>NC_082674.1:69699544-70005615 GCF_025265405.1 Mesoplodon densirostris
AAATGCAAAGTTTCCTTGTCCGCGTCACCAAGTCCACACGAGTGCCTGGTAACCAAGTGCCTTTTAGGTTCACACAAGCGTCTCTGATCTGAAAGCCAGGTAGTGTGCTGTCAAAAAGTATACACTGCTGTATTTCACGTGGATAAGCAGCTGTATAGCACAAGGAACTCTGCTCAATATACTGTAACAACCTCAATGGGAAAAGAATTTGAAAAAGAATAGAGACAGGTATATGTACAACTGAATCACTTTGCTGTACACCTGAAACGGTCACAACATTGTTAATCAACTATACTCCAATATAAAATAAAAACTTTTTAAAAAAGATTAAAAAACTGGCACATGGGAGCCTGCAGCTGTCCGTGAAAGCTCATGGTTTGTACTCATAATGCTATTACTTCCCTTCGGGCCCACTGCAAACGTGGAATTAAATATGTTAATTAAATAGTATATTTGTTTTCCCCTTAAAAGAGCTCTCTTCGGGTAATTAGAACTTCTAAACAATTGTTCTGGTGCTTGACATAAAAGTGGCCTTGTGCTCTGGGTGGGGAAAGCCTAGATAACTCTCCCTCCCTTGGCAGGGTAGGAGAGTTCTGCTTAGAGGTTCTTGTATCTTCGTAAGGTTCAAACTGGGTAGAAAGCTAATTATTCTGGGCATCCAGGTCACTGCCACCCTGACACACACAACCACACTCACCAAAGCATCCCCTCCCAGGGGACGATTACTCAAGTGACCTGTCAGTTCCTTGGTGACTTCCTAGAACCCACATCAAAGCAGACCCTACTGTAGAGCACAGGGAACTATATTCAATATCTCGTAATAACCTATAATGGAAAAGAATCTGAAAAAGGATAGATATATGTATAACTGAATCACTTTGCTCTACAACTGAAACTAACACGACATTGCAAATCAACTATACTTCAATTTTTAAAAAGGAGAAAAAAGGAAAAAAAAATAAAAGAAAACTATACTAATAAGATTTGAGGAAAAAATAAAAGAATATTTCCAAACATAAGAAATTTATAAACATGTAAAAATTGTTTAAAAAAGAAAATGTGTAACTAGTTACCAGTGGGAGGGAAGGGGCAATAGAGGGGTGGGGGGTTGGGAGGTACAAACTATTGGGTGTAAGACAGGCTCCAAGGATTTATTTTTATTGTACAACATAGGGAATACAGCCAATATTTTGTAATAACTGTAAATGGAGTGTCACCTTTAAAAATTGTATAAAAATATTCTTTTTTTAAAAAAGCCAATTGAGGGCTTCCCTGGTGGCACAGTGGTTGAGAGTCTGCCTGCCGATGCAGGGGACACGGGTTCGTGCCCCGGTCCGGGAGGATCCCACATGCTGCAGAGCGGCTGGGCCCGTGGGCCATGACCGCTGAGCCTGCACGTCCGGAGCCTGTGCTCCGCAACGGGAGAGGCCACAACAGTGAGAGGCCCACGTACCGCAAAAAAAATAAATAAATAAAACATTAAAAAAAATTAAAAGCCAATTGGGAGACAGATCTGAGACTTGTTTCCTATCTCCTTGCTTGGCTGCCCTGCAATAAAGACTTTTCTCCCTGAAGAAAAAAAAAAAAGACCCTAAAAACCACCCAAGAGATGACAGCATTGATGAACAATAACCCTGGACACCACAGTCCTGGAGGCTCATTTTCTCCCCCTCCAGTAGCTTAGCTGAGAGCTGATGTCGCCCACCTGGAGGCCTCCCCGCTCCATCCAGGTCACTCCCCAGAACAGGGATCATCCACATCACACCGTGACACAGTCCCTGTCCCCAGGCCCCATGTACGGCTTTGTGAGTGCAGACCCCTGTCTAGAGACCAGACATTCTGTGCCAAACCTCAAATGCAGGGTGTGAACCTTCCAGGGATCGCGTGAGCTGTGTTGTTCCCCGTGGCCGAGCCACGTGGAACAGCCTGACCTGCTTCTGAAAGTCCCAAGGGGAGCACTCTTTCTGAGTACGTACTTCTGCCATGTGCAATTTTTCTGTTTCCTCAATCTCTCTCTTTTTTTTTTTTTTTTTTTGGCGGTACGCGGGCCTCTCACTGTTGTGGCCTCTCCCGTTGCAGAGCACAGGCTCCGGACACGCAGACTCAGTAGCCATGGCTCACGGGCCCAGCCGCTCCACAGCATGTGGGATCTTCCCGGACCGGGGCACGAACCCGCCTCCCCTGCATCGGCAGGTGGACTCTCAACCACTTGCGCCACCAGAGAAGCCCACTGTTTCCTCAATCTCTTTCAATGGACTCAGCACATTACTGTCACGCTCCCCACTTCAGCGGCCACTCCGCCTTTTAAAAGAGCTGATTTGAATTCTTTGTGTACTGGGAGGCCAGATACACAAGTGCCAGAGGAAAAATAGGTTCTTGGAGGGACCAACAGGCTGTCCTTTGGGGAAGAGAGAAAACATCAGGAAAGGAGCAAAGTCCCACAAAGACCCCAAGACTGTCGAGAGACTGTAACTGACGGGATGTTAGATCATAGGAAACGAGAGGAGAGAACAATAAGAAGGACCTTTCCAGGGGCCACTCAGGAAGGTCAGCCCAGTCAGCACTGCCCCCTGCAAGAGCCACCTCTCAAATCTCACCCGCTGAGCCGTAGGCAGCTTCCACTGGCACTTTGCGCAGGATATTTGGCAGAAGCCATGAGAAGAGCCTGCTGTAAATGAGAAATCCCCTCACACCTATTAGAATGGCTTTTACCAAAGAGACAAGAGGCAACAAATGTTGGCGCGGGTATGGGGAAAAGGGAGCCCTTGTGCACTGTTGGTGGGAATGTAAATTGGTGCAGCCATTATGGAAATCAGTACGGCGGTTCCTCAGAAATTTTAAAGTTGAACTAACACGTGATCCAGCAGCCCTACTTCTGGGCATATATCTGAAGGAATTGAAATCATAATCTGGAAGGGAGATCTAGGCCCATGTTCATTGCAGCATTATTCTCAACAGCCAAGATATGGAGACAATCTAAGAGGCCACCAACAGATGAATGGATAAAGAAGATGTATTATAAAAATATATATAATGGAATATTATTCAGCCGTGAAAAAGAAGGAAATCCTGCATGTGCCACACATGATGGACCTTGAAGGCATTATGCTGAGATAAGTCAGACAGTTAAGTGTAGGACCTCACTTATATGGGGAATCTTAAAAAAAAAACTGAACTCGTAGAAATACGGAGTACAATAAAATGGTGGTTACCAAGGGCTGGGGGTGTGGGGAATTGGGGAGATGCTGTTTAAGGGTACAAACTTACAACTAGTAGACAAATAGGCCCAGGAGGTCTAATGCACAGCACAGTGATTATAGTCAGCAATACTGTAGATAAACTCCAAAGCTGCTAAGAGACTAGATTGTCATTGTTCTCACCACAAAAAAAGAAATGATAAATGTGACATGATAAAGGTGTGAGCTAACGCTACTGCAGAAATCATACCGCAGTCTCTAAATTATCAAACCAACACATTGTATACCTTAAACTTACACAATGTTATATCTCAATTAAAAAAAAAAAAAAAGGAAAAGAGCCGCATCTAATGAAGGAAATCCCAGCCTGAGCCCTGCAGCACTTGACACACCGTCCAACAGCCAATGGAGAGCAAAGGGCTCCACCCACAGCCCCGGACACAGTCATACATGGTCACAGCTAAATGGATGAAAGAGGGAGGGAGGGAAGAGGAGAAGGGGGAGGGGATGGGGGAGGGGGAAGGGAGGGAACAAGTGAGAACACAGTATCTAGAGCACTAGAAATACAGGTAATGGAGCAGATGGGATTCTGCAGATGAGACCAGCCCTTTAAAGATGTCCTTTGAGCAACACAGAGAAAGGCAGAATCTTTTGACTACTGTGTCTGCTGGAGGTGGACTGGATTGTGTGGATGCAGAAGCAACACAGGGCAACCAAAGAAGAGGATCAGGGCAGGACAGACACACGGCCACACTCCCAAGGGCAGCAGATGTCACCAGTTCTCCAGGCAGTATCCATACACATGTGTATACACATGTGCCTTATCCTTAATTGGATGTACACACTTCACAGGCTTTTGACCTTCTGGATTTGGTTTTTAGGATGGTAAAGTCCCGAGTCCAAGGCCTTCCTGAGGTATTCATGAGGAGATGGGGCTGAACCAGATGGCAGCATCTGTCAGCCCAGGGCACACAAAGGGCAGTGCAAGAAAGCAGTGTCCTCAGAGGTGGGACCTGAATAGAGCCAATTCCGCTGTGCCGGTCCTGCAACTCATACAGGGATGTGATAACAGCCAGAACAGGCAGCTTCCCAAATGACCCTCCTTTGCTAGAGATTCATGCCCTTTTATCTCAACTATTAAATCAGGACTGGCCTGCAGGAATGCTGGTAGGTGACTCCTAAGACCAGCTCAGAAAAGGCATTGCAACTTGCACCATGGCCTTTGGGATCCGAGACCTTTGGCCCACTGAATAGTTGAGAGAAGCAAATGCAGGGCCATGCGCCCACTACCCTAACTCTCCTCCTATTTAGAAAATACAGGAGACAATTTTGGCAAACAAAACCAAACACCTAAACAATACATATGTGTGTGTACACCTATGTACATACATGCACATATATACATATACATAACACACATATACACACATATATTATACATTTATGTGTATATATGCACACACCCAGACATTATAAGATTAATGAACTTTGGGAATTTTGGATCCACTTGGACCTATGGAAAGTGGGTAAAATTTGATGCCTGAAAGTTCACTTTTAAGGGAAAGGACTATACCCTGGCCAAGACAGCTTTGACTAAAGCCAAATGGATATTAATTACACATCTAGAAGGGACGTGCTCAGAAGATGAAGTCAAGTGGTCCAGAAACACAAGTCAACCACGAGCTCAGCCAGCCTCACTCCTGGCATTTCTGAGGCTGAAAATGAGGCTGCAAACGGGCCCTCATACCATGTGTCCAGATATTTCTGCATTATTTAATATACACCTAGGAATGCTAGGTCCGAATTTCCACTAATTTGTGTCTGGGGCCTGCAGCCAGCAACCAGGGGATTCCCTGACCCTAAAACTAAAGATTCCCCTGCATCCCCACACCTCACTTTTCTGACTCAGATTTCTAGACAGTTCCCAAACCACACATTCCCAGAAAAGGGGCAGGAGGAAGTATAATTATTCAGGGAGGCTGGCTCTGCCCAGACCCCCACTTTGGGTGATTTGGAGCGGTCAACTTTGAACAAAAGCAGCAACTTTCTCTGAATGCTGAGAGCAGGGCTGTGATGTCTCCTCTCCCCACACAAACCCAGTGCTCTCCGCCCAGCATCCTCTGGCTCGGAGGGGTCCAGTTTGGTTCAAGCAACTTTCTTCTATGATTCCTTTTGGCTCAATTTTTGGCCAAACTTTCAAAAAACATTATGAGACTGAAAATACATTTAGAAAGAAGTCTTTGGGTTTTTGCTTATTCCTCTGGTCTAAGGACAGTTCTGATTCCAGCCATCCCTGGAAGATGCTCTTGGTCAAGGTTGGCTATGGATTCACCACCTTTCTTGGATATGATGCAGTTGAGGGAAGAGAAGTATCTGACAGTTGACCACTAATATCCCTTCAAATGGAGATTCCACCCTCCATGATCCTTTAATATCCCTCCCTGGCAGCTGGGCCTTGGTTCGGAATTCTGTCCCTCACTCCTTGGCAAACGAGCAGAGTGGATTCTTTCCACCCATGTGAACGCTGGGCTGCCCAGGGTTAGGGAAAATGCAAGAAAATAAGGGCCAAGGGAATCAAATTTTGTCACCTTCACAATATGGGAATGAGTGCTTCAGCCTCCCTATCTGCCCACACCCTCCTCCCAAAGGGTAGCGTGGCCCTTGTATTAAGGAGAAATATTAAACCTTCCGCTTCTTAGCCCCTCGGTCCTATTCAGTAATTCCACCTGGCATTCCACTGTCACAGCAATTCTGTAGATGAAGGGTCAATAAACCACAGTTCAAGGATAGAGTCCCGCCCACCACCTGTTTTTACAAATAAATTTTTGCTGGAACACAACCCTGTCCACTTGTTTAAATATTATCTAGGGTTGCTTTTGTGCTGTAACAGCAGAATCGAGTAGTTGTGATACAGACGGTGTAGCCAGCAAAGGCTGAAATATTCACTATCTGATCCTTTACAGAAAAAGCTTGCCGCCCTCTGCTCTGGAAGGCAATGATGGCAAATAGCGCTCGTAGTGGGTACCGTGCACCTGACATTGTTCTTCATGCTTAACGTGGAGTCTCTCATTTAATCCTCACACCAAACCTGATGAAATTATATCAATTCCATATTTAAGGAAGAGAGATAGAGAAAGAAAGTTCTAAGTTTCCCTCTAAGAACAGCTTTTGCTGTGTCCCAAACCCTATGGGATGCAGCAAAAGCAGTTCTAAGAAGGAAATTTGTAGTGATACAAGCTTACCTCAGGAAACAAGAAAAATCTCAAATAAACACCCTAACCTTACACCTAAAGCAACTAGAGAAAGAAGAACAAACAAAACCCAAAGTCAGCAGAAGAAAAGGAATCATAAGAGCAGAAATAAATAAAATAGAGACAAAGAAAACAACAGAAAAGATCAATGAAACTAAAAGCTGGTTCTTGGAGAAGATAAACAAAATGGATAAACCTTTAGCCAGACTCATCAAGAAAAAAAAAAGGGAGAGGCCCCAAATCAATAAAATTAGAAATGAAAAAGAAGTTACAACTGACACCAGAGAAATGAAAAGGACCCTGAAAGACTATTACAAGCAACTGTATGTCAATGTCACCGGTGTAACATTGGCTGGGACCCAGTCCCAGGAAGTCTGGGGCAGGGACCGTGCTCTTCATTGGCTACTTCACTGCCTCAACATTCCATCAGGCCTCCAATGGTTTCATGCTCCCCAAGCTGCCTTCGGATCCCAAATTCAACCCCCCACCCCCAGTCACCTCCATTAAGTCACTGGGAAGGGACACGCCTACTGTAATTAACAAATTGATGTTCTGGAATTCATCAGCCTCTTGAATTTGGTTAGAAAGAACCTACCCCTGGGAGCCTGAACATCTCTGGACACCAGCAAAAGGGAGTTTCTAGCCCCAGTGTGAGCCTCCCTGAAGACTCCCGTGGCCTCAACCACACAAGGGCAACGGCCCTAAGTCTTTCCTGAGCCTCCAGCCAGGCCCTCTAGCCTGCACTGATCGGTCAGGCTGGGACTCTTGAAACCCCAGTCCTGGGAAAACCAAGCTCTGCCTTCACAAACGCGCCTGCAGCCCTTCCCATAATCGCCCCTGTTGTTTCACTTTGCCTCAAATGAGGGTTAAAGATAACCTCCTGTTAACTTCCACTGAGGGAAGAAATGACTATTTAAGCTTCTTGGCTTTGGTAGAGTATGATTATTTTCATTTCACAAGTCTGTTTTGAAGAATGAAAGCCAGCCACGGCTCAACAGTAGCCTTCAAAGCACTGTTTGGTATCAATGGCCAGCAAGAGGAGAGCTTCCGAAAACAATGCCGTTTGATAGGAGATCCCAGAAGACTTCATGCATCTTGATCAAAGAAGCTACTGGCGTCCTTCAGCTGTTGGCCTGAAGCCCAATTTTTGGCTTGACTTAAAAGGATTTAAACAGTCCCACCCATCCCCCCCCACAGGAGGATCCGTAGCATTTACTGGATCTCCTGGAAGCGATACAGACCCTTTATCTGCCCTTGTAATTCATCACCTAAATCACCTACAGAGGTGAGTAAGCGGTCTTGTGATCTGAGGACCCGGGGAAATTCTCCCAAACCTCTCTCTCATGCCCATGCCATGTTGTCCAAAACTCTACCAGCACCATCACCAAAGACACCTGTTTAAAGGTAAATGCTCTCTCCAATGGCAATCCATAGCTTTATCAGCTAGTAAAACGTCAGCACACCTCAAGATGGAACTTACAGTAAAATGAGAAGAAATGCAAAGAGTTGAGGATCTTAGTCCCCTGAGCTACTTAAACCTCAGTTAAAAGGGAGCAGTAAGCGTCATCTGCCATTCTCACAAGTTGTGGCAAGGATGAACTGAGTTCAGTATAAACTGTATAAAAGTATGAGCTCACTGTTTTCTTGCCTACAGCCAGACTATAGGAGAGAAGAGAAGGGAAGACCAAGAATTGCGGGGGGCTTACCAGCTGGACCGAGGTTCCAAAAGGAAGGAGATGCTCAGAGACATAACCAGGAATGGACTCGTCTGCGGTGAGATACCATGCTGACTGTTCTCCCAGAGGGCAACCCGAAGGTTCAAGATGTTCCCAATAATTGCTAAGCACCCGCTGCTGTGATGCCCTCTCCCTGACTTCTAGATCCTTAGCAAACTCCCCTCTTCCATTTGTACCACCTGTGGACATGAGCTTGCTCCCTGCTCTGTGGGGACATACATCCTTTTAAAATCTTTCACATGCCACAAGGTGGTGTGCTGCTTCTCCTGCTTCAGAAACAGGTGGGCAAAGTCCATTTTCACTTTAAAAACATCTTTTACAGTAGTTTTACAGATTTGTATTCTCCAGGCCATAGAGTTCTAACCACTGACCTGCGCTCATTACACCCTCTCTGATCTGCTCATCACATAAAACCACCACTGGTTTGCAACGAGTAACTGAGGTTATTGCAAGCAGGGCTTGGGTCTGGGTAGCACACATCGACATCGGCTGTGAGGGGTACCATGCCTGGAAGGGGGGCTTCAGGCTAGGCAGGATATTGGGGGAGACAAGAGAAATGATAATTCCCCAGAAGTCTGGGAAATCAACCAGCAAACGAAGAGATCATTGTAATCTGAAAATTCCCACAACCTAGGCTCATAGAGACACACAATTGGAAATTGTCATCTAAGGAGCATTAGTCTGGAGATACTCGCCATATAGTACCTCATTTAATTTAATCTCCAAAGCAATCTTATGAAATAGGCATTATTCTGCCAGTTTACAGAAATCTTAAGGAACCATTGTCGCAAAGAGAGGTAACAGTTGAGCTGGGATTTGAACCCAGGCTAGCCTGGTACTTAAATAGCCACCACAGGGGCTTCCCTGGTGGCGCAGTGGTTGGGGGTCCGCCTGCCCATGCAGGGGACATGGGTTCGTGCCCCGGTCTGGGAAGATCCCACATGCCGCGGAGCGGCTGGGCCCGTGAGCCATGGCCACTGAGCCTGCGCATCCGGAGCCTGTGCTCTGCAACGGGAGAGGCCACAACAGTGAGAGGCCCGCGTACCACAAAATATAAATACATACATACATACATACAGTAGTCAAGGAAGGAACCACATAGACGTGGCACAGAAAAGGGGGCCATGAGGACAGCACACTGAGTCCGGCCTTTGGTAGGTGTCAGACAGAGAGCACACAGTGGGATGTTCCAGTCAGAGAGAGAAGGTGGGCAGGGGGCTTCCTATGAGCCCAAACTGACCGATGTTATAGCTCTCTCCGCGGAAGACCCGAATGAGTCCAGGATCTAGAAGAGTTTGCTACGATGATGAATGAATGAGTGAGTGAATAAGTGAATGAATGCCAGGCCTGGAAAGCAAAAGAAAGTTAAATGAAGGAAGGCTTTCAGTGCCTTTCCATTTTCTATGTTTGGTTGGTCTAAAAAAAGCACTTTGTCTAGAAAAAAAAAAGTCACTAGAAAACAAAAGAGCTTAAACCAGGGCTCCAGCTGGGCCTCCGTTAGAATCACCGGCAGAGCCTCGGAGGCCCCGGAAGCCCTGACCGCTGGCAATGGGACGTGCACGGTGAGGTCAAAGGGCAGCAGCATGGCCTCCATCTCTCCAGATGGTCCCTGGGAGCCGCCAAGCCTGGTCCACAGGCTCGAAGCAGATCCCTGCACGTCAGAACCACATGTACGAGAGAGAAATGCTGCACGGGGTCCTGACCATTCAAACACCGAGGAAACACCCAGCATGTGGTCAGAGGGCCATCCTCACGGGGCCCAGGGGCCCAGCAAGGTCCACGGTCTGCTGAGGGTGATCCTGCAGCTGAAGTGGGGCGGGGAGAGAGCCCTTCCCTTGGGCAAGGTACAGAGGCCTAGAAAGTTCCACACAGGAGGCCATGGTCCTCGGCGCTCTGGCCCAGGACTGTCTGTGCCTGCTGACAACACACCAGGGACAGTTTGTCACCAGACAGGGCCCAAAACACACAACTCGGGAAAAGACCTGGTAAGAAGGTACGAACATGCTGGCTGGGGAAGAAAGTCACCAAAAACGGCCCGGAGCCTGGGAGGCTGGGGGCCACCCCTGGAGATGCCTGCGTTACTCAGGAAAGCATCAGGACCCAGATGCTAAGCTAAGATGCCCAGGTGGGATTGCCCAGGTATGGTCACCATGGTGCTCTCACTCACGCCTGTTGGAATAATTGGCCCAACAGGATTTACACTCCCGGGCTGTGGAATCTACACAAACCACAGTGGGGCTCAGATCTTGAGCAAGTACCAGAACCACCTGGAAGCCTTGTGAACCAGGGGCCCTGGGCTCTGCTGACACTCAGTACCTGGTTGTGGGAGCAGCATTTGCCTGGGAAGTCTGCCCCAGAGGCCAGGGAACAGATTATTTTAAAATTCCATGCGGGTGGGGTCAGGGCTGTGATCATCTGGTACTAACAAGATTTAAGGGGCGTGTGAGAAGCCAATTCGATGTTCAAGCCCTAAGGAGCCACACCCTTCCCTGCAGAAGACAAGACAGCCTGGACTGCAGTCCCCCACCCTGGACAGAGCAGTCTCCTTGCTGGGACTGAGCAGGAAGGAATTGATGAGGAGGAAACTCAGAGCTTAATTTCAACATTTTTGAAGTTTGGTTTCTTTGTACTTGAACTTACAAGGGCAAAATAATTTAATCTTTGAACTTTAATGTCTCCTTAGGAGCTTGACAATGCGAAAGGGCTGAAAATCAAATTTGGGCTACAGAATAATATTTTACTTTTTTTTTTTGGATACTGCCAAGACCACAAACGCAAGGCTTCATTTCTCTGCAGCACTAACTTTCCCACTAATGTTTGCCAGGTTTATGGTGACTGATTTACTGCCTTGACTGTTGTTAATAAAGGATATTTGAACCATATGACCCAGCAATCCCACCCCTGGGCATGTATCCAGACAAAACTCTAATTCAAAAAGATACATGCACCTCTATGTTCATAGCAGCACTATTCACAATAGCCACAGCATGGAAACAACCTAAATGTCCATCAACAGAGGAATGGATAAAGAAGGTGTTGTGTATATACAAAATGGAATACTACGCAGACATAAAAAAACTGAAATAATGTCATGTGTAGCAACATTGGATGCAACTAGAGATGATCATATTAAGTGAAGTGAGAGAGACAAATACCATATGATATCACTTATATGTAGAATCTCAAATATGACACAAATGAACTTATCTACCAAACAGACACAGGTTCACAGACATAGAGAACAGGCTTGCAGTTGCCAAGGGGGAGGGGTGTGGGGAAGGAATGGAGTGGGAGGTTGGGGTTGGCAGATGTAAGATTTTATATATGGGATGGATAAGCAACAAGGTCCTACTGTATGGCACAGACTATATTCAATATCCTGTGATAAACCATAATGGAAAAGAATATTTTTAAAAGAGACTGTATATATATGTATAAGAGAATCACTTTGTTGTACAGCAGAAATTAACACAACATTGTACATCAACTCTACGTAAATAAAAAAATTAAAACTGAAAAAATAAATAAAGGATATTTGATAACCTCCTTGAAAAAAATATAAAATTGGGAGCCTATTTTGTTGGCTCTTTACTTTTGGCCATTTGATTTCATGGCCGATTGTATGCTGAGCTATGCCAGATAAGCTGGGCATAATTGTATGAACCACTTGTTTCTGAGGCTTTGACAGGCCTTGCTGGCCCTGCAGGAAATTTCCCTCCCCAGGTTAGCCAATTCCCAGAACGCGCTTTTCAAATGCAAACAAATCTGTCCACATCCCAACCACTTTCTTTATCAGCTCCCACACTCCGGGCCACTCTCCACCTGCGCTAAGCCGGTCACCAGACAACCAGGGACAGGCCCCATGCCCCAGAGCCCACTGAAATGATTCAAACGAGCCAATGCTAAGCCCACTTCCCCTGCCTCTCCCATTCCTTCCACAGAAACCACAATAAAGGCTACACTTTCCCCTCACTCCTGACCCACGCTGCTGCTTCCCTGCGTGGCCCTACATGGCCCAGCACGCCCCTTCTCTTGGGATCTGTAACACACCATCCTTCCAGTAACGGTCATCTCCTGATCTGCTGGCCTCACCACACTGGAATAATAATAAAACCTACATTTTAAAATGGTGCTTTGGGCCAGGACATAAACCAGGAGAACGTCCAGCCTCGAGTAGAGCATAGTTTTGCAGCTAATTTAATTCACATATGTTCTTAATCATTTCTGAGCCTTCTGGAGGCTAAATCTACATTGCCCAACAGCAGGCTCAGAAAGATCCAGAAAGTGCACCTGTACTTCCTGGGTGAGCATCCCCGGAAAGGTTGAGTGGGACGGTATTGGTGGGCTGCTCACTCCCATCCTAGTGGGACAAGCAGTGTCCTGGCTGGAGTCTCACAGGCCAAGAGGACAAACCCTAGGAAATGCTGTAGGTGACAGGATCACTTGGGTACCATTCCTGGTGCTTCCTTCCGTATGGAGGGACCCCCATTAGTCACTCCTGTCCCCTCACGGATTCCAGGTGTTTCTCTGATGAGTTGGGAGGGGAACTGGACACGTGTAGCTCAGCTCTTCCCGGAAGCCGGGCTGCCCCACCCCCCCGGAAAGCAAATATTTGCTCTTAACCTTCTTCCTGTGTTCTTGCAAAGGACTCGCTCCCAGCTTGGGTCAGCTGTTCTCCAGCTGCTCCTACTGCTAGGATTCGCTGTTAGAAAACCCTCTGTGGCTGCCCATCGAAGCCACCTTCTCCGTGAAGTGATATTTAACCTCAGTGAGCCTCAGTTTCCTCATCTCTCAAACGTGGGTTACAATATTCACCTTGTAGATTTCTTTTTGAGGATTAAATTGGGTAAAACATAGAAAATCTTGCATATTGTAGATGCTTAAAAGTCGGCTGCTTCTTCTCCATTCTTGCTTTTTTTCTCCTCTCTTCCACATCTAAGGGCCCACACTCAGGCCCTGACACGATACCTAACAAAAGCTCTGACGCTAGTCGTAACTAAGGCCCTGACACTGTCCCTAACTAAGGCACTGACACTGCACCTAAATCAGGCCCTGACACTGTCCCTTTCTCTCCCGGAGTCCCTGCTGCTGTCTGAGCAGCTCCCAGCCCCGCACAGCCCAACTCCTGGGCCTCCCTCGGGACCTGGAAGCTGTAGGCTACGCCATTTCTAAAGAACCAGTGGGCAGTGCCTCTGGGAGTTTCTCTGTAGGAGGGTTTGTTTTGCTTTGCTCGGTCTGCAGAGGAATGAGGAAGTGGTTTCCACAGGCGTGCCAGGGAGGAGGAGGGCAGCTCCGTGGCTGGGCCCGAGGGAGACAGGCTGCTGGTCCACCACCATCACCACCGTGATGCCTGGCTGACCACGTGAGCCACAGAAGGGGCGTTCCTGTGAGTGTACAAGGCGGCTCCTGCCCAGGGTGGCAGCTGGGCTGCTTGTCCCCCAGACACCCTGGGACACGGTGTAGGGTGACAGCAGCTGTAACGAGGAGCCCTGAAGAGATGGCATGGGTGGCAGATGCCAGTGGGGATGGTGGGATGACGAGAACAGGAGAGCAACCACAAAAGCACGAGGCCCGTGTTGTGTCCGAGTAAGCTCCTGCCTGGAGTCATGGAAATGACCAGTGAGAGTCTGGGAGGAGGGGCAGGAAAGGGAAACTTGAAAGGTCCCACTAATGGTGTCCCATTTGTTCATACAGGCTGGCGAGTCCCCAAAAACCCAGGTAACACACAATTTATCCATCACCTCAGCAGGCACTTCCTAGGTACCTATAGGTGCTGGGGATGCGTCAATGAGCAGGAATGCTCCTGCCCTGAAAGGTCTCACGGTAGACAGACAAGCCCACCTTCTCTGAGAAGCACCCATCTGTTCCTATCGCGTAGGAAATACTTGAGACATCAAATTTAGTTTTTCATGCATAAATTATTGTGGGTACCTGTTCCTGGTGTCCACTGTCTTCCTCAGTCAGTTCTTGGGCAGGTGGTATATGATGACATCGGGATTGTTTTTCCTATGGGCAACAAAGATGCTATTTACTGCCCATCCCCACCCCTCAGTTTTGTAGGAGGAGGTGAAAAAATTCACCTGCAGAAAGTTAAACCAATAGAATCAACATAAAATGGACAAGATCAGCCACATTAAGGAAAGGAACCATCTTGTTTCTTTTTGTTGTTTAATTTGGATTTGGGCGCACGGAATTAGATTTATCAGAATCCTTGGTTCAATACACATACTCTTAAGTGGCCCTGTTTCTTTTGTTTTTGTTTTTGTTTTTTTGTGGTACGCGAGCCTCTCACTGCTGTGGCCCCTCCCACCGCGGAGCACAGGCTCCGGACATGCCGGCCCAGCGGCCATGGCTCACGGGCCCAGCCGCTCCGCAGCACTTGGGATCCTCCCAGACCCGGGCACGAACCCATGTCCCCTGCAGGCGGACTCCCAACCACTGTGCCACCAGGGAAGCCCTGGCCCTATTTCTTAATGTTTGATAAAAATGATAATAATCTACCACCCAACATGAGATCCAGAACCTGAGGAAACTTACATCTTCCTCAGTCTTCTCAACCCTGGTCTCACCTGTCACGTGACCTGATGAATTCACCTCACCTGATGAATTCACTGTACTGAAACTTCGATTTCTCATTCTCCTGCTTTCTTAAAATATAGGTGCTTTTAAACCCTTAAAATCACATATGTGCTCTCTAATTATAGATACATACATCCACATACAGTGAAAATATGGTTTTAGCACGTATGTGTTCTTAAATATGTATATGTTAATGTATGTACATGTGTGTGTTTAGAGAGTTTTAGTTGTTTTTCACTTTATATATGAGCATCATGCTATAAATCAATGCTTCTGGGATTTGCTATTTACTCAATAATATATTTCTAAGATTCATCCACATTACTTTATGTAGCTGTAGTTTATTCATTTTCACTGTTGTAGAAGCTTCCACTGTGCTATGACATTTATGTACCCATTGTCTTGTCTAGTGGGTATTTGGGTTGTTTCTGTGTGTTGGTTTTTACCTTGTATAATGGAAATTTTTAAACGTACAAAAAAACAGATTGGTGTAAGGAACGCCCCACGCGCCATGACCGGCGTTAGCAACAATGCTCAGTACACGGCGGATCTTATTTCACCACATTCCCCCCAGCGTTGGATTATTGTGAAGCAAATCGCAACTCTACCCATCAGTATCTCTGTATGTCTCTTAGAAAGATAAAGACTCTTCCTTCATAATGTAACCATCCCAGTATCACACTTATTCTGTGATAGTATCACAAATCAGTGCCCCAGATTCCCCGACTGTCTCTTACTTTTTCTGACGGTGCGACCCAGGCTCCAAATCTCGGGGAGGAAATGCTTAAGCCAGCAGCCAGGCGGGGTCTGGAAGCAGGAGCTGCTCTTCTGGCCGCAGTCAACTTCTCTTCTGTGGCATGGATGAAGCCGCCCAAATCTGAAGGAGGGGCGAAGAGCCCTGGAGGAGGGGTCCCGGGAACGCCGCGTGAGGAGCGCCGCGTGACACCCGAGCCTGAAGACCCAGCAAGGGAGAAGCACCTGGAGCGGCTCTTCACAAAGCCCCCACCTGTCCTCCATCTCCAGCACTGCTTTCCATTCCCGTCCCATTAAAGTTCCAGATTGATGCTAAAAGGCCTCTGTCTGCTCCTTTTTACTTCCCTCTCTCTCATCTGCTTGGAAAACAGGCAAAAAGAGAAGATAATAAGAGGGAATACAAACATTAAGGGTCAAAACTGCCCCTAATTTCCTTGTCTAGACCAGCTGTCAGCAAACCTTTTCTGTAAAGGGCCGGAAGGTTAATACTCCAGCCATGGCCCCACTACTCAGCTCTGCCTTCCGAGAGCCAGAGCGGCCACGGACGGTGTGTAAACAGGCCTGGCTGTGTCCTGATAAAACTTAATTTATAGAAACAGAGGCCAGGCTGGATTTTGCCAGAAAACTAGTTTGTTGACCTTGGTCTAAACAATACAACTATATTTATTTCTGTCTATTCCTCCTATTTTTTTCTTGGGTGGGGTGCCGTGCGGTTTGTAAGCTCTTAGTTCCCCGACCAGGGATCGAACACGGGCCCACGACAGTGAGAGCATGGAGTCCTAACCACTGGACCACCAGGGAAGTCCCGCTCCTATGTTTTTTGATTATTAAAGAGCTGGCACTCCAGGATCAGTCCTGTTATTATCCCCATTTTTCAGATGAGAAGACTGACCTACTACAAGATGAAAGGACATGTCCAGGATCACGGAGGCACCACCCGGCAGTGCCTCCACCCCTGCTCATCTAGCCCCTGCCTCACCTACACCTGACCCACAACAACATGCTTGCTCTGTGCTCCAGCTAGCTATGGTTCTAATCCTTAGGCCAGAATGGCTCCACCTGCTAGTTTATTAAAGGGAAACAACTTTAACCTGAGGGGCTGGAGGGCCACGCCCCAGATGCTGGTTTCCCTGGTAACCGATGAGGCTACCTAATATCAATTCTCTCTATAACTTGTAGCCTCCTTCTTTCTCCCCGGAGCAAGGAAGACAGCTGCCGTGTCCTGTGTGCCATCTGCCATCCATGGTGGGTGTCACTCCAGGACCCTTTGCTTCTGATGTGTAAGATCCCCCGTTCAACAAACCACTGATGTCTCTGTCGCTGTCTCTGGGCTTTCTTGGGTCTCGAGGCTGGGCAATTACAGGGCTTGTAGGAATGTGGGGTGCAGCCCAACAATTGTATAAAACAATTGTTGTTTTGTATATAAAAAACTTTCCATAACATTGCAAATATTCTGGTCTCACAATCTTGATAATTATCATTTACAGCTGATCATAATTTTTCATCACCAGGGGGATAAGTTTCACTGATCTCTTTCACATGTCTAATCATCATCTTTTATTGAATCAGGTCCTAAATCCCCAGGAGTAGCAGGGCTGGGCATCGCTATGACCCTTGTAGTGGGGTACCGCAAAGGGGAGACTTGGGGCATTTGCTGATTTCTGTGGTGTAAATACTCCCATGACAGCTGATTTTAAGGTACAGCATGATATCACTCAACAGAGTTGGGAAGAGATGCCACACTCAGCTCTTTAAAAAGGTGCCAGCTGGTCCCAGCACCCCACTGGCTTCACATATATGCCTGTCACCTCCCAGTGCCAGTGTATATATACATGGGATTGTAGGGAGTGAGGGTGACTGTTTTGTAATGACCTTGGTGTCACCTTTTTTTTTTCTTTTTTTTAAAGAAGATGTTGGGGGTAGGAGTTTATTAATTTATTTATTCATTTTTGCTGTGTTGGGTCTTCGTTTCTGTGCGAGGGCTTTCTCTAGTTGTGGCAAGCGGGGGCCACTCTCCATCGTGGTGCGCGGGCCTCTCACTATCGCGGCCTCTCGTTGCGGAGCACAGGCTCCAGACACGCAGGCTCAGTAGTTGTGGCTCACGGGCCTAGTTGCTCCACGGCATGTGGGATCCTCCCAGACCAGGGCTTGAACCCATGTCCCCTGCATTAGCAGGCAGATTCTCAACCACTGCACCACCAGGGAAGCCCTGGTATCACCTTTTAACACTGGATAGTATGTGAGTGCTTAGGTATCTCTGATATCTCTGATTATTACTGAAACCACGTTTCCTTGGTGTTTCTTCTCCCAATTCCCTAACCCATGTTCTTTCATCTGTTTGGTTCTGATACCTTTCTTAAAACCTTGAATAACTATGTTATAGTTATTAGTGCCTTGACTTTGCTTGACACAATTTCTTTGACGTTTTGCTTTTTTTTTTTTTTTGTGGTACACGGGCTTCTCACTGTTGTGGCCTCTCCCGTTGCAGAGCACAGGCTCTGGACGCACAGGCCCAGCGGCCATGGCTCACGGGCCCAGCTGCTCCGCGGCATGTGGGATCTTCCCGGACCGGGGCATGAACCCGTGTCCCCTGCATCGGCAGGGAGACTCTCAACCACTGCGCCACCAGGGAAGCCCTGATGTTTTGCTTTTATTATTTTATTTTTTTATGCAGAAATTGTAACATAATGAACCCTGTCCATCTTTACTCTGGTGATTCTTTTATTGCTAGTGAACACAAGAGAATTCATCCTGTTTTCGTCTATTCTACAAATAATTATTAAATGCCCAGTGGATGACAGGCTTGATTTGAGGTATTGGAGATATGGCCGTGACCCAAATAACATCTCTGCCCTCAAGGAGCTCCCATTCTGGTGGGAAAAACAGAAAATAAACAAGCAACTATATAATGGAAGGTCTGGTGGTGATAAGAGCTATAATGACACAAAGCAGAGTTGGGGGGAACAGAGAGGGTTTGGAAGGGACTCTTATAAGGGTCTCTGGGAAGGTCACATTTGGACAAAGACTTGAATAGGTGAAGGAGTGAGTCATGCCAATTTTCCTGAAATTTGATTTTTTTAATTTAACTCATTAATTAAGCTGGAATTTAGTTTTGGCGTATTACATAAAAGAGGCTCTGATTACTTTTTTCTCAATGTGTATGCAATTATCTCAATACTCTTCCATTCTCTTTATTTTCAGAAGTTTCATTATGAAGGCGAATCCATTTCTCAGTCTGCTAGTATGTTCTAACGTATTTTTCTGACCATCTATTTGAATTACTATTTTTTGGATCGTCCTTTTAAAAAGCATTTACCAATTCTTGCTGTGACTCTTCTTTAGTATTTCGAAACCATGCTTTCCCGTTTCAACATGAAATTCCACCTTCCCGAAAGGAAAACCATGTCTTTATCTATAACACCTGCCATAGAGCATCGCTAAAGTAGACTTTTAACACATTTTTGTGAAATGAATGAATGAATTCCAAAACTCATTTAGGTGTTTTCACCTCTTATTCAAAGAGCACCTCACGCCCACCCATGTGCACACTGGCTCCCGTGATTCAGTTTCTGAATAAACTTTACATGTCCACTTCAGTCTTTTACTGTAAACCCACTATAAACACAGCAGCTCTGTTAAACAACTGAGGAAAAGAACTGCGTCCCTCAAAAACCAGGGCTGCTTCCGGAAGAAAGGACATCGTTTGATTTGAACTGTTTTATTTCCTTTATTTTACTCGGATAGGATTGAGAATCTGATGGCTGGTCTTTAACTCCATCCAACCATAGGCTTTTCCAGTTCTGCGTTTACACCGTCTGTGCATCCACATTCCCCCCAAAACCAAGAAGATGAGGGAAAAGGGGGCCAGTGTAATCTCCCAGGAGAACGTGGCAGCTGTAGGAAGAACAGACATGTGAGGGGTGAACACGCTTCTACCACCAAATAGGACATTGCCGTGCACTTTACAGAGAAGGAAGTGGTGTTTGTCAGTTCTTAGAAATATGTACTGATTTTCAGAAAGTCTGTCTTACACCAAGATCAAGGATACTTGAGCATGATATCTGTAGCATTAGGCAAACGAGTAAGGTAGAACAAATATCCATTGGAGAGAAGCAATGCAGAGTTGGGGGGGTGGGCAGGTGTCGATGGTCTAATTTTGCTCTACCCGTTGGGCTGTGTGCAATAAGATGCCTGTCTAGGTCTCTGCTAGCTGACTGTGACGTGGCCAGCACATCATTTGTCCCTTTCCATGAGCATGGGTGTCATGAGGCGTCAGTAAAGTAACAAAGGAAAAGAAAAACTGAATAAAGGAGCTTTAGGTGTCAACATTATCGCTTGGATCCAGCTATTTTATATTCTACTCCTTGGCATCTCTGTGTTATGAAAATATAAGAAGCAATCCCTGGTAGAGCAGTAGTTAAGAATCCGCCTGCCAGTGCAGGGGACACGGGTTCGATCCCTGGTCTGGGAAGATCCCACATGCCGTGAAGCAACTAAGCCCATGCACCACAACTACTGAGCCTGCGCTCTGGAGCCCGTGAGCCACAACTACTGAGCCCGTGCGCCACAACTACTGAAGCCCACGTGCCTAGAGCCCATGCTCCGCAACAAGAGAAGCCACCTCAGTGAGAAGCCCGCGCACTGCAAAGAAGACTAGCCCCCGCTCACTGCAACTAGAGAAAGCCTGCACGCAGCAACGAAGAGACCTAACCTAGCCAAAATTAATTTATTTTAGAAAATATAGGAAGTATGGATAAAAAGTTAACAAGTGTTGAGGAGGAGGGATAAATTAGGAGTTTGGGACTGACATATACACACTACAGGTAACCAGCAAGGACCTACTGTAGAGCACAGGGAACTCTGCTCAATATTCTGTAATAACCTATATGGGAAAAGAATCTGAAAAAGAGCAGATATATGTATATGTATAACTGATTCACTTTGCTGTACACCTGAAACTAACAGAACACTGTCAATCAACTATACTCTAATATATAATAAAAATTAAATTAAAAAAAGTTAACCAGCGCATGGATGATGAGGCTAGAATTCTACATTTTTAAGCTACTATTTATCTTAGTCTGTGCAGGCGTTCAGAAATTGACACAATCTCAGACAATTTCTCCAGATGATTCTTACACCTTAAAATCCCTCAAGGCTTAGACACAAGTGAAGCTTTAATTTTCGGAGCAGCCATTTGGAGGCACCTCTCAGCCCTGGTGAAAGGCTTTGACCTGTGCCCTCTGTGATCAGCCATGACCCACCCAGCGAAGGACATACCGGGTCAGGGCTCACGTCTTAGAAACGTTTGCAGGTTCCCAGCATCAGGAGCAGACAAACCATGGCTTCCTTTGGGTCACTATTCTGAAGCCCAGCAGCCCACTTTCTGTGGGATCCTCCATTTCCAAGTTTGTACCACCACCAACCCGCTCATGGAAATGATCTGGGACGTCAGCCCTTGCGTGTGTCCTAGGGCAACGGTTCTGAAACTTTAACATGAAAGGAGCTTGCTAAATTGCCGTCTTTGGCCTCACCCCAGAGAAGCTGACCGGGTAGATCTGGGGGTGAGCCTAGGAATCTGCATTTTCAACGAGTGGCTCAAGTCAGGGATGCTGGTATGCGTGGACCACCGCTGGAGAGAAGTTATACTGTGTTGTCCTTCCTGCCCTGAGGCTTCCACAAATTCTCAGCTTTCCAAGTAAAAGCTTGTCTGCAGCTGCCTCCCCTGCAAATAAGGAATCTGTGGGGCAGTTTGTGTTTAGTGATTGTGCAGACGGCCCAGCAGGCAGGGTAAGGTTCCCGGTAGGGGTCGCTTTGTCTCTTCCCTTCTTATCCTTCGGGCTGTGGACAGACTACATCCCCCACGTCTCCCTTTCCTGCTCAGCGCTCAGACACTGAGAAGAAATCGATTTGTCAAAATGGTAAGTCAGGGTTTTCTTTTCTTTTGTAAATGTCCTTCCATGAGCACTGGGTTGGTTTGGCTACAGCCTTATGCTTTATCTCCTGATGACTGACGGCTTTAACCCTGAAGCTGCCTGAGCCCTGCGCACCTTCCAGTTCCCAGCTCTTGGAGGATGAAATCTCTCAACCTCCGGATAAAAAGCATTGCACCCTCCTCGAGGGGTCATGAAAGCAGAGCTGGTCCTGCCGATCCAGGCAGAACCACTAGAGGACATGGGTTTTTTTTAAATCTATCACAGAACCATTTTATCTTTTTTCCTAAAAAATCAGCTTCCTCTTTAAATTTTTCTTTGAGTACAATCTCCGAAAGCCAGCCTCCACCCTACCAAAAATGTTATAAAAGATGAGAGATTTGCTTTCTGTGCTCCACTAATGGGAAACTCACGGGCCCTCCTAAGTAATCACCCAGAGCGTCGGGAGCTTTATTTAGCATCCACAGAGCATCCAACACATAGTTTTTCCCTTTAATGTCCCCAAAATCCATACCTTCTTTGACTGTAGTACGAAGCATCTGGAAACTCATCGTATTACGGACAACACATGTAAAATCCGTGTGCAAATCCTCTCTTATGACTGGATCAAAAATCAGTGGCACTTCAATATAATTCTCATTATTTTCTGAGTATTCCCTAAGTGAGAAAACACTTAGTTAAACATAAAGTGTCTTTTCGACATAGACACCTACACATTCTCAAGGCCCCACTGTGCTTAAATTGATGTCACGATTTACCAAGTTAGAGGCACTTGCCATTATATTTGTTACGTATTTGGGAGAATTTCTAAGCCTGTTCCCGAAGGTAAGAGGGACCCTGAAGACGCTGGTCACTATGATAGGATACTTGTGACAAGGAGCACTTGCAGAAGCCAGTTTAGTTTGGATAATGGGGGAGAAATCACTTTTTAAGGCCCTTGATGAACAAAGAAACAGTAGTAGAAATAGAAATGTCAAGTTTTGGGAAATTGGACTGTATCACCAAGAAATCATTTGCATATTGGAGGGCAGGGAGTTTCCAGGAATCCCGTCCTCCACGGTGTCTACCCTCATCCCCACTCACTGCCAACCCTCACTCTAGAAACTCAAGTTCAGATCCGAGGGCTGCAGATGGACCGCAGTGGAGGGGTCTCTAATCAACAGCACTGCCATTTGCAATGTTGCAGGAATCCGAAGGTACTTCACTATGATCTGTTAGTATGAATAAAAATATCATGGATGTGGATCCACTAGGACTATTTTTTTTTAATCTATGGGGGGAAAATAGGCCGCTTTAAGCAAACAGACAGTATGAGTAAGCTGATATGCGGCATGTGGGGTCTGCCCAAGCTTTTCACAATGAGGATTTGCAAGCAAACAGTTGCACTAGCCACACATAATTTCTATCCACTAAATTGCATCCAGAAAGATCTTTTTTGATAGGTCCTTCCAAAAAGACAAAAATTGGGCCAGCAAAAGTTCAGGCGACTTCAGAGTACTGAAAGTATAATTTTAAAAACACTTTATAATTTGGAACATTGAAGGGTCTGCCTTCCTCACACGCAAATGGTTTCCATTTACAAGGCCTGATTGTTCTACTTTCAGAGTGAGAAAATATTTCCCGGAGATGAAGGCTTATGAGGACAGAGTCCTCGCTTTCTTTCAGAGTAACCTTCCTTAGAGGCTGGAAGGAAGCAGAGGCGGCTCTCGGATCCCGTGGCTAAGTTTCAGGGTCATTTTAAGGGCTGTGAATGTTTGACTCTGCAATGCTCAAGGAAGAAAGATCTAATTAAACAGCTAGAAGAGGCAACACCCATGTCAAGTAGTAGGCTGCAGCTCATAGATTTAGAGAGAAGGCTTGACTCTCAAGAACAGTTGGTGATTCTTGGCAAAACCCAATGTTTAAGATTCTAAAAATCCAACGGAGTAGAATAAAAACATATATATATATATTTGTAATGTGGTGTGTGTGTCATATGGATGGATTGGCTAGGACATTGTATCTACAAGGAAGTGGAGTCTACAGGGGGTTCACAACAGCTCCACCCAGGGGATGAGGAAGATCTTCCTCCACTTACTGGCGCTGCCCCTTGGTCACGCGGCCCCCCTGGTAGGCATCCTCTACGTATGTGTTGTTGGCAGTCCACCACAGCAAGGTGGTCGCGTGTATGCCAGCTCCCAGAAACACCTTACACGGGATTGTCAGTCTCGACCCTGTGACAGCAAGACGCAGCACATCAAACATCAGAACCCAGCCAGGGGACGGGGTCACATCAGCAGATCCGAGCGGTGGATCATCCCCCCTCTTTTCAGACACCCTCACCAATTCTTTTCTTAGAAGGAAACTTAGTTCCCTCAAGCAATTCCATTCACCTAGAGCATCAGTATTTACCAAGGGTCTCCAGCTCTCTCCACTGGTCCTCAGGGCAGATGGAAACCCAGAGGCAAATGGCTTCCCCAAGGCCACTCGGCTCCTACAGTGCATTCTGGATTCCAGAGCCTTCTTCCACAGTTTATTCTTCTTGCCTCCAAAAATCCAGATCCAGAATCCAGAGGATTCTGTCTCTTTGCCCATTGCTGGTCTCTGCTCTCCTGTTTCCCCTAGGAGCTCTCTATCCCTGGTCATGTTCATTTAGGGTGAATCCTTTCAAAAGCCACTGTGTTTTACATGAATGATGCCTTCTATAGTGGTGCAATATGATGGTCCTAGGTCCCCTGCCTCAATCACTATGTTGGTTTTTTTTTTTAGTCACCAAAGGCGAGGAGGGGGAATAAATGAAAAAATCCTTCCCACATGTTTCCTCCTCGTGGGTAGTGTGCCTCCCTGGGGTGTGTGCTTGAATGCACCTGGTCACTTCAGGCTCAGAAAGCCCACTCGTCTTCTTCCTTCACATCCCTTGTGACCTTAAAGATTTCTCAGCCAAAAGCAGCCCATTCGTTCCGGCCTCATATGACTCTGCCAGGCACATCAGTGCATGCAAAGCAACAGGGCTGGAGACTCAGCTCCACTGGGCTGGGGAACACAGAGGGGCAGGGGTGCTGGGGCGCTAGTCAGCGCTAACCCGGGTCCCCACTTCCCCAAGCTTCCAGGAGGCTCTTCTGAGTGCCAAGGCAGCTGTTGGGAGCTGCCACTCAGGTGTCAGGCAGCAATCCTGGTGTCTGTGCAAGAGCCCTCCTTCTCCATGACCACCAGTGAAAGTTAAAAATGTAAGCCACACACCAGACAAAAGAGGGAGGGAGGGAGGGAGGGAGGGAGGGAGGGAGGTAGATAGATAACAGATAGATAATAGATAGATAGATGACAGATAGATAATAGATGATAGATGGATGGTTAGATAGATAATAGATAGATGATAGATAGATAGATAGATGATATGTAGATAGACAGGACTCTGTAGCCAGGGTTTAATAAATGAGCATAAGACCTACAAAACCACTATATAAAAACAGACACACAGAAAAGGTACAGGCCTTACAGACACACAGGCCTGAGTCTGAACCCCAGCCAGACCCGACTATGGCGTTTTGACAGATACTGAGCCAGGGACCCCTGGGCAGCTTTTCCTTCTGGAAATTCGGAGAAACAAGACCTCCCCACGGGGTTGATGTTGGCATTGAATGGCATCTTTTTTTTTTTTTTTTTTTTTTTTTTGCGGTTCGCGGGCCTCTCACTGCTGTGGCCTCTCCCGCTGCGGAACACAGGCTCCCGATGCGCAGGCTCAGCGGCCATGGCTCCACGGCATGTGGGATCTTCCCGGACCGGGGCATGAACCCGTGTCCCCTACATTGGCAGGCGGACTCTCAACCACTGCGCCACCAGGGAAGCCCTGAATGGCATCTTATCAGACTTAGCAGCGCTCAATAAGAAAGTGCGTGCTGGCCAGGATGGTGAAAAATGGTGAAAACCTCTGTCATGCATTTTCATTAACTCCCTTGACCCGCTGACCAGCTATTTTGGCGATAAGAAACTGTCTCTGGGGGGACCAGCAGGGGCAGAGCCGGAGTCTTGGGGAAATGCTGAGCGTCAGCCACGTATTGGTAAAGTGAATTATTTTAAATACACCACAGGTGCTGACTTTCTGGGGCATCATGCCTTAATCCTTTCATGCAGTTAACAGCTACTAGAATGTTCTGATTTTTGCACTGAGATTTTTCTAGGCAGGGTTTTCAAGAAGCAAAGCGTACATGTTTTCAGATAATGCCATTACTGACAGGATTTGGTAAAGGGAAATGTTCCCTCTCATTTGCTATTTCCCGCTGGGGTAGAGGGACCTGCAAACCCCATGGCAGCCGCAGTCGGTGACACAGGGGTCCTGGGGCCCCAGCTTTGGGACTGCAGGCATCCAGGTGGGTTACACGGTCCTTACCCAGTGAAGCTGAGATGGTCTGGTGGGGGGAGATGATCACGGGAATCGTCTCCTCTTCTCTTTCTGAGAAAGATACGAGGAAAAGAGATTCAGTTAGGAAAGCCTTCCTTGGAAGCTGAGGGTCAGGGTCTATTGTTTAGCTAATTAACTAAATTATCCTTTACAGTAGGGCCAGCCATTGTGAGACTTGGCTTTTGCCTGGCAAAGGAAACCGGCTCTCCACGAAATTGAGCCTCTTTGGCCAATGCTTTTCCCAGAAGAGAGATGACTGGAAGAAGCCACAGTTAAACACACATTCCACGAACAGATGTTCTCCGCTCTGTGGTAACAATTAACCATTCCGCTCCCCGGCTTGCTGAATGAACCCTTAACAGGAACCTTCACACTGTCCACAGGATAGGTCTTACCCCAGAGGCTCCTGGCCCCAAAGTATCTCTCCCCACTCCCTCCCTGCCATCCCATGCACCTACCACAGAACCCTGGCGTCGCTTCCAAAGAAATAAAAAATAAAAAAGGCACAGGGGCCCCAGAACCACCTGTTCGTGATGCTAACCCCATACTGAGTGATAAACAGAGTAACCCAGCTTGGCCACCAGAGCTTTTTAGTTGAGGTGATTGACCCTTTGGCGGGGGGGAATTGGAACCCAGCTCCCTGAGAGGCAGATCTCCCAGCAACTGGAAGAAACTGGGCACCTGAACGGGAGCAGAAAGGACAGTGTATGGGGGTGGACGAAGAGCTCCGCTCCATCCCCACCTCTTCCACTAAAGAGCATTTGAAACCCTAACGGGAGTAAGCATTATGCAGCATCCCAGGAAAGCCCAGGGAGCAGCCGGCTTCTCCACCATGACCGGGAGCTTTTCCCTCCCCTCACGGTCACAGGGCTGCTGCACAGAGGCTGGGAGCAGAGAGGGGACAAGAACGCCCCAAGGACGAGACGTTAATTCATCCAGGGGTCCCAGTTCCAGGCTGCATCAGCATCACCGACACGGGGGTGGTGGGGGTGTTCAACACAGACTGCTCATCGTTTCTGATTCAGTAGGTCTGGGATGGGGCCTGAGATTCTGCAGGTCTGATGAGTACCCTGGTGATGCCGCCACCGTCGCCGCCGCCGCTGGCCGAGGACCACCCTTTGAGAACGGCTGAGACACAGCATGGCCCGGACACAGGATTATAGGTAGGTTGGCGCCGCCTAGTGTTCCTGTGCAGTATCACATGAACAGGATAATTCGGGGCCCCTTCAAAGGCACGGGATTCTCAGGGATCCCCGCTGTGCAGGAGCAAGGGGTTGATGTGAATGAATCTTCACAAGACGTTAAAAGAAAATAATCTAGAGATTTCCATTCATGGGAGACGCGATGTTCCCTGTAGTAAAACTGAATCTCTGGATTCTCTGGGAGAAAAAATCTTTCCCCTCACAGACCAATCATGGAAACTTAATATAGTTCCAATGCTCTCTGAAATGCCCTTAAAAGACTCCAGTTGTGCAGTTACTCCGTGTATAAAACAAAGAAAAGCGCCATACTTTCCAGGTCAGGGGCCAGAACTGCATCACTTGTGTGCCCTTTGCACCAAGCTTGATGCCCCACACGTAAGAGGCATGGAGGAAACCGTGGATAAACTTGACATGCTAATCAGTACTGTTCACAAGATTATTTTCATGTAGAACTCATTTAAACCAATGAGATCCCTCACTATTTAAAATCCTGGTTTCAAGGGTAACTAGACCTGCTTGGGAAAGACCAGAAAAGGGCAATTTTCACTACATATGCCAATGCATAGCCTCCTCACGGAAAAATCCAATAAAATCCTAGTATCCTAGAATTATACACAAAGTTATGGCGACCGTGTCCTGATAGCTGGCCCTGGAGGTGCAAGCCTTCCAAAGGGACCTTCCAAGAGAACCACTGCTTGGCTCCCTCTAGTGGTGTATGTTTTAGCCTCAGACTCGGAACCCTGTCTACTACCCAGGGATTCACCATTCCTCATGAAAACACCCTGCTTCCTCTCTTTCCAAGTGTCCTACACATCTTAGAAACCTGATGCTTAGAGAGTTGCCATATCTGTTTTCCTTTCATACCAAAAGACATTCAAAGAATTCTGCGGGAACCCTAATTTTTTCCTTGCATGCTTGTTGCTGAACCAGGGTGCAGAGGTACCTTGATGGCAAGTACTCACTCTTAACACGGAGTTTGATATTCCTGGTGATGTTGTATTGCCTGCCTCTGTGGGCAAACGTCATGGCACACCGATAATAGCCCGCATCCTCCAGAGACACATTGTTTACCAGTAAGCGAGTTCCCCTCACACTTAGAAATTTCTCGTTGTCTTGATCCAAAGGGGCAGAATCCTTAAGAGAAAATGTTTTTCAAAGTTACGCTATATCTTAATTGACATCTCAGAAACTATGAACAGCATTGCTATTATCCGTCACTGTTGAATCTGCAATCCAAGAATCGCTCTGATATTTACTTTGCAAATATTGTCCTTTGGGACATGCTTTTAACTGTATTTTTACAAGGGGGAGTTTGTTAGCATATAACACAGGATGGCTGGGTTTGTTTAACCAGAGGAAAACCCCTCACTTGGCATTTTTATGCTCTTACAAAACCAAGAGCTCCATAATTGGGCAGGCTAACTCCTAGGAGCTGGCTGCTTACTTTCTCCAAAGATCATTTAAAAGTTCCCAATATTAAATTGACATCCTATAGATATCTTGTAGTTAGAATACCAGTCAACTGGTCAACCTATTTTTTTTTTTTTTTTTTTTTTTTTTTTTTGTGGTATGCGGGCCTCTCACTGTTGTGGCCTCTCCCGTTGCGGAGCACAGGCTCCGGACGCGCAGGCCCAGCGGCCATGGCTCACGGGCCCAGCCGCTCCGCGGCATATGGGATCCTCCCAGACCGGGGCACGAACCCGTATCCCCTGCATTGGCAGGCGGACTCTCAACCACTGCGCCACCAGGGAGGCCCAGTCAACCTATTTTTTGATTAAAGGGTTAGTTTCTATCCATTTTTAAACAAATAACTGTACTTTTCAGTATCAATCTATGGTGTATATCAGGAGTCAGCAACTTTTTCTGTAAAGGGCCAGAGAGTAAATATTTTAGGCCTACGGTCCACGTGGCCTCTGTTCAACTGCCGTTGCCCCACGAAAACACAGAAATAAATGAGCGTGTCCCGGTAAAACATTACTGATAGACACTGAGATTTGAGTTTTATATCATTTTCACGGGTCATGAAATATTCGTCTTTTTTTTTTAACCATTTAAACAAGTGAAAACTAAGCTGGTGAACATAGAAACATGGGTGGCAGCTCAATGTTTGGCCCTGGCTGTCATTTGCCCACACCTGGTCTAAACAAGGGAGCCAATGATAGTAGATATTTATTCAGCCAGTCAAGACACGAAATTGTGTTTATATTTTACTCCTTTAACTCAAAGGTTGATTTCTATGTGCTTTCAAAAAACTCTATCAATATGTGTATCAAGTTGTTAAATAGTTCTTTCTAAAAATTTCTATAGACAAACAACAGAGTAAAAAGCTATTTTCTTCAGCTGTTATTTATTCTGCATTCATTTCCACTCTGTCTTTTCAAATCACCATCTGAGAACACTTACCTAAGCCCTATAAAAACTAATAGAGTATACTAATCATGGTCCTTTTTAAAATCACTGGTTTAAAAAAACAGAAATATAAAAGTGAACATATTGTCTTCAAATGAGTATTTTATATCTTTCCTATGGCTCATCAAACACATTTTCATTAAACGGCAATTCTTAAAGATGTACCTTGTACCATCGAATCTTCACATCAGTTTTGTTCCCGATGAATTCACTCAGATCAGGACAAACCAATAACCCAGAGGCTGACAAGGTTACAATTTGCGGGTAGAAGATGAGAGGCAGGGAAGCTTCTGTCTTCTCAAAAACCCTGAGCTCAACAGACATTTCGTCACAGTAAGAGGCATTTCTGATTTAAAAGGGAAAAAAAGGAATAATAAATGGCAAGGCAAAATGAAAATAAAACTAAGTGGAATTAAGAATAATTCCCCAATCTTATTAAATTCTGCATTCTGTATTTTCCTCATTCGTATTGCAGTACTTTTGTCCCTTGTCCTTTTGAATCTTTGGAGCACACACACAAAAAAACAAAAAAACAAAACACATCATAAGTGTCATATAGAAATGGTGATATATTCTGCATGTTTCCAAAAAGGACCCTCCACAAGCCTGATTCCAAGACCATTGAGGGCCAGTAAAAAACCCTCAAGTCCTCTTCAAAGGGGCCTAAGCCCTTCCAGGTTCCGGGGGAGGTTCTTGATCACAGCCCCAGTATGCTCCAAATTCCTGGTCCAGGCAACCTTATCTAGATGGAGACATTGTTTCCTAAGAGCCACTGTTTCCATATAAAGAAAATCCTCTTTACTTCTCTTGGAAATCATTTATCAACTGCAGTCAAATTTCAGAAAACTGCTGAGCACTTTGTATAAGCTCTAGAAATGATTTTTGCAATACTGCACAGGGGAAATTAACTTGGTAAATTTGTTTGTTTGGTTTTTATTTATTTATGTGGTGGGTCTAACTATAATCACAATATCATCATTCTATCAAGACCCTAGAACTGGGGAAAGGACAGAGGCAAAACAGTGACAGAAACACAGACGATGTGGAGGGAAGGACAGAGGATATTAATTCAAACAATTTTTTTAAGTAGAAAAACATAAAGATATAATTAGCTCAGCTAAGCTGCTGGTGACCTACCTAAGAAACACTGGACGTCAACACAGACAATGAGCATGTGTGTTTTATGGGGTTGGGAGGGAGGGGTACAGCAAAATGTAAAAAAATTCTATACCCAAAGAAGGAACAAAATGTGCAAATTATATGTGAAAGTAGTAAGTGATAAATGCTTACTACCCGAAAGCAAAAAGAAATTAATTCAAATATATAATGCCAATATCTATATTCTACTTCATATCTGGTTGAAGAAAGGAAAAAGATGAAAAACATTTTATGCACGAAGAAATGCAGACAGCTATCACCTTGAAGAATGCATAATCTCACTGCAAATCGAAGAAATGCTAATGAGGGCAAGTCTGAAGAACAGAGCACACCTGAAAATAGCCCTCCCAGCAGCTTCTGGGGAGGAGAGCATGCCAGGCTCTGTGCTCTGCAATACATCATTTCATTTATTCTCCAACCCTGCGATACTACTGTATCACTTTTAGATGAGGAAAGTTAGGTATACAGAAAGTAAGTAAATTCCTAAGGCTATAGAGCCTCTAAGAGGTCAAACCAAGGTTAGCAGCCAGTAGGGCTGTGGGAAAACCTGTAAATCAGGGCATTACATCCAGACACCAAGCTTACGAGACATATTGAGAGTTACAAACCTGTTCACATTACTGATCTGGTCATCCCCCTTGGGCAACAACCCCCCCCCCCCGTGGAAATAACTCAAAAGAAAGATGGGTGGGGAAATCATTTGGTCACCACGCATATTCCCCATGTAGTGTGGCAGCCCCACAGCAAAGAGGTGGTTGTCATTTGTACCATCCACCAGATATGTCCTGTCCCCCATCCAGAGCAGACGGTGGGGTTACAGGTCCTGGCACTGAGACTTGGGAGCTGCGTGGCCCAGCAGCATCACCTTGCCCACCCTGATGAACAGAACAGCTATGTGGGTTCTAGGTCACAAAATTATAAACAGCACAGGAGCAGGGCCGTTTTATGCCCTGTGACTGTAAATGCCAAAGGGCATTATGGCAGCTGCTGGTGATGCTCGCTCTATTAGACCCCAATCCCGAAGCTGGAAGAGAGTTTGAGAGGTCAGCCAGGGGAACTCTCCCACGAGCTACAAAAGATTAACCCACACCGGGTTTCCCTGGCCTCTCAATCTCAGATCTCTTTTTTCTACAAGAATACAAAACAAAATAAGGTATTAAGCACAAATTTATTAATCAAGTATAAAAACAAACTTTAAGGCAAATATGACAGCTAACATCTCCCTAATTTTTGCATATTATCACTTCAGTAGTAAATAAGTCTTGCATTTGGGGAAAGAAAGGCCATTTCCATGTGCATACTGACACCTACAATGGTGCTCCCCATACTCTATGCTTCATATGCCATGATTTCACAGAACCCTCCCAACAAACCTCCTTACAAAGGAGAAAACTGAGGCCCATAAATATCAAATAATAAGACCAAGGTCCTACCAGGTAGCAAATGAGGACTAAGATTCACATCCATATCATTCTGACTCCAAATTCCATTCTATTTCTACCACGCTATTAAGTTTTCCTCGTAGTATTCCTTAGAAAAACGTTAGAATTTTTGACACTAAGAAGGAAAGAAAAATTATGCATTTATAGCTATTGTAAAATCAGATATCCAGGGACTTCCCTGGTGGCGCAGTGGTTAAAAGTCCGCCTGCCAATTCAGGCGACACAGGTTCAAGCCCTGGTCCGGGAAGATCCCACATGCTGCGGAGCAACTAAGTCCATGCACCACAACTACTGACCCTGCACTCTAGAGCTCACGAGCCACAACTACTGAGCCCACGTGCCACAACTACTGAAGCCCGTGCGCCTAGAGCACGTGCTCTGCAACAAGAGAAGCCACCACAATAGAAAGCCCGTGCACCACAACGAAGAGTAGCTCCTGCTCACCGCAACTAGGGAAAGCCCGTGCGCAGCAACGAAGACCCAACACAGCCAAAACTAAAAATAAATATATTGATTAATTGTTTTATTTATTTTTTATTTTTTTTCTATGTCCATGTTTTAATAATAAAAAATAAAAAGTGAAAAATACAGATGAAATCAAATTTAATAAAATATATTTTTTTAAAAATCAGATATCCACATTTCTCTGATATGAAAATATGAGATTGTCTGCCTGCTTCCATTGACAGGACTGAAAACACACACACACACACACACACACCATCTAGGACTGGGGTTGATATTGTCTGAAATTCTCCCATTCACCAGTAATTTCTTTGTGCTGAGAATGTCACTTTCTTTGGCTGTCTTTCTAAATGTAAATACTCATAGGCACAGTTTCTCCTTAAGTCAAATGAGTTTATGAAATCTGGGGAGACTCTGAAGCTGGCTGGTGAGGATGATTAGAGCCTTGGGGTAGAAGAAAGGCAGCAGCTGAAGAAACAAGGCCAAGAAGAGTATTTCCCAGTCACGCCAATGGTCTGCCCTAATCCTTTCAGAAGAACTAACTCAGGAAATGTTTAAGGCTGCCAACACTAGGCCTACAACTTTCTCCTTCAAGAAGCAGCAAGGTATGCCTAGACCGTTCAATGGGGAAAGGACGGTCTTTTCAATAAAAGATCTTAGGAAAACAGGTTAGCCACATGCAAAAGAATGAAGTTGGCCCATGAACTTACCCATATACAAAATTTAACTCAAAATGGATCAAAGACCAAAACATAAGAGCCAAAAACTATAAAAATGTTTAGAAGAAAACACAGAGGGAAAGCTTCATGGCATTAGACATGATTTCTTGGCTATGACATAAAAAGCACAGGCAACGAAAGAAAAATTAGATAAATTGAACTTCATCAAAATTTAAAACTTTTGTCCATCAAAGGACATTATCAGCAGAGTGAAAAGGCAACCCATGGAATGCAAGAAAATATTTGCATGTCATATATCTGGTAAGGCATTGATATCCAGAATACATAAGGAATTCCTACAACTCAAAAACAAATAAACAAGCAACTTGATTTTAAAGTGGGAAAATGACTTGAATGGACATTTCTCCAAAGAAGATACACAGATGGCCAGTAAAGCAAATGGAAAGGTGCTCAAGATCACTAATCATTAGGGAAATGCAAATCAAAATCACAGTGATACTACCAAATGTAAAATAGATAGCTAGTGGGAAGCAGCTGCATAGCACAGGGAGATCAGCTCAGTGCTTTGTGACCACCTAGAGGGGTGGGATATGGGGATATATGTATACATATAGCTGATTCATTTTGTTAGACAGCAGAAACTAACACAACATTGTAAAGCAATTATACCCCAATAAAGATGTTAAAAAAAAATCACGGTGATATACCACTTCACCCCCATCAGAATGGCTATTAAAAAACAGAAAATAATAAGTGTTGGTAAGGATGTTGAGAAATTGGAACCCTTGTACATTCCTGGAGGGAATGTAAAATAGTCTGGCCACTGTGGAAAACAATTTAAGTTCCTCAAAATTAAATATAGAATTACCATACGATCCACCAATTCCATTTCTGGGTATATACTCAAAAGAATTGAAATCGGGGACTCAAATTTTTGTACAGGCATGTACAAACAGCATTATTCACAACAACCAAAAGGCAGAAGCAGCCTAAGTGTCCCTTGATGGATAAATGGATAAACAAAATATGGCATGTACAGTTGACCCTTGAACAACACAGGTTTGAACTGTGTGGGTCCACTTGTACACAAATTTTTTTCAATAGTAAATACTACAGTATCACACAATCCATGTTGGTTGGATCCACGGAGGCAAAACTGAGGATACTGAGGAACCGTGGAAACTGAAGGCTGACTATAAGTTATATGCAGATTGTTGACTTTAGGGGTTGGTGCCCCTCACCCCCGTGTGGTTCAAGGGTCAACTGTACATATAATGGAATATTATTCAGCCCTAAAAAGGAAGGAAATTTTGACACCTGCTACAACATGGATGAACCTTGAAGACGTTGTGCTGAGTGAAATAAGCCAGTCACGAAAGGACAAATACTGTGGTACTTGGAATATGAGATACTTGGAATAGTCAAATTCATCGAGACAGAATAAAGGTAGAATGTGGGTTGCCAGGAGCTGGTGGGGAGGGGACATTGAAGAGTTGTTCAGTGGGGACAGAGTTTCAGCTTGGGAAGATGAAAAGAGTTCTGGAGCTGGATGGTGGTGATGGTCACACAAACCATGTGACTGTACTTAACACAACTGAATGGTACACTTAAAAAGGGTTAAAATGGTAAATTTTTTCTTTTCTTTTCGTGCAGTATGCGGGCCTCTCACTGTTGTGGCGTTTCCCGTTGCAGAGCACAGGCTCCAGATGCGCAGGCCCAGCGGCCATGGCTCACGGGCCCAGCCGCTCCGCGGCATGTGGGATCCTCCCAGACCGGGGCACGAACCCGTGTCCCCTGCATCAGCAGGCGGATTCTCAACCACTGCACCACCAGGGAAGCCCCTAAAACGGTAAATTTTATATTATGCTTATGTTACCACAATTAAAGGAGAAAAAAAGCAACAGGACAATGAGGAAGGGGACTACACCCCAGGAGCTGTGGGTTCCAGCCTCACCTCCACACCCACCGCCTGGGAGAACTTTATAAGTGAGCTTGGTTCCCCCAGGTGTGCAATAAGCAGTTGGATTAACTTCTTCCTGAAGTCTCACCTGGGTCTCCAGTTCTACTCAGTGTTCTACATCTATTTCTTGGGTCCTTGTGGATTCAGCAGTGAACCAAACAAACCAAGTCCCTGTCCTCTGGAATTTACGTTCTAACAGGGTAGATAAGCCTTAAGTACATAAAACACATATATGTGTGACAGATGAGGAAAAACAAGCACAGGGTAAGGGGAGAGTGACAGGAGTCCTGCTTTAGATAAAGTGGCCAGGGACGTCCTCTCCATAGAGGTGACACTTGAGCAGAGACTTCAGTGAAGCGAGAGAGGGCGCCATGAGGACATCTGTGGACAGGCTCTCAGGTAGGAGGTATTTCAGTGACAGTGAAGCGGACGTAAGGTGGGTTCCCACCTGTGCGCTGGGTTTTGAAATCCAGGTTGTCATGGAAACGCCATGCAAGCATCCATTCTGCAAGGGCCCCCCCTTCCCACCCTCATCCCAGAGGGACTGACCTGACAGTGCAGATGTAGGTGCCAGAGTCCCCCCGCAAGGCTGGCACAATCCAGAGGCTGCCGTCCTGGACCCACACACGCATCTCTTCCTCCCCTGGGACCATCGTGGTGGAGTCGTTTCTACGCCATGTCACATTGAGGTGGATGCTAGCAGAGTCCCAGTATGGCACCTGGGGGCACCTCATGGCCACAGCCTCCCCTTCTACCTTGAACCTGGTTTTGGGATGCCTGCCATGAAATTGGCAGCTTCCTACAGCCACTGAAGGACAAAGAACCCACAGTCAGGCTTTAGGTCCATCCGAGGAAGCCACATGCCCCGGACAACGTGGGGGCCCCATGAACCCCTCCTCTCACAAAGATCTCAGAACTCCCAAATAACAAGATTAGGGCGACTATCAAGTCCCCTCAACATTCTGTGGGAAAAGTTAAGTCAGGTTCACATGATGACAAAAAAAGTTTGGCCTTATTTTTGACTTGTTGATGCCTTATCATTCAAAGTCGATCTCGACTGAGTTCAGCTTAGTTGCAGCAGGTCGTATGGTTAAAATCCAAAGGCACCTTTTGTCAAGGGCAAAAGCAGGGTCTCTTTGGTTTGCTCCTTTGGCAGAAATGACCGATGCCCAGAGCAAGCTCATGCACCAGAGGAGATGGGCAAGAGGAAGACTCCATCACCTACCATCACCTTGCTTTTTGAGGACAACAGAACCTCCCTAGAGAAGCAACTCCTTTCCCCAGAGAAGCTGCAGCACGTCCCCTCCAGCTGAAAGAGTCACTTCTTACCCATGTGTTCCTCAGGCTGGATGGTGAAGACAGAGACACACATCATCAACATGGACCAGGTGAATATCACTCCCGGGAACTTCTGGAGGACACAAGAGGTGGAGACCCCAGGTCCAGCACCCCACAGCCTAGAGGAGGACACAGAGGAGGGGTCACCAAGAACCACTGATGCCCAAAGAGAGAACCCCTTGAGGATGGTCCCTGGGATGGGTTCTGGAGGTTTCCCCTGATGACCAAAACCCTTTTGCCTGGATTTTTTAACAAGAAAACTCAAATTTTTGAATTTATTCCTCTACAGCAACTTTCACTGGAATATCCGGAGTTCTGTCTCTTAAGTGTTTCTCTCTCCTGAAGCGTGCCTTAGCACTCCCTACCCCTTGGCCTGATAGGCTCTTTCCTCACCTAAGGCCACTGCTAGGGTCTGGGCTCAGGCATCACCCTTGGTGAGGTCTTTTCTGACCTTCCCGTAAAGTTGCACCACCTTCCACCCCAGTGCTCCATATTTCCTTTCCTGCTCTATTGCTCTCTATGGCGTCTATCATTAACCATGTCTCTTCTCTCCAGCATGTAAGCTCCATGTGCTCAGGACCCTACTTTATTTTATTCACCGCTGTTTCCCTAACTCCTATTTGTTGAATGAAGGGATGAGTGAATGAATCACCAGAAGTCGAAAGTCCCTTATATTTTACTCAGAGAACTCTTCCTATAGTCTTTATGGATTAACTCTTATTTTACATACAATTCTGACATACGCTGAGGGATGCAGCATACCCTCTGATCTAGAGCGTCCCCGAGGAAAAAGCAAAATGAGGGCCAAAAAGTGAATAATTTATACAAGCTCACGAAGCATTCCTCCCTACCAACCTCCCCAAGTCTGGAGTATCAGATGCCTCTGCATCTCCCCGTGGTCCCTCTCACGCTTTATCGCAGTTGCCTGTTGTATCGCTAGCTGCTGCCACAACAATACTGCTAACAAGCCAGCCCCAAACCGAATGCCATACGACACCAGTCGTTTGTTCTTGCTCACAGGTCTGTGTGTCAGACGGAGCTTGGCTGACCTAGATTAGGCTGGGTTAGTCTCGGCTCCAAGCTTCAGGTGGGACCCAAGTCAGCTCCATGGGTGTCTCACCCTCCTTGGACCAGTGACTTCCTGGGAGATGATCTTCTCATGTGATGGCAAAACTCAAACAATGTGGGCAAAAGCACTCGAGGCCTTGCTTGCTCAGAACTAGCTCACTCTTTTTGGCCCACATTCCGTTGGCCAAAGCAAGACGTGGCCAAACTGCCATCTGTGGGACCAGGAAATACCCCCACCTGTAGTGGGAGGAGTTGCAAAGTTACACCAGGAGGGGAATGAAGTGGGAGCAATCAGGCCATCCACCACACCTGTGACTTGTCTGGCTCCCACGGGTGGGGACGGCCTTGAGGACAGAGGCTGGGTCTTATTCACAGCCTTCGTAGACTACACAGTGCCCAGTTCCAGAAGTTACCAGGGAATGTGTATGATTGAAAGTCTACCAGGGAGTTGGGAGTGATGAGTGAATCCAGAAAAAACATCCTTACCCATACCTCCTCCCCATATCCTTGAAGGAGTCTGACTTTTTCTCTGTTCCTGGCACAGATGCAGTTCTGAATGTCTCCTAGTAAAACCAGATGGCTCTTAACTGGCCAGGGCAGTGTTGGCAGACAGAGGAAGTAACGCTTGCACTCTAGAAACCCCCCTCCCCATCAGAAGGCAGGGGCTCAGAGCTGCGTCCTGAGCTCCCCCACTGGTGATGAGGTGAGGGGTTGATGTGGAGGACCTGGGACTTTCCCCTTAGTTGGGTGTCCACCCCGGGCTGTCTCCCCTAAGCTCTTCCTGCTTCTACAGGGTCCTATCCTTCACGTGTTCCTGAAACGCCGACATTTCCTGTAACTTGAACCCCACCCAAGGTTCACCAGGCCACTTGCTTAGCATAAAGGTCACACCAACATTGACCACGTTGCTTTGTCCTCTTTGGGCAAGGACTAGCTTATCACGTCCCAACCATACTGGTCCCAGCCAGACTCACGAGTTCTCTAGTAAGGACATAAAAGAAACAGGAGTTAAACACACCACGTGCAATCAATACCACGTATCCAAGTAAATGAATGAAGTCAAAGACGTTGACCCAGGGACCAGTGGAACGGTTACCGCTGCTGTGCTAAATACTGAGCGTTTGTTCCTTCATTTTGCCCCCATGATGTGAATCTCTCTCCAAATCTACGGATGATGCAGTAGGATAAAGAGGTGAAGTAGCTTGGCCAACATCTCACAGCTAGTACGCGGGGGGTTGACGTTTAAACCCAGGATTGGTGATTCCAAAGCCCTTACTCTTCAAAAATATAGTTTCTGTGACAGATGGTGCTAATTTCCTCCTCCAAAGTCGGCTCCCCCAGTAACAGAACCCCCGACTCTTACCTGGGCACCGCCCCATCCCCACAAAGACTACATTTCCCATCCTCCCTTGCAACTAGGAGTGGCCACGTGACAAGATTTGGGCCAATGAAATGTCAGTGGAAATGTATGACCCTCCCAAGGTGTCAACTTAAAAGTCTCAAAAAAACGTAAAAGTCTCCAAAGTCGGTCTTGCTGCCGGCTCAGTGTGGATGTGGTGGGCGGATTGAGCCACGTGCTGAAATGGTGGGGTGACCAGAGGAGCCTGGTCCTCAGTGGCTTTGTGGAGCTACCCTCCCCGACCCCGACTGCCTCCTTTTATATGTTCAGGCTTCCTGTCATCCTCACCCTGAATCCCTAATCTCAAGGACCCCAGGGAAGGAGCCCGGCGGGTTCTGTCACGTGTGGTGTTCCCACTGCTCCTCTGACACTCAACTCTTCCAAATAAACCGTTTCTGCCCACTGACCCTGAGAAGTCATCTCAACTCTCCTCGGGTGAAAGCAGCCCCCAAGGCTCAGGCTTAAACTCTGATTGTGTGTAGGTTTGAAACCACGTTTAAAATCACTCTGACACCAGAGAGTCAGGCTGAGTCCACTCTGGGGCGGCTGCTCGCTGAACTGTCACAAAGCCAGGGAACTGGGAGGGGCTCCGAGGAATCTCATTCCATCCCTTTCTTTTCAGGTGATGAACGGGAGATGGACTTTAATTAATCCTCTCCTCAAAGTCACGCATCTGGTTGGGGTAAGAACCCTGATGATTCAACAAGGACCCTGTTCCAGTGGAACAAAATCCTACACTGTTGTTCTCCTCCGAGACCAGCCCCTCCCCATCCACCCCCGAGCCCCACCTGGGCCCCAGCCCCGCCTGGGCTTCCCAACCCCCCCGCCTGGACCCACAAGCCCCACCTGGACCCCCAGCCCCGCCTGGGCTTCCCAACCCCCCCGCCTGGACCCTCAAGTCCCACCTGGGCTTCCCAACCCCCCCCCCCGCTGGACCCCCAAGCCCCGCCTGGGCTTCCCAACTACCCCCGCCCCCGCCTGGACCCCCGGCCAAGGCAGTTTTCTCCATTCTTCTTTGTGAACTTTGGCACAATAGCTGCTTTGCTGCGACCTCTCCAGGAAGTGGCTTCAGAGGATTAAACCACAAGCACATAGCAGTGATCGTTTTCAATAACTGAAACCTCAGCAGCGGGCTGTACCCAGAACTGCCCTAGTGAGGGAGACGGTCGGTCTTTGCAGGCCCAGAGGGAAAAGTTCGTTTTGCAGAAGTTTGCAAGCAAAATGCTATTTTCCTGCCCTATTTTCTTTAAATGTGTCCTTAAATGATAGGCAATTCGACATTTCTGCTTGAATCTGAGGTGACCGTCTTACTGGAAGAAAGAAGTTTTAAAGGCAGCTCGTTCCAAGTATTTGAGTTACAATTCTGGCTTTATTTTTTCCTTTGTCAAATAACCCTGTTTCCCAGTACTCAGTGTAAGGGCACAGAAGAATAGGAGGCAAAGCAGGGCCAGGCATAAGAAAATGACCCAAAAAATGTGTGAAGAGTTGAAGAAAAGAAAAATAATGCAGTAAGGTGGAAACTGCTGATGGCCCAGCCTGAGCCAGGGGCGCCAGGGGCAGGGGGGAGGGGAGGGGGAGGGGGAGGGCACCTGAGCAGCAACCCCCTCAGCCCTCGCTAAGGCCCAGGTGACAGTACCTGCCTGTGACCCTGGGTCTGCCTCCTGCTTAAGGGTGGCACATGGAGCCTAAGGGTGTGTAGGTGTTTACTTCACCTTTTAGTTTAATTCTGAACAATTCCAACAGACTAAAAGGTTGCAGGAATAGTATAATAACACAAGTATGTGTCTTACCTGGGTTCACCAATTTTTAACATTTTGCTTTATTCTCATTTTCTCTCTCTGTTTCTTTCTGTCTGTCTGTTTCTCTCTCTCTCTCTGGGCCCCAGACCCCCTCGTTATCCCCCATCCTGTGCTTCCCAGAAACTTAGTTCCAAATGCTTTTTATTTTGCTTCAGCTTTGAACTTAAAAAAATTTCCAAGCTTAAGTTTGATGTAAATATTAATTTCCCCATAGGTTCAAGAAGTGGGGCTTCAGCCTCCCAACCCCCTGCCTGGATCCCAGCCCCACCTGGGCCACAAACACACACACACACACACACACACACACATTTTCCCCTGAACACCTGGAAGTTTATTGAGAGTAAATAAGTAAGTAAACGATAGCTCCAGAGATAAATCTTTAGGCATTTAAAAGGAGTAAAAATTTGATTCTCTAGTATATTTGAGTCTCCTCTTCATTCACCCAGAAGATGAAACTTTTCTTTATTTCCATCTTCACCTTGTTCCCAGAAGGTTTCAGGCAACTGTCCATCTCTGAGTCAGGCAGTACAGTCATCCAAAACACAAACACAAGGTGACAGATCTTGACTATTAAGGAAGACAAATAACTCTCCAGGCTTATACCTACTGCCGAGTCACATTCAGTTTGCAAAACAGATTCCTAAAAAACTGAACATGTTGTTTCAGGCATGTGGCATAAAACCTTCTGAAACCTATGGGGAAATAAATACTTACATCAAAATTAAGCTTGGATTTTTTTTTTAATTCAAAGCTGAAGCAAAATAAAAAGTATTTGGAACTAAGTCTCTGGGAAGCACAGGATGTTAGGCGTTTGAGAGGTAGGGAAGATCCTCCAGCTTCAGATACAGGGAAATACATGCCCAGGTTTGAGGCACATTTTGTTGAAAAATGTACGGGCTCAAAGCAAAAGCAGAACCCTTGAGAGAAGTCCACAAACTAGCTTTGTTCTATAGAAAAGAGAGAAGCTAGCACTTTCCCCCCAGAATTAAGGCAATTAGGAGCAGCACGGTGGGACTGCTTCTGGTCGGCATGGCTGTGTCATAACGACAGCACCTGCATGTCCTTGACCCTGATGGGGCTGGGGGGTTGGGGGGGTGGGGACAGAGTCGCTTACTGGAACCCATGGCACAGGAAGACCCATCTTTAGCAGAACAAGGCACTGGGCCACTTGGGCTGAATGTCTGACCAGGGAGAACCTGGTAAGGTTCAGACTTGGCTCCACCAAGGGCTACGCACTCTCTTTCTGTTTTACTTTCTGCCAACAAGTATCTTTCTCTTTAAAATCACCCTTTCCAAATCTACAAACAACAAATGCTGGAGAGGGTGAGGAGAAAAGGGAACCCTCTTGCACTGTTGGTGGGAATGTAAATTGATACAGCCACTATGGAGAACAGTATGGAAGTTCCTTAAAAAACTAAAAATAGGGCTTCCCTGGTGGCGAGTCCGCCTGCCGATGCAGGGGACGTGGGTTTGTGCCCCGGTCTGGGAAGATCCCACATGCAGCAGAGTGGCTGGGCCCGTGAGCCATGGCCCATGAGCCATGGCCGCTGAGCCTGCGCATCCGGAGCCTGTGCTCTGCAACGGGAGAGGCCACAGCAGTGAGAGGCCCGCGTAACGCAAAAAAAAAAAAAAAAAAAAAAAAAAAAAAAAAAAAAAAAACTAAAAATAGAATTATCTTGTGACCCAGCAATCTCACCATTGAGCATATACCCTGAGAAAACCATAATTCAAAAAGAGTCATGTACCACAATGCTCACTGCAGCTCTATTTACAATAGCCAGGACATGGAAGCAACCTAAGTGTCCATCAGTAGATGAATGGATAAAGAAGATGTGGCACATATATACAATGGAATATTACTCAGCCATAAAAAGAAACGAAACTGAGTTATTTGTAGTGAGGTGGATGGACCTAGAGACTGTCATACAGAGTGAAGTAAGTCAGAAAGAGAAAAACAAATACCATATGGTAACACATATATATGGAATCTAAAAAAAAGGTTCTGAAGAACCTAGGGGCAGGACAGGAATAAAGACGCAGATGTAGAGGATGGACTTGAGGACATGGGGAGGCAGAAGGGTAAGCTGGGACGAAGTGAGAGAGTGGTATGGACATATATACACCACCAAATGTCAAACAGATAGATAGTGGGAAGCAGCCGCATATCACAGGGAGATCAGCTCGGTGCTTTGTGTCCACCTAGAGGGGTGGGGTAGGGAGGGTGGGAGGGAGACGCAAGAGGGAGGAGATATGGGGATATATGTATACGTATAGCTGACTCACTTTGTTATAAAGCAGAAACTAACACACCACTATAAAGCAATTATACTCCAATAAAGATGTTTAAAAAAAAATCACCCTTTCCCAATGAACTTATCCACAAAACAGAAATAGAGTCACAGATGTAGAAAACAAACTTATGGTTACCAGGGGGTAAGGAGACGGGAGGGATAAACTGGGAGATTGGGATTGACATATACACACTACTATATATAAAATAGATAACTAATAAGGACCCACTGTATAGCACAGGGAGCTCTGCTCAGTACTCTGTAATGACCTCTCAGGGAACAAAATCTAAAAAAGAGGGGATATATGTATACGTATAACTGATTCACTTTGCTGTACACCTGAAACTAACACAACATTGTAAATCAACTCTACGTCAATAATATTTTTTTTAATTTTTTAAAATAAAAATAAAATAAAAAATAAATAAAATCACCCTTTCGCTGTCAAACCTTTTGAACTGGACCAACTTGTGCCCCAGGAACCATTAACCAAGAGATTCAGCAAATCAGCCCAGCTCATCCTCCCTCTCCGTCAGCTCCTCCAGTCACACCTTGCATTCCCAGTGAGCCCAAGTCATTCAGAGCCCCCGGCAGGCTGGACCATCAAGCAAAGACCCTTCCATCACCTTCCTCCTGCATCAGCCCCTCCCGCAGGCCAACCCCCAACAAGACCACTCCTCCAGCTCAGAACAGTCGCCGTCCTCCCCCAACAGGACAGACGGGGAAGCTCGATGCATGAGACCCTCGGCAGCCACGGTACGAATTCACCAAGCTTCAAATTCTCCCAGCCTGATGTTTGTGTAAAAGGGATTCATTGCTCTGAACAACTCAAGAGGGCAAAGCCCGCGGTTCTGGTAGAGCGTGTCAACCCCATTATAAACATGAAGCAACGGAAACCAACTCAGACACATTAAGTAGGTTACCCAAGGCCACAGAGCTAATGGAATCATCAGGTAGGATGTAAGCCTGAGTTGACACAGTCCACATTCTTGGTACTGGTCCTCAGCTCTGTAGGAGCATCATCACCTGGACCTAGAGGGGACTCCAGGAGCCATTAAGTTTAGCAGCCCACCCAAACAGTCTTCCCAAACCAGCATCCTCCATAGATGGCCACGCGTGCCCCTTGTAAGATGGACACTTTCAGTCTTGGAAACTACTCATGATCAGAAACTTCTGTCATTTCAGGATGCAGCTTCTCCTCCCCTTAAGTTTCACTCACTGGCCAGATTCCCCCCTGGGGGCAGCTCAGAAGAAGTCCTTCTGCATCTTCCAAGAGTCCTGAGGGTTAGGGAGTCTACACAGGAGAGCACTGTGGGAACAACATGGCCCTTAGAGTCTGGCAGGAGCAAGTGTCAGTCCTCCCTTCCTTCTGGGCTAGTTGGATGGTTCAGTGCCTCTGTGAGGCTCAGTCTGCTAGTCTGTAAAGTGGCTGCAGCTTGGCGTGCATCACAGGAGGACATAAGGTATATAAAGAGGTCAGCACAGTGCTGGCACAGAGAAAGCCCTTGACAAGTGGTCACTCTCATCAGCATCTTCCAGAAGTAGACCCAGAATCTTGGGGAGGTAAGTAATTTGCTCAAGAGCACACATCTGGCAGACCTGGGTGAGAAGTCAGAGCTTCCAGTCTGCATTCTGCCTCACTACAGCTAAAGGTCCATCACACAGCCAGAGAATGTTCTGGTGCCCTAGTCAATAGCACAGCTAATAGCTCACCAGATGCTATTCTAGAGAGGTGTGCAATTTCACCTGAAGGAATCAATGAGCCTGTGTGCATACACCCATATTATAGAAGTGTGTTTAAATTGCAAACACACAATCATAAACACACACATTCAAGGCCTATTATGGAATGCTAATGCTTTCATTCAGACATCTTAGCACAAGAGTTTTTAAGCACACAGAAGAGGAGATTGAAGCTGGGTTCCTGTCCTCACTTGACCATTAGCTATTGCTACGTGATCGTAGGCAAGCCACTGAGCCACTTACCCAGCCTGGGTCACAGTTCCTTCATCACCAAAATAAAGGTTTGGGCTGCCAAAAGCTCCCAGGTCCCTCCCAGGTGTAAAATCCTAGGGTCAAGGTCAGTCTGAACTTGAGTTTAGGCTTCATTCCTGGGCACACCTTTAATTTCTAAAGCACCAAGTCAGGGGCTCAGTCAGATAACCACTGAATTGGATCAACTCAATAGCTTAAGGTCCCATAGCTAGCAACTGGCAAAACCAGGACTCAAGACTCCTGAGTTGTCCTGGGTACTGGAGTTTCAGCCCTGTGGGGCTGCTCACTGGGTAGTGTTAACTAGTATCTGGATGCCCTGTGCTGGCATGGGACAGGAGACTTGTTATGAGCAGATGCACACCCTTTGAAATGAATGTTGCTTTCAACCCTTGTAATCTGAGAGTAATAAATGTCGCAGATATTTAAATTATCAGTTATCCAGAAAACATGACCATCTAAAATATAACACAGCTAAAAGAAACCAGGACAAAAAAACCTGAACGGCTGAAAGACAGTCAATAGGATCCTGGCACCAAGTCATGTCTATTTGACTCACAGAAGAAATGTGAAGCTCTCTTTCAGAACCTGTCTCTTTATTCGTATGAATGTGGCTATTGCTCCTCAGAGGGGCGGATCGTATTTTGTAAAGATGGCCACAACAATATCTCCCTAGTGTTTTCTGTGATGTGACCAGGCTACTCTGCCATCAAAAGTGGAGTCCAGGGACTTCCCTGGTGGTGCAGTAGTTAAGAATCTGCCTTCCAATGCAGGGGACACGGGTTCAATCCCTGTTTGGGGAACTGGACCCCGCATACCGTGGGGCAACTAAGCCCACGTGCTCTGGCGCCCACGTGCCACAGCTAGAGAGCCCACGCACTGCAAGTACTGAACCCACATGCCACAACTAGAAAGAAGCCCATGCGCTGCAAGGAAGAGCCTGTGTACCGCAATGAAGGATCCCACGTGCCACAACTAAGACCTGACGCAGCCAAAATAAAAAAATAAATATTTTTTTAAAAAGGTGGAGTCCAACTTATCAAGGGGTCCCTTGAATGTGGGCCAACTGTGACTTAAGTCTAACCAACAGAATGGTGCTGAGTGAACACTGAAGCTAAGTCAGAAAAGGCCATGCAGCTTCCACCTGGCTTTCTTGGGATGCTGGCTCTGGGGGACGCCAGTCACCGTGTAAATTGTCCAACTGCCCTGAGACCTGCTTGGAGGGAGGCTACATGTAGGGGGTCAGGCCGACCGTCCCAGCCCAGCCCCAGCCATGTGAGTGAAGCATCCTAGGCTCCCCAGATGAGTCCACTCACCAGCTGAGTACCACTAATTGATCTCAAGTGAAACACATGGAGCAAAAGAACTGCCTAGCTAAGCCCCTCTCAAATTCATGACCTGTGGAGTATGAGTTACAATAAAATGTTTGTCGTAAGCCACTCAATTCCGGGGCAGTTTGTTATGCAGCGATAGGTGACCAGAATGTTCTATCAGAAGCAGAGAAGAGGTAGCAAATCAGAAAGAGGGAGAGAGCTGATGTGGGAAAACACACCCACAAAGCCATGGCAGCCAATTACCCAATAACGGAGGAGAGAAGAAAAACTACTGAGACAGATGCAAGAACCAAAGAGCACAGCAATCAGAGGCCTTTAAGAGCAGACACAAACGGTCCCCTCCACCTCTCTGTGTCCTACTGAGGGTATCCAGGTGTTCCAGCACAAAACAGTTGATGTCCGTAATGATATCCCTGAATCATGAAGAACAGTTTAAATTTTGCACAGGACCTTCTTTCTCGAGGATGCAACAGTGCATAAAGTATGTGATGAGGATAACATGCTAACTACCTTCCAGTGTATTTCCCTGCTCGTTACCTCTGAGTCTTCAGCCACTATGGCCCCAAGAAAGGGGACGAGCAAAGGCCTCCTTGGAAAGGAGAGAAGGAAGTGGATGTGACATAGGGGATGTCTAAGTAGGGAAAGCGGGTTCTGCCCCCACTTCCGGGCTCAAAACGTGAGTGCAAAGAGACAGAGGGTAGAAGAGAGGGGGAAGCTGAAAGCTGAGGGGCGTTTCCTCTGCTTTCAAATTGGGTCCCTGGGGGAATCCCACCAGGGTAAAGTAAGGAGCCAGTGCCAAGATGGGGGCCCCGGGGAAGGATGGAGATAATGGCGTGGCCTGTTTAGGTAGAGGGACGCTAGGGTTAGCTCCCTGCTGGCCTCAGTTCTTTGCTGATGGGGAGGAGATTCAGATCTCCCCTGTGCTTCCAGTGGAAAATGGGGAGCTAAACTGAGATCTGAGCTGATCTGGGGCTGCCATGATGGACGGGTGACCTAGAGGCTGCAGGACATTCAGTCCCTAAGGAGCAGCGTGGCCAACTGTGGAAACATGTCTTTACTACTTGGTAACTAACCACGCACGTAAGCCCTGAACTCTCCACCCTCTACCTTTCCAGGGGCTTCCCTGAGATCCTCACGGTCCAGCAACATAGGGCAGCACCTGTTCTGACTGGTTGATACTCCTGCCCTGCGGGTTGGTAAATATTTGGGCTACCACCTGCGCAGGTGGCCAGTCTAAGCCAGGGGAGAAGCGAGGCCATGGCCAAGGGATCCAGAGGACCATGGAGCCAGCAAGGGGCACAGTGGGGCCACATCAGCCATTGCACTGTCTCTGCCTCCCCTGAAAGACCAGACCCCGGCGTTCCCAGCCATGAACCTCAGCAGCAGATGTAGCAGGACACTGCGTGACCAGCCAGGTCCAGGAACATCTCCATGGAAACCAGTGAAGAACCCCACCCAGGCCAGCAAGTGTGGACCAGCCGCCCTCCCCACCATGCCCTGAGGACACGGCTTCCCCAGTTCTCAGACTCCTTGCTAGAAGTAGGTGGCAAAGTCAGAAACCCTAAGAGACTGAGCATCTACCCAAAAGAGACCAAATAAATCCAAGAGGGGCAGAGTTGGACCAGCCTAGACTGGAACAACATGGACGGGCAGCTTAAATTCCCCTTTCCTCCTAGAAAGAGGCCTCAGGAGCCAAACGAGAGTCTTATTAGAAAAGTTATTAAAGGCACATTTTTGTGACATCGAGTTGCAGTGACTACAAATTTGCACCACAATACATACCTTCTAGAAATATTTCCTCCCAAAATTAAGTTGTCAGAACAGATGAGATTTTCTTTTTATGCTTTGAAAGATCATCTTTCACTCCCTGGAAAATATGTCCACCTAGAATGGCTTGTCCTCTGAGGGTCACAGAAGGCACAATTTCCCCCAGCCCTGGGCCCAGCATGGCCACAAGACCAGATAAAAAACAAGCCAAGAAAGCCAACCACGATAGGAAACCCAAGCGATTTTGAGCCACAGGGTGTGGGGAAATCCCTGGGCACAAGAAACCCCAGTCGTTAGCCTGAAGACATCCCAGACTGACTGGGTTTTCCACAGACCCAGAAAGTCCCATTAAGAAACGCTTTGCTCTTCTCTGGAGCTGGGTGGGGGGGAGCATTTCCCTCTCACATGTGTTCCCTCTGGCTTCTCCCAGGATGATGCCGGGGCAGCCAGCTTCATCCTGGTTCAAGGAGAGCATCCTGAAGCTGGCCGATCTGAAATCCTGCTTCCTCCCCAGCAACCTGATATGATAGACTCAGGTTCCCAACATCTGGACCTGTGATACTTTGGGGTGCACAAAGGATTTCACTTCTCTGCACCCTTGAATTAGGCATGGCCACATGACTGGTTATCGTGGGAAGGACACAGGTCACCTCCAGGTGTTTCATTTCCGGTACCCCACCCTCCAGCCCTCTCTTCTGCCACCCTTGCTCAAGGATGGTGCCTCTGTTGATGGATGGTGGCCACCAATAGGAGACTGAGGTTTACTTCCATCCATAAAGCCACTCCCTTGCTCCTGAACATCTGTTTTTCCTTCTGTTAACAGGAAAAACACAGATTTTCCACACCAGCACTTGTGTCAAAACAATCTGAGGCAGACAGGTAGTCTACAAAATTCTCTTTTGAAAATGGCCTCAGGTAGCTGTGAGGGGCCGTCAGGGTCTGACACAGCTGCACCCAGACAGTGACGCGACGTGAGCAAGGTGATGGATTAAGCTACTGAGATGTTGTAGGTTATCTTGCAGTGTAACCCGGAGGGTATGCACAGCAATCAAAGAGAAGAATAAGGACACTGTGTTCGTTTTCTATTGCCCTGGGGCAAAGGACCACAAACTCAGTGACCTGAAACCAAGCCCAGTTATTAGCTCACATCACTGTGGGCCCAAGGTCAGCCTCTGCTTGGATGGACTCTGCTCAGGGTCCCACGGGTGGACATCAACGCTTGGAGTCCTGTCCCACGTCCCTGGGGCTATGGTAGAATTCAGCTCTTAGGGATTATACAACTGAGGTGCCCACTTTCTTGCGGGCTGTCAGCCAAGGCCACTCTCAGCAACTAGAAGCCACCACTGTTTCCTGCCCCGGGGCACCCTCCATAAAACGGGACAGTTTGTTTCCTCAGGGCCAATGGACCACCTACTTCACATCTCTCTGACCTCTTGACTCTGACCCCTGGACCCTCTTTTAAAGAGCCCAGCTGCTTGTGCCAGGAACACCCAGGATGGTCTTCCTTTTGATTAATTTCACATCAACTGACCGGGGACCTAAAATACATCTGCAAAATTCCCTCGCCTTTGCTGTATAAGGTAACCTAATCATGGGAATGCCATCCCATCCTGTTTATATTACCCACCCTCATCCAAGGGGAGGGGGCTGCACAAGGCATGCTCAGTGGGGGGCACCTTAGAATTCTGCCAACCACAGACAGTTAAGAAAACATGCTGATGAATACTAGCTCTAGAAAATTTAGGACACATCCAAAGCCATACATTGACTTCCTTGCTCCCAAATAAGAAAACCTCGTCTCGAATATTCTAAAGCCTTCCTACTCAAAGTGTGGTCCCTGGACCAGCATCATGGACATCACTTGTGAGAAATGCAAAATCTCAGGCCCCACCCCAGAACCAGGGAATCAGAATCATCTGCCTTTTAACAAGACTCCCAGGTGATTTGAGAAGCATTGATCGTAAGGACTGGCTCATTCTTAAATAAAGTAGGCAGATACCCTCATGGATTAAGACCAGGGACAATATTAAATCCCTGTACCCGGATCACCCCAGCCCTCTCAGAGTGGTTTCTGAAATTTTGAGGTCAGAACCTCATAATCTGATGATGATGATGATGATGGTGAGGATGGTGAGGGTGGTGAGGATAACTAACACTTATTGAACATCAACCATGTGCCAGGCACTGGGCAAAGTCTTGACATGTATGATTTCTTTTAATTTTCCCAATACTTTACAAACTAGATATTATTTATTTATTTATTTTTTTTTTTTTTTTTTGCAGTACGCAGGCCTCTCACTGTGTGGCCTCTCCCGTTGTGGAGCACAGGCTCCAGATGCACAGGCTCAGCAGCCATGGCTCACGGGCCCAGCTGCTCCGCGGCATGTGGGATCCTCCCGGACTGGGGCACGAACCCACGTCCCCTGCATTGGCAGGCGGACTCCCAACCACTGCACCACCAGGGAAGCCCAATATTATTATTTTTGTTTTAGAGATAAAGACACCGAGGCTCACAGAAGTGCAATAACTCCTCCAAGGAGATACAAATAGAAGTGATGGGGCCAGGACTTGGCCCTCATCCCTTTAACTTAGGGGTGATGTGATCAGATTGTCACAAATAGTCAAAGCTAATCTGGGAAGCACAAACTGGGGGTCACAGGCCTGTTCAACTTGTGGATATGCATTTTTTCAGCTTGAGTGGTGGTGTTATTATTCATTGAATCTCTTTTCTGAGGGACAATCTCATTCCAGTGGGTCATAGGCCCTGTCACTCACAGCCTCACGGACTTGACTTACTGCCTGACCCCTGAATACACTCAGGTTAGCAATCCCCAATTAAGTCCAAGCATTCTTAAATTTCCTCTTGACATTTCATGAAAAATTTGAGGGCTTCCCTGGTGGCACAGTGGTTGAGAATCTGCCTGCCAATGCAGGGGACATGGGTTCGAGCCCTGGTCTGGGAAGATCCCACATGCCGCGGAGCAACTGGGCCCGTGAGCCACAACTACTGAGCCTGCGCGTCTGGAGCCTGTGCTCCGCAACGAAAGGCCGCGATAGTGAGAGGCCCATGCCCCGTGATGAAGAGTGGCCCCCGCTCGCCACAACTAGAGAAAGCCCTCACACAGAAACGAAGACCCAACACAGCCAAAAATAAATATAAAAAATAAATTAATTAATTAAAAAAATTTTGAGTGGAATGAATACTTCCCAGAAATTCTTTAAAATAGCAAAGAACCCCTGCTCTCTAATCCATCCATTTCATCAGATGAATGAAACTAACGTCCAGAAACCAACTTATACGTCCAAGTCACATAACAAGATAATATCCTGGTTTTAAACTGGCCTCCTCTGGCCCACAATCAAGTGCCACAACAATTTACCTCGTGTGTTTAGGGAATTATTTGCGCTCAAAATGAAACAGAGGTTCTTCACTAACGTACGCTCCAGAAACGTTTAGATGGAGTTTCATACAGATTCTCATGCTACTGATAAGTCAAATGCCCACGTATCTAATGAGAATCATCAGATACATGACAGGTTTAGAACACAGGCTCTGCAGGGAGAAAGAAGAAGTCCCTAAATAGTTTATATAAGTGGAACAGTGAGTATAAGAGGTAGAATAGAGCAGTGGATCCCAGCCTTAGCTGCACATCAGAATTGCCTGGGAAGCTTTAAAAACTACTGCTGCCTGGGCCCCAACCCCCCAAGCTCCTGACGTAATTGGTCCCAGGTATGGAGATTTTTTTTAAAGCTCTCCAGGTGATTTTAATGCTCAACCAGGTTATGAACACTGGAGCAGGGATTCTAAGATGCTGGAAGACCAGCATCATCCCCATCACTGTTTTTCCTGTGACCCCATTGGCTTTGGCTCATCAGCTGATCACAGAAGCGTCCACGTCCCTTTCATCTTTCTGCTGCTTTCTTCCTTCCTTCTATAAGCAGCAGTCCTTCGTGCGTAGAGAACAAAATTGGTAGGAAACTGAGGTCTAGTTTCACACTCTGAGGTACTCACTTGTTCCTGCTGATTTGCTTCTGGACATGAAACCTCCTCTCGTCTCCTAAGGAAGTGTTGCTCCCAGACCCGTAGCCTCAGCATCACCTGGGAACTCATTCAAAGTGCAAGTCCTCAGCCCCTCCTGCCCTGCGTCTACTAAATCCAAAATTCCGAGTGGGCTCAGCAATCCATTTGAATAAATCCTTCAGGTGATGCTGAAGCAGGCTGACGTTTGAGAACCACTGGTTGAAGACACTGTCATGATCAAGTGTCCCCATAGAGAGAGCAGGTGATGGTGACATAAAAAGACCACCCGAAACTATATACTTGCACTACTTCAGCTGTGTTGTCACTAGACTCTGCTATCCTAGGGTCTGTGCGTCCTGATCACTCAGGTGTCGATTGTAGGAGTGGGGATATTGAGGGGAAGGGCTGTGGCAGGTGTGGAAAGGTGGGGCGGCGTCCCGGGCCGGCTGGGAACAAATGGTGCGGGGACCATCCTCACAGCCCCACGACCCCGACCAAGCTCCCTTGCTTGCCTGTTACGATAACCAGACAGGCTAGAAAGTGGAACATACAATTAAAATATGGGCAATGGGCTTCCCTGGTGACGCAGTGGTTGGGAGTCCGCCTGCCAATGCAGGGGACACGGGTTTGAGCCCTGGTCCGGGAGGATCCCACGTGCCGTGGAGCAACTAACCCCGTGAGCCACAACTGCTGAGCCCACGCGACACAACTACTGAAGCTCACGTGCCTAGAGCCTGTGCTCTGCAACAAGAGAAGCCACCGCTTGCTGCAACTAGAGAAAGACTGCACGCAGCAGCGAAGACCCCATGCAGCCAAATAAATAAATTTAAAAAAAAATATGGGCAAGACTGTAATGAGGTTTGAGGGGAAGTGCCCCTTCTACCGTGCCTGTAGGAGGAGCCCCCCTTTTCGAGCTGGGAAGAGGCACCCCCGCTCTCTTGGGGAGGGAGAGCTCAGAGAAGGGTGAGCAGGGGGGGAGGGGGTGCAGGATGGGCTGCCGGGAGGAATGCCCCAGCATCTCACCTCTGACATCGAGCTGCCGGAGGGGATCAGAAGGTCAAGTCACTCAACTGCCTCAGTTTACAGGAGAGGAAATTCAACAGGATGACAAGCCCCGAATAGCATCACACGGCATTAGGGCAGAGTGGGACCAGGGGCTCCCGAGGGAGCTGGGTGCCAGGAAGAGGCAAGGCCTCCAAAGGGGAGTGGGATTCTAGAGGGAGGACGTCTAATACAGAGAGCAAGCTTTTTTTTTTTCGGTCGTACCGAGCGGCATGTGGGATCTTAGTTCCCCGACCAGGGATCGAACCCACACCCCCTGAGTTGGAAGCGCAGAGTCTTAACCGCTGGACCATTTAGGTGGCACCCCCTTGAGCCCGGCACTGTGCTAAAGCTCCATGTGATTCAGATTCATACGCCTTTCCCTCCACCTGTGACCCTCACCATCAGCATCACGATTTACAGACGGGGAGACTGGGGCGCCGGGAGGGTGAAAATAAACTGCATGGGTTACTTAATTATAATCGAGAGTAAAAATGATTTTTTTAAAGAATCGCACCCAGTTGTATTATTACTTCACAGGAATGAAGCAAGGGATAAAGATAAGCTTAATACTTCCTGGCTGTTGATTACTGGTGAGCTGCTGGCCACTGGGTGGACCATCTCTATTCAGTGATACTTTTTCACTGGAGAACAGGATTTTTAAAAGACAGTTACTATAGGAACAGGTGCGTGACATCACACAGCCAGTAACAGGCACAGCTGGACTGGAACCCGGATGCTTTAGCCTCTGGGACTCACACTTAGCCACACTCTGAGGGATACTCCTCCAAGATGGCCTTGAGGGTTGGTGATCAGCCAACACGGAGAGCTCAGGCATTAGAAAAGTTACTCATACTTTAGAAAGCATCCCATGATCCTTCCAAAGAGGAAAGCCTCTAAACTCAGTGTAAGTCTCAGAGGCACAGCCTCCCCTGAGCTGAACACAAATCCTCTCAGCAATTCCTTTCCTCTTACTGACTCCACAGCAGTTTTGCCAGTCACTTCCAATCATAGAAGGTCCTTAGAAATCCTCCAATCCAGCCCCTCCCCCCCTTTTTTTTTGCAGTACGCGGGCCTCTCACTGTTGTGGCCTCTCCCGTTGCGGAGCACAGGCTCCGGATGCGCAGGCTCAGCAGCCATGGCTCACGGGCCCAGCCGCTCCACGGCATGTGGGATCTTCCCGGACCAGGGCACGAACCCGTGTCCCCTGCATCGGTAGGCAGACTCTCAACCATTGTGCCACCAGAGAAGCCCCCAGCCCCTTTTTTGACAGATAGAGAAACTGAAGCCCCAAAAGGTCAAGGTCACTTTCACACAGGTGAGGAAGGTCACAGAGATGAGGAAAGTCACATGGAGGAGGCACCTGGGGTCTGGAGACATCAGGAAAGCCTCCTGAGGTGCCCTCCAGAAGCGATGGAGCCCAGGTGTCCTGACTCCCAGGTCAATGGCCCTCCCGTCCCTTCTCCCCTTACCTGCAGCTCTGCATCGTTTGCCTGGTGCTTGTCTCCTGGGATGGCTGCCAGGCATTTCACCTTCAGTGGGAGCTCAGCAGTCTGGCAGGAATTTATATTCTCATTGTCCAGGGATTTCCCAATCAGGCTTGTGTCACTCCTCCAACTGGGTGGCTGTGAACACACCTTTTCCCTCCTCACAGGGAGCCCCGCCTCCGCTGTAGCGCTGGGTGTGTGATCACTCAGATGGGGAAGTGGCCAGAGAAACTCTGTGTAAGTTTCCCTATTTTTTGTGACTCGTTAAAAGTTACGTACTTCCAGCTGTGAGGTGGTTTTAAAGTGATGAGTATTTTGCCCAACCACGGCCCCATTAAAGAGAAAAGGAGGACTCTGTGGCTTTAACCAGCGAGGTATGTGCTGTTTCCCCCATGAAGTCCTTCTAGGGTTAGGAGACCCCCACTGCCAGTCTTACATGATGTTTAGTTGTTAGCAAAGGAAGGGGGTGATTCTCGAAGTATTTATTATAGTCTGTGGGATTTGGCTAACTGAATAGTTTAGAGATGGAAATTCATGTCTGTACAAAACCAGTGTCTGCTAACCACCCAGCAGCCCCAAAGGTGATACTGAATGTGCCTCTCCCCTCAGGGAGCTCCCCGTGGAGCTAGAGAGCTTGGAGCCCCAGGGGGTGAGCCTGGACCCCTGCTGTTGGATGGAAAGGAAGGACTTTTCCAAATGTCCTTAAAAATCCTTGTTACTAACCTGAATGACATCTTCTGTCTGATTTATTCAGATACTGAGGCTCTTACAGGTGAAAAGGCAGATGCAGAAACTCTTTTAGAGAAATCTTAGGAATTTCATACCCAGAGCAAATGGCTCACAGTCAAAAGGGCCCGCCGGCATTAGTTTTATCCTTTTGCTAACAAGGAAGGTAACTTTCAAGGGTCACAACTCAGATGGATAAATAATATCTGAGAAAAGCAATGCTGGAGCAAGATGGAAACTTAGAGATGGTAAAATCCATTCTCCAGTTTCAAGGAGATGAAATTGAGGTCCAGGCACATAGGGGGACCACAGGTGAGTTCACTGGATTAATTGAGTGTGTGTATAACTTCACAATGGGGTTTTTATGGAAGCTGGAAATACCCCCAAAAGAAGTTTATTGGGCAAAAAGTAAATGTTACCTCGTATCTGTGTTTATTCTTTTTCCAAGGACCAGTTGAAGGGGGAATATTTGTTTCTGTTCCATAATTTTGACATGGTAAAATTGAAGAGTGAGCTGTACATTTGGGGTCAAGCCAAGGAAGTTTCAAGGGTGTGAATTCACCCAAGCAGGTAAATCTCACCAAATACCATCGTCATCCCAGGATGAAGGGCATGTCAATAACTGAGTCCTCTCCACACCGTCTCTGTAGTCCACCAAACACATTAATCCAGCTGACCTGCCAAGGGTTGAAGCAATGAGATCCTACTCACTAAATAACATACGACATCCCACATTAATAGAGCCAAAGAAAGGAAATGAAATCGTGCAATGTGCCTTTGGCCATGCTGAAGGGTAACTGCTGATCTTGTGATCCATAAAGAGGAATTTATATAACCTCAGCTTTTTCCATGGGAAACCTTGATCCTCAAGCCACAAGAATCACTTGAATCTTTGAATCGTCCTTTCAAAAACTAATGCCTCAGGGTTTCCCTGGTGGCGCAGTGGTTGAGAGTCTGCCTACTGATGCAGGGGACACGGGTTCGTGCCCCGGTCCGGGAAGATCCCACATGCCGCGGAGCGGCTGGGCCCGTGAGCCATGGCCGCTGAGCCTGCGCGTCCGGAGCCTGTACTCCGCAACGGGAGAGGCCACAACAGGGAGAGGCCCGCGTACCGCAAAAAAAGAAAACAAAAACAAAAAAACTAATGCCTCAGACTCACAGCCACCCAAGAACAAGTCCCCTGGCCTGCAGCAGTGCAGGCTGACCTCGGTTTACTGGGCTTTGCTTTACTGCGCTTCGCAGATACTGCATTTATTATACATTGAAGGTTCGTGGCAACCTTGCTCTTTTTCCAATAGCGTTTGCTCACTTCGTGTCTGTTTCACATTTTGGTAATTCTCCAAATACTTCAAACATTTTCATTATTACTATATTTGTGATGATGATCTGTGATCTTTGACATGATTGCAAAAAGGTTATGACACACTGAAGGCTCTGATGATGGTTAGCATTTTTTAGCAATAAAGTATATACACATAATGCTATTGCATGCTTAATAGGTTACAGTAGAGTGTAAACATAACTTTTATATACATGGGGAAACCAAAAAATCCATGTGACTCACTTTATTGCGATATTCGCAGTATTGTGGTGGTCTGGAACCGATCCTGCAATATCTCCAGGGCTACATTTTCGGCATCCTCCTTCCCCTCCAGGGCCTACACTGACCTGTTCCCACTGTCACCAGTGCATTGGTTCAATTTCTCCACCAACTGATGGGAAATAAACAAGGCACAGAATGTTCCGTGGTATCTCGAAATCCTCTGAGGTTTGAGGTGAAGGTCACCCAGGATGTCTATTGCAAGGGTTGAAGCAATGAGTCTTCGTTTTTTAGGCTCAGGAGGACTTTTCAACGTCTGTTCTGGTTCAGAAATCAGCAGCATCCTCTGAAAACCCCGTGTCAAGATTTCCACCCCCTTTCCTTCCTTGTGCTGTGGAGGCAGAGGGTGTGGGAGGTGAGACGGGAGCTGGCGGCCAGGATGGCATGGGTTGGCCACTACGCCATGTATTACAGCGCGGGCTATTTGTCCCTGGTTTTATGGAATAGCCTCTGTCTTATTATCCCCATAAGCCCACTCATACCTATCAGATCAGAGTTCTTTCATTTTTGATTCAAGAAAATATGGTCATCGAACCTATAGGATCAATATAGCAATCACCCCATAAAACTGAAAATTCTAAGGCCTGCTCTCGTCAACAGGACAATTACAGAAAAAAACTTGGTCTTATTCACGGAGGCAGGAGAAAAATCATTCCCTTCTCATAAATAACTTACAAATTAGCAAACTAAAAAGGAAAATATCTACCACAAATGGGCCTCAGTCTCCTCAGCAGTAAAAAGAGAGGGCTGAGGTCAATAAGTTCTGTATTAGTTTCCTTTTGCTGCTGTAACAAATTACCACCAACAATGGCTTAAAACAATACCACTTGATCCTCTTACAGTTCTGGAGGTCAGAAGTCTGACATGGTCTCAAGGGGCTATAGTCAAGGTGTTGGCAGTGCTGAGGTCCTTCTGAAGGTTCCAGGGGACAATCCTTCTCTAACCTTTTCCATGTCCTAGAGGTTGTCCTCAATTCCTTGACTGTGGCCCCCCAGCACATTGTCCTTTTTTCCCCCCTGCTTCCATCAACACGTGGCCTTTTTTCTTTGACCTTCTTGCCTCCCTCCTAGGAGGACTCTCGTGGCTCTATGTGGGGCCCACCCGAGTCATCCAGGATAGTCTTCCCACCTGAAAATCCACAACTTAATCACGCCTGTAAAATCCCTTTTGCCATATAAGGTACCAAAACCACAGGTTCCAGGGAGGAGTTTGGTGTGTTTAGGGGACTACTATTCAGCCTTGACAAGCTCGAAGATTCCTTTCCCGTTCTCAGAGTCTGTGCCTGATGATGCTACAGAGTGTAGGGAATGGGTCTGCATAAGTGTGGATTGGAGGAGCGCAGTGCCCATCACACCTAAAGGTCAAGGCTGTCTAGATGGCGTGGCGTAGAGAGCATGCACAGAGCATTCGAGAGCTGCAGGAGAGATTCTGTTTTGTATTCAGTTCTTACCAGCTCCTCCTTGGCTTCCTCCTCCTAACCTTGGTTCCAGTGAGAGACACCCGAAGGGATGAGAACTCTAACGGCCACTGCCCACTCTCCCCCCATCCTGCCCACGGGGCCCGGAGCGTGGGCAGAGGCCAGCTGGATGCTGGGCCCATGTCATGCCTACACCCCGTCCTCAGGGCACCCAGCCCCGACTGCCTCCCCACCGAAGGCCGCAGAGCTCCCCATTCCACCCCCACATGCACCGTTGCATCCTGCATCCACAAACCAAGCCCTCCCTCTGCCGTGGGCTCCGGAGACTCCAGAAGCCTGCTCTGATTCGAGGTCCACTGTCCCTCTCTGTGCCCCTGCTTCCCTCTGCCTTACACTCCACCTCTGGGCTGGGGACATGGGGCCGGCGCTGGGGACGTGGCCAGTCCAGAAGAACAAACCTAGAAGCCGACCTCCCAGGGCACTGCCAGGCCATGCATGGAGGTGGGGCCATTCTCTCCATGGGTGGGAGGGGTGTAGAGACATTCCATTCCTTTAGAACCAGAAAGAGCAACAATTCCTTGTCCTAGAGATTTGATTTCTATAAGAAGCAATGCCGTGTGTCCCGTCACCAAGGGTGGCCAGGAAGACATGCCTGCCAACAGTCCCCGTGGCTTCCCGTCGATCCAGACGGAAAGTGAAGTTTCCAGATCTGGCCGCCCTCCCCACACCTCCCACCTCCTCCGGCCCTGATACCCCTCCAGCTTCTATAGAGCCCCTGCCCCCAGCTTCCAGTGAGTCATGGGATGGTTCTCTGCTTTCTAATAATCTCAGTGACACACAGAACATTTGCTCAGCTGACACGCAAGCGCCATGCTTCTGGGAAGCAGTGATGGTGCCTGAATCACCCTGCCAGGCCCCAGATGCACCCACGGCCTTCTCATCCGTGTGTCATGTAATGTAAAGAACCCCACCTGGGCAGGGGCACCTGCCAGCCTTCCCGACAGGCATGCAGACTTCAGGCTGAGCCAACTCTGATTTGTCATCTTCAAAACACTCCAGGCCCCCAGGGCAGGTGGTCAAGGGCAGGCTCCAAAGGATTTGGCAGCTGGGCTGAGGACCTGGGGTGAAGCGAATCACAAAGAGATCCGGGTTCCTCAATGTCCCATCAGGGTCTGGCATTCCAGCTTTCACAGGAGGTGCCATTCCGTGCGGTTCCCAGTCACCCCACCTCACCCAGCACTCCTGCAGCTATTACACTTGCCCCAGGGGGCCTGTGTGGGATCAGTGACCTCACACGGCTGTAGCTGGCCTCAGTTCATGAACCTCGAGCACGGGACCTCCCCCCACCGGAGAGGAAAAGGAAGAGGATGGTCACCCCTAACGTGGCATGGGAGAGACTGGCTGAATCTGGAGGACAAGGGGCAGTGACACACCAATGCATAGTTTATGGGCTGGACAGTGCTCTTAGGAAAGACACTTTAAAACGGATCTGAAGTTCAGAGCCAAGACCTCCCCTTTACTCCGCAAACCGCCCTGGATTAACCAAGTCTTTTAGTAAGCACGTCTGTGTTCTAGCTTTGACATCTGGGGCCTCGCTGTCCCCTCCAAGGACTAGCCAGTTCCTAGACATACCAAACGACTCACCCTTAAGTGTGCCTCTCAAACACAAACCAACCAGCCCAGAGCCCACACCCCAGCCGCCCTCAACTGTGTCCACTTCCATGTGTACATTTCCCCATTTGGGGGGTCCATTTCCCCCCCACTTAGAAAGCCTTTAGAAGCATTCCCATCTCCTTTGGGTTGACAAAAGTGGATAAAAACAATTTTTTCTACATCCCGTCAGGGCGAACCCAGAGCTCAGCAAAGGGCAGACCAGTAAAGAGGGCAAGGCAAGAGCCCCCCAGCTGGAGAAAGGGGGTTGGTGGAGCAGCAGGGGCAGGAAGCAGAAAGCCCTGGGTCAGCGAGAAGCAGGGTGGCTGTGATGGAGCCCTGGGGCAGCAGTTCTCAAAGTGTGGCCCGGACCACAGCAGCGCTTCCTGGCAGCTCGTTAGAAATGCAGATTCTGGGACTTCCCTGGCGGTCCAGTGGTTAGGTCTCCGAGCTTCCAGTGCAGGGGGCACGGGTTCGATCCCTGGTCGGGGAACTAAGATCCTGCAAGTCGCGCGGCACATCTCCCCGCCAAAAGAAGAAATGTAGATTCTAAGCTCCCACCTGAGAGCACTGAGTCAGAAACTAGAGGAGGAAACAAACAACTGGGGTCTGACAAGCCGCCCACCCCCAGATGATTCTGATGTGGACAAAATGTGAGAAGGGCTATTCCAGTGGTTCTCACCTCTGAGTGCCCATGAGAGGCGTCTGACAAATACCCACGCCAGGCCACTCTCTCACCAATGAGACCTGGGCAGTGCAGGTGGGAGCAATGGGGCTGGGTCAGGCAACACTCTCAAGTTCCCCTGTGGTCTCTGGGCCGCCTGCCAGCATTGAGAGCCGCTGCCTGAGGCCTTGGGCCGCTCACCTCCTCCAGGGCCCTATCTTTGGCTGCCTCAGGGAGAAAACACAAACAAGTAAGAAAATTCCAAGGCTCACTCACAGAGGACAGGTCCTAAGGAAGACACAGGTGAGGCCTGGGGTTTGCCAGGCTTCATCAAAGGGGCCTCGCAGACAACTGAGCTTCCAGATCTAATGGCCAGCATCTACTCAGGTCAACCAGGGGAAGCTGACTTCAGCTCACAGCAATGAAGCTCAGAAAAGACCAAGGACTGGGTCGGCACCCCATTCATTCATATTCATTTCTCTAATACATTTTTGAAAACCTGCCCCAGGAACTCATATTCTAGTGGAGGAAAATGACAAAAATGAAGAAGTAAACAAAGGAGTGTCAATTTACAACAAGCGAGATGCTGAGTAACCAATAACCGATGCTAAGGTCCTCTGCACAGAATTCCCTCCACGAGGTAGAGTCAAAGGTCAAGACACAGACCTACTAGAGAATGGACTTGAGGATATGGGCAGGGGGAAGGGTAAGCTGTGACAAAGCGAAAGAGAGGCATGGACATATATACACTACCAAACGTAAAGTAGATAGCTAGTGGGAAGCAGCCGCATAGCACAGGGAGATGAGCTCGGTGCTTTGTGACCGCCTGGAGGGGTGGGATAGGGAGGGTGGGAGGGAGACGCAAGAGGGAGGGGTTATGGGAACATATGTATATGTATCACTGATTCACTTTGTTATAAAGCAGAAACTAACACACCATTGTTAAGCAATTATACTCCAATAAAGACGTTAAAGACGTTAAAAAAAAAAAAAAAAAAAGGTCAATTCTTGCTGGAATCAGTCCCCACCCACAGAGTCTGCGGCACCTCACCTTGGGATGTCTCAGGCTTGATCTGGCTACGTTAACGCAGTAAAAGTAGGGGCATCAATAGTGCTGGCAATTGAAACAGGACTAGGGTGAAGTTTGTTCTGATCCCATCTGTATCCAAAAGGCTTGCTAAGGGTTTCCCTGGTGGCGCAGTGGTTGGGAGTCTGCCTGCCGATGCAGGGGACACGGGTTCGTGCCCTGGTCCGGGAGCATCCCACATGCCGCGGAGCGGCTGGGCCCGTGAGCCATGGCCGCTGAGCCTGCGCGTCCGGAGCCTGTGCTCCGCAACGGGAGATGCCACAACAGTGAGAGGCCCGCGTACCGCAAAAAAAAAAAACAAACAAACAACAAAAGACTTGCTAAGTAAAAAACAAACAAAATTACAGCAAACACATGCTATTAACTTAGGAAAAATAGTCACGTACCATAAAGTGATGATGCATTGATAACAAATCATAATTATTTCTCTATTCAGAACACTCTGTTAGCCTGGATCCATTTCCAGAGTGTACTTGACAGACTTCCAACAGCTTTAAATACATGCCTTCTCCCACAACTTCAAGCTCATCTCCTTCTCAAAACAATGACTGAGAATCAAGTAGGGCAGTAAATGGTCTCCTACCTGAATCACGGGTTCATGCCTTTCTTTCTAGCGTCTGGATGGAGAAGCAAGACCCCCTTCCCAAATGCTCCAAGGAAGCACCCCTCACCCCACCAACGGCTCAAGAGGATGATGACTCACAGTCATCCTGACCACTCTCCCAGTGACTAAGAAGACAATGTTAGAATCACACACGGGCAGACATGCCCCCCTGACCTACCCTCCTGGGCCTATACCCAGAGGAGTCAGCCCAGGAAGGGGTGCAGAGGAATTCCACCTCCAGACTTTATGACAGCCCCAGGTGAGGGGGGAGAGGAATCCTGGGTTCTGTAGGATTCAATCAATCTGCTATTCACCCTCTGGGAATCTTAGAACCTCAGGGGCTCCACAGCCCCAAGTTCTGGCTTCTCCAGACCCTGAAAGACAGGAGGCAGCTGGACCATTCTAACAAGGCCTGAGGAGCTGCCCAAGCTTTGGGGCCATCTTGGGCCAAATTCTAGTAGAACTAAGCAAACTATGCATTGGGGCTTGTTTGGTCAGAACACTGTGGGTTTTGCCCTTGTGCTTGGGAATCCATGGACCCACAGGTTGTTGGAGTGGGAAGAGGCTCGGGGCCCCCCAGGGCACCCCCTCCCTTTGTAGATGAGGAAGCCCTGGTGGTCGGATTTCACCATGTTAAAGACTAAGGGCTGAAGCCCTCCCCTGCTCCCGGATGAGTATCCAAGCCTCGCCAGCTTAGACAACAATTCTTTGAAAAAGCAGAAGGAGAAAGTCATTTTCCAGACCAGGCTCTGTGCTCTCCGGGTGAAATCAGCCACCCAGGGTGATGCTGGTCTCCCCGCTGGCCTCCCCCGGAGCCACCTCTGGGTCCAGACCAACTTTGGCTCCTAATCCAACTTACCACACCCTCGGTAAGCGTCTACACCTCCTGCATCTCTGCGAGTGTGAGGAGGGGTCATGATAAGACCCACTCTCTCTCCCAGAGCACCTACTAAGCGCCTGACTCTATTCCAAGCACTTTATTTACATATTCACTTATTTAATCATCCCAACAGTCCTATGAGGTAAGTATTATGATGTATTAGCCGCCCTGTTCTGCAGATAAAGAAACTGAGGTATGCAGACGTCAAGTAACTTGTCAAAAGAGCGCAGGTTAGGGGTTGAATTCTCTTTTTCCAAAAAGACATGTTGGAGTCCCAACTCCCTCCCCCAACACCTCAGAATATGACCTTAGCCGAAAACTGCATCTTTACCAAGGCAACCAAGTTAAAACGAGGTCATTAGGGTGGGCCCTAATCCAATATGATTGGCGTCCTTATAAAAAGAAGAAATTTGGACACAGAGATGGACACACAAGAGGGACGACAATGTGAAGACACACAAGTAGGAGACAGCTGTGTGAGTGCAATGACACACCTACAAGCTGGAGGGATGTCAAGGATGGCTGGTGACACCAGAAGCCAGAAGAGGCAAAGACGGATGCTCCCCTGGAGTCACCAGAGGGAGCTTGAGCCTGTGGACACCTTGACCTGCGACTTCCAGCCACCAGAATTGTGACACCACTCATTGCTGTTGCTCTGAACCACCCGAGAGTAGTAGCTCACGTTGGAGCTGAGCCTCCGCCTTGGGCCCTGTGGTTCCGGAGCCCATGATCCCATCCCCACCGACCAGGGAGGCTGGAAGGGCTGCTGCCAGTTCAGCACCAGGAGGGACACGGCACAGCCCTCGTGCCTGGGGGTGGAGGAGGTAGCTGAGCCCTCCACCAAGAGGGGATCGGCAACGCAGATCCGATGGCCATCCACATCCCCAGAAGATTAAAATACACCAGGAAAGGTGGCAAACATCTCCAACAAGACTGAAACCATCCTCTAACTTCCCAGCATGTAGCAACAGAACCCTTCACTCTAGAATGTCATGTCCCTGAAGAAATGGGACGTGTTTGTTTACCATCTTCTTTTGCTAACCCGTATTTCACACTGATGGTTGAGCCTGTCACATTCCATCAGGAAGCGAATTGCTTTGTTACTCTTGCCAAGGTGGAATGACGCCAAAGGCAAAATGCCTTCCAAGGACGGGTAGGTGAGAGGCCCTCTCCAAACCCATTCCCTCACGCCTCGTCGCCCTCCAGGGTGGACGCCGGGTCCCAGGCTCAGCACAGCACAGTGGTGGGTGCCAGACAGAAGCTCAGCCCCCGCCCTGCCCCAGGGGTAGAGTCTGCACCCTGATCCTCAACAGCCATTAGAGATAAGGGCGAGGATGCTCAAGGATGGGGAACCCTGGAGCAGTATCAGTCACTAATCCCACTGAGTCTAACGCACATTTACTAAGAGTTCAAAGAGCTGAGTCAAAGGTGACCATGATTCTCTGCTCATTAGTGGCCCGGGCACAATTCCTAGTCTCTCTGGACCTGTTTCCTCCTCTGCACATCAGGACAATAACAGTATCAATCCAGGGTTGTTGTAGGACTAAACCAGCATGCAGCAAAGTGCCGGGCACAAGTAAAGCACCAGCAAATGCTGGCAACTACAGCAAAACTAAGCCCAACTCATTAATGCCCTGGGCACGAGAAACCAGCCTGAAGTGCAGTGGCTCAAGGCACCTAGAGAGACAGCTGGTGGGAGGTGAAATACCCCTGGAAACAACGCTGTGTGTGTCTGGGGGTCGAGGAATGGCCTGCCCACTCCCAGCCTTGGCTGCCAGGGCTCCTGGCCTCACAGACGTGCACAGCCCCACCCCAGGGGCTGGGACCTGCCTTCTGCAGTCGGAGGGAATTTAGGGAGCCCTGAGTGCCTGGCTCAGTGTCGAGTCAGCCTTGCCAGGCCTCTGACCTGGTTCCTTCCAGACCCCTCTCCCAGGTCAGGCTGGGACCCGCAGGCCCTGCTTCCTGGCCGTGCACAGGCATCTGCGGGGGAAAAGAGGCCAGAGGCCAGGAAACGGGTCCAGGTGCTTGGAAGGCAGTGGCCTCTGCGGAAGACGGGGTGCAGGGTGAGGGACGGGGGTAAGTCAGAGCTGGTGCAACGAGCCCCATTGGCCCTGCCACAGATAACCTCCTGCACCTGCCAGAGTGACCCTGGTGCCTGGCCCAGCCTTGGGGGACGGGGCCCTGAGGAAGCAGTCCATCCCCACAGATCCCTGACCCTGATGACCTGCCATCTGCTCCACTGCACACCCCGGTTTCCGTGAAAGGAGACATGGGAAAGGAGCTGATGCATATGAAGGCCGTTCTGTGGCAGGACTGAAGGAACTTTCTAGAAGGTGACATCAGCCAGGGACAACTCCCAGGTCGCCGGTGACACCGGCAGCTCCCACCACAGCCAGCCACCAGGTTACAATGAAAGCAAGTCTAAGACCAACTTTTGCCTCATACATACACAGGCGTTGTTGAACTAAACTCGTTTATTAGCCAGCAAGGACAAAAGATGTTCGTACATCCTATAAGGTAGGTTCAAGAAAGTGCCAGTGTGCTCCAGACTACACCTGGCATAGAATATCCATTCAAGCCAAAGCCAAGCTGGCATCAGGTGGCTGGAACCCACCTGTGACCTGGCCTGGATTCAGGATGAGTGGGGCATCGTCCCTGTGGAGAGTCCTGATGTCCTGTTCACGCAGGAGTGGAGAATGTTCTCTACAACATGGGCCTTTCATCTCAGCAAGGAGGGCGCGGGACTCGATCACATCACACCCATCAACAGGTCACTGTTATCGGCCAGGAAAATCCATCCTGGCATTCTGTTGGTTGTTGATTGCCATAGAGATGGCAGGAAGCCTTCTCTGGGCTAGGGGCTTTTTACCAGAAGGCCAGCAGATCTTTGGCCTGGGGTCTCCTGACCAGAATTCTTGTAGCCCCTGGGGCAGAGCTGCATCTCAGAACCACACATGGAGTCCCAGACGCCCACGTGGTTTCAAAGTCAGTTACCTGAGGCATGAGAGGAGGTCGGCCTGACCCCAGGGTCCCCAGCAAAGGTGCAAACCTGAATCTAACCTGAATCTAACCAAGCAAACACCGGACAGAGAGCAGGGACCTTCCACAGAGTGCCTCACCCACACTCTTCTAAAGGGTCAAACTTGTGAAACACAAAAAAGACAGTGACCTGGTCCCGAGGAAGGAGGCTGAAGAGAGAGGACAACCAGATGCTACGAATGACCTTCGGCTCTAGTGGGCATCATTGGGACAAACGAGAGAACTGGTATAAGGTCTGTAATTGGATAAGAATATCATGCAAAGGACCTGATTTTGATCACTGTGCTGCAGTTATATAAAAGAATTCCTTGCTTTCAGGAAATACACCCTAAAGTATTTAGGAATATAAAGATACGCCTACAACTTACTCTTAAATGGTTCAGGAAAAATAAACACACACACACACACACACACACAGGGTAGGGGAGGCAGTGGAGAAGAACAAAATAAACATTAAAATGTTAACATTTGGCAAACTAGGTGAATGTTGTGGGAATTCTTTTTACTATTCTTGCAACTTTTCTCTAAATGTAAAATTATGTCAAATAATTTTTTAAGTTAAAACTTAACACCTGAGGGCTTCCCTGGTGGCGCAGTGGTTGAAAGTTCGCCTGCCGATGCAGGGGACACGGGTTCGAGCTCTGGTCCGGGAAGATTCCACATGCTGTGGAGCAACTGAGCCCGTGAGCCACAACTACTGAGCCTGCGCTCTAGAGCCCGCGAGCCACAACTACTGAAGCCCACGCACCTAGAGCTCGTGTTCCGCAACAAGAGAAGCCACCGCAATGAGAAGCCCGTGCACTGCAACAAAGAGTAGCCCCCGCTCCCCGCAACTAGAGAAAGCCCGTGCGCAGCAACGAAGACCCAACGCAGCCCAAAATAAATAAACTATTTAATTAAAAAAAAATTTTTTTAACTTAAAAAAAACAAAAAAACTAGAACAGTTGTCAGTTATTAATCAAGTCCAGGCCATTTAGGACCAGTCGTCACAGGGGTTATAGTTTGGCTTCCTGGGCTGGCTGCTAGAGCAGTACTCTGACTTTTGACAAGGCTAATTTACAGACAACAGGCTGGCTTCCTGGACAAGTTGCTGCAGATTGTGGGTCAGAGTTCTGGTTTTATATATATTCTGGCTGTTGTCCATTTGTGTATTCAGTCTCTCCATTTCCAAGACCAACAACCTCTACCAGTACCCAGTGATCTCAAATCCCAAACTTCAACTCCTACCTGGAAGGTTTTTAAGGAGCTAGAACAACCAGGTCCCTGAAAGGTGCCCACAGATAGGTCACCCAGCCAAAGACACTGGAGCAGGAGCCCCAGGAGCCCCAGGCATTTCCTCAGCAACATGATTTCTCGGCCTCCGAGAGCTGCCATTGCCCCAGCATCTCAGCTGAGCCATCGAGCCAAGGTTCCAGGCCTCCTCCACAAGGCGGCACGTTTTCCCCCCAAAATGCCCTCACTTCCTGGTAGATCACCATTCTCATCATTGTCAGCCCAGCTGGCCACTCCCTGCCCACAGCGCTGGCCAGGTCTTGGGAGTCAGGCCCAGGCTTGGGCAGGAAGGATGACCACATGCTCACTCATGACAGTGCCCTGCACTCTTTCTCCAGGAAGTGTTTCAGGTATGCAGAGCTCGATTCTGTCTTATTGGGGAAAGTTTCTGTGTTGTGATGGTCATGGCTGCTGCTTTTAGTCACTCAGAGTATGAAATGCTATCGTCACACTCACCTTCCAGGCCCCTCCCTTTCTTTTTTTTTTTTAATTTTTCATTGTTTATCTTTTATAACTTTTGAATTTAACTTTTTATTTTAAATTGGAGTATAAGTGATTAACAATGTTGTGTTAGTTTCAGGTGTACAGCAAAGGAATTCCGTTATACATATACATGTATCTTTTTTCAAATTCTTTTCCCATTTAGGTTGTTACAGACTACTGAGCAGAGTTCCCTGTGCTGTACAGTAGGTCCTTGTTGGTTATCCATTTTAAATATAGCAATGTGTACATGTCAATCCCAAACTCCTGATCTATCCCTCCCCCCAACCCTTCCCCCATCCCGGTAACCATAAATTCATTCTCTAAGTCTATGAGTCTGTTTCTGTTTTGTAAATAAGTTCATTTGTATCATTATTTTAGATTCTGCATATAAGCGATATCATATGATATTTATCTTTGTATGACTTACTTCATTTAGTATGATAATCTCTAGGTCCATCCATGTTGCTGCAAATGGTATTATTTCATTCTTTTTATGGCTGAGTAATATTCCACTGTATATGTGTACCACATCTTCTTTATCCATTCCTCTGTTGACGGACACTTAGATTGCTCCCATGTCTTGGCTATTGTTAACAGTGCTGCAATGAACATTGGGGTGCATGTATCCTTTTGGACCATGTTTTCCTCTGGCTATATGCCCAGGAGTGGGATTGCAGGATCATATGGTAGCTCTATTTTTGTTTTCTAAGGAACCTCCGTACCAGTCATCTGCACACCACGTCTCCGAACCCTGCCTTTTCTCCAAACCCACCGGAGTTGTAGTGAGTCTGTTATGCAGACACATGGCTACACAAAAGTTCTTAGCAAGCCCAGACCAACCTCCAAGATCCAGCAGCCAAGACACTGGCCCCATCCATCTTAGATGCAGGAAACATCAAACTTCTTAATTTTTCCAAACCAAATTAAATCTGGCCCTGAACCTACCCCTTTCCAAACACAGACACACATACCTTAGTCAGAGCTGGTAAGAAATTCAATCTCAGTCAAGTCCAGGGTCATACAAGAATCCACAGGAAGGACCTCAACACCAATATCTTCCCTCTGCTCAGGGGCCACACGAAAAACCCTCTCCGGACAGACAAGCCCAGCCCCAAAGCCCTTCATTACTCTCAAGGTCACGCTGCTTCATACCTGGTACCCAGGGACACCTGCGGCCATCCATACACACACACACACACACACACACACACACACACACACACACATAGCATTAAAAGATACTTTGGAGAAAAAAGGTAAAACCATGACTCTCATACAAATATACAAATAAACATGTATTTTAAAAGTATGAGGGATACATGCAGATGTTATAACGGGATCAAAGGAAAAGCCAAAACAGCACAATTTGTGTGGAAAAAGCAATGTTGGGATGAATTACAAATGGAGACAAAACTGGTTTTTTCCAAGAGGGTAGGGGGAAGCCAGTCACATCTCTACAGGACAGGACCCAATTTCCATGCCTCTCAGTTTCTTACAACTTACAATGAGTTGCAGAATAGCTCCAGGTAATGAATAGGGCTAGACTCTGATAACCCAACCCCAAAGGGTGTACTATAGATGATGCATAGTTTTCCATTGAATCACAACTTGTTTTTCTTCAACCTAATCTCACCAAACTCCACCCTTGCTCTCCCATTCCTCACTCACCTGGGTCAACCCAGGCAAATCTGCTTAATGGGCTCAGATCTGCTGGAGGGGGAAGGGCTGAGAGGCTGAATAGACAGACAGACAATGGCCAGACCATATACACAAACAGAATTCTGACCCACAATCTACAGCAACCAGGCCAGGAAGCCCACCCATTTTCTATAGTAACCAGCCCAGGAAATTAGAGTATTGCTCTAGCCTGCCCGGCAACCAGGAAAGCCAAACGATAATCCCTGTAACAACTGGTCCCAAATAGCCAGGACTTACTTGGTTAGTAACTGACAGTTGCCTTAATATTTGTCCCCATCTCCTGAGCACTTCTAACTTAGGACCAGCCAGAGAAAGCCAAATACACACCCCTAGCCAATCTCATAGGACACCCGGCTTCTAGCGAGCCTCCCCCCGGCTTCCTCATGTCAACCATCTCCAATCAGGTCACCCCTGAAACCTTCCCTCTTCCACTATCAAGCTTTCCCGCTCCTCCACTTGCCTTTGAGGCTCTGTCAAAACACAAACAATGATGGTTGACTCCCTCGCTCTCTCCAGCTCTGCATACATAGTCTTTGCTTTTCTCACGTGGGTAGTTTTCATTTATTTTCACAAGGGCATATTCTGTCCAACAGCGTATAAAGTACTTGTTTACCCCCTATAACAAGAGAGGCCAGAATTCAAAATCCAAAGGCTCAGCCTGCCTACACGCACTGGAGAGCAGAGAAAACTTACCTTGTTCATTCTCTACAGAGAAATAAGAGAGCTGTACTTCACCCATCTTCCTGTCCCCCAGGAAGAGTGCAAGGACACAGGTGATCAGCATGGAGTCCCCATCCCTTCCTAGCCTCTGAGGGCTGCAGCAGAGCTGACACGACACTCCTGTAAGAAGCACCTGGCCTGTTTGGGAAAAGCATCTTAGGAACCTGTTTGGAAACAAACAGTTTTTAGCAGACAGTTGCTCTAATCTACAGATCCTGCACTTCAGCTGCAACATTTCCAGCCTCCAGTCAGACTGGTCCCCACAATCCGACTTGGCTCTGGCCAATCTGTCCTGTGGCTGTTTGTCCTGAATTCAGTGGTTTTTGTATAGTGACAGACTCCCTCGGTTTGTCTCAAGTCCGAAGTTAAGGGGAGATTCTGTCAGCAACCAAGGAGCTCTGTTCCATCCTGAATGGCGGCTTTTTTCCTCCAATTCCTGGGCTTGTCCCTATACGTGTGCTCCTAAGTGGTCCTAAGTGTACAGTCCTACCACTCCTTAGATTGTCTAATTGTTGAATATATCATGCAGTGTTAAATACATCGCATCCTTAGAGCTGTGTGTGTATTCATCTTGGTTTCAAAACTCTGAATGTATGGCCAGCATATATTTGAGCTCATTGTTGGTGAAATCTAAATGTCAATAAAATAGTATACCCGTAAAAATAAAAAGCTTCTGAATACCTCAGTGCCTCCCAAACCGACCTGCACCCTCTGCAGAATCCCACTGTCTGAGCCTTTCCTCCTGGCAACTCATCACAAGACCACCTTTCCCAACCCCATCCCAATCCCCTCTGGGTCGCCGCTGCAGCTCTGTCTAATGCCAGTCCCGTTGCTGACCTTGCCCCTGGGGTCAGATAGCCAACAACGCAGACTCTATTCCAAGAGGCCTTTCTTCAGCGTGGTCCCCCTCTCTCCTTAGACCCCAGAAGACCCTCATTTCCAGCACTTTGGCAGGTGGCCCTGAAACGAATCATCCTCTGTAGCTTTTCTTACAAACCTGGGGTGGTGGTGAAGGGCAGAGGCAGAGGTGGGCAAGGATGGAGAATGGAGAAAACAGGAGTTGTAAGAGGTCCTGAAACCCTTACCCTCCCCCATGCCCCCACCCCCGGGGACTTATCAGGAGAGTAAACTCATTATATTCTCACGTGCATAATTTACCACTTACCAAGGATATAGAGATTCTGTTATTGACCCATAAAATTAAAAAATTCATTGAGAGCATTGGTGAATCCATCGTGGCTTTTTGTATCCATATGCGTGTATTTTCTCAATTAACAAATGGTCCAAACACCATGACTCTGCAAGTGCCCCCTGGGCTCTGGGTCCCCTGGGCTTTCCTGGGATGGGAGTGACCAGTCTGCTGTTTCAGGCAAAACCCTGTCACTTCCCCGCGCGCGCGTGGTCCTTGAGCAAATCACAGCCTGTCTGAGTCTCCTTCCTCAAAGAAAACACAGCAATACCTTCCCTGACCAGCTGGCTCACCAGGCTGATGTGAGGATCAAACAGCATGGAGTTTGTGAATGTCCTTTGAAATGGTTTAAAAAAATAACCCCCAAAAGACATGAATAAATAAATAAATGAAACCAAAGTCATACACATAGAAGACACTATTACCTATGAAATATTATTTTTCTTCTTACCATAATTCTTCTGGGTGAACTTGGGCATGAGGGGATTAGCCATTACTACAGCGTTTGCATTTTTATAAAGGGCTATTTATTAATTCAGGGGAAAAAGAATCCAGGAAGGAACTAACACAGGTTTGGTTCCAGCCCCATGACCTGCAGTTGTGTGACTTTGGGCCCTTGATTTAACTGCTATGAGCATCCATTTCCTCATCAGTAGGTTAAGAGGTGATAGTACCTGCTTATAAATTGTTGGGAGGGTTAAAGGAGATAATTCATAGATAACCCAGTTAGCTCTGGTGTCTGAGTTATAGGAAGTTCTTTATTATTTTTTTTATTAGATTCCCATAGGGCCAGATTTGAGAAAACCAGGGCGCTAAAAACTCTTCAATTCCACAAGAATCTATTGACTGTCAAACTAGCATTGTGCCAAGATTATATAGAAATGCAAATATTGGGCTTCCCTGGTGGCGCAGTGGTGGAGAGTCTGCCTGCCGATGCAGGGGACACGGGTTCGTGCCCCGGTCCAGGAGGATCCCACATGCCGTGGAGCGGCTGGGCCCGTGAGCCATGGCCACTGAGCCTGTGCGTCCGGAGCCTGTGCTCCGCAACGGGAGAGGCCACAGCAGTGAGAGGCCCGCATACCGCAAAAAAAAAAAAAAAAAAAAAAAAAAAGAAATGCAAATATTCAGCGCAGCCCACTGGCCTCAACAAGACTGTAATCCCACTGGGGGGACCAGCACACCCTTGAAGGCAGGACCCATGGGTACGTGGTCGTGTATTTTACTTCCTCACGTCGTGTAAGGTGCTCATTTGGACCTCAAAGGAGACCCGGAGGAACATGGGTCCTGCAAGAGGAGCCAGGGCACTGCGACCTCGATGGCGCCCCTAGTGGAGCAAGCGGACGCGGCTCCCTCCTACCTGGGCAAGATGTAGATGACGTCACTGGTGCCTGGTGCGAGCATGCGCAGACTTGGGAAGAGGGGCCTCGTGCACTTGCCCAGACGGAGCAGGTTGGTTCTGGAGTTCCCTTTGGAGTCTCCTCTGAACATCTTTCAAAGGAGTGGACCCAGCCTGTGGGACAAGAGAGCTTGATGCTTTAGGGAACTCAGTATCTTCCAAACATCAGGATGCTTAAAGGCCCGGAGGATTCCCAGGTAGCAACAGTACTATACTTCTCTCCTTGGCCCTTTGCAGTTTTATGACCTTTGTGAATACGTTTTCTCATGTAACCCCTCCCCAAACTGCTGTGCAGGGTTCTCTCTCTTTGACAGAGGGAGGCTAGGTGGTTTGCCCAAGGGCACCCACGCAGAAAGTGGCAGATTCAGAGGACAGCACCCCTTCCCCAGGCAGGCCATCTCTGGAGGAGCCCCTTTGCCAAGCTCCTCCAGTGTGAGGAGGCCAGGGGAGGCTGGATAGAAATGCAGATTCCAGGACCGCTCAGAGTGTCCAGGGCTGGAAGTGCACACGGCCCAAGAATCTGCATTTGTAACCTGCCCACTTGAGTGTGAAGTAGATCTTGGACCATATGTGAGAAAAAAGTGTAAGACTGTCCTGGATCCCCAGGCAAACCACCAGATGAGTCTGTCTTGTGCTGTCACCCTCCCATTCTGTGTGTGTGTGTGTGTGTGTGTCCCTCTCTGTCTCTCTCATCTCGGAGGAGAAGGAACAAAGAAACCCATGTGAAAGGAGCAGTGAAAACAATCTAAATGGTAAGTGTGTCTTTTCTAGAAGGAAGCAGAGGTGTCACCTGAGGGCAGAGGAGGAGAACCCAACAGGGAAGAGGGGCTTCGAGAGCCTTCCTCCTGCTCCTCCCAGGTTCCAGCCGGGCCCTCGGCACCTGCCACGCTCGGCCCGAGCCTGCTGAGGGGTGTCCACCTGTGACATGTGGACACAGTGGGGAGCAAGGGTTGTCTGAGCTCCACGACCTGAGCTCTCTGCCGGGAGGAACGTTAACAGCGAGTTTTCAGAAACCCGGTTGGCTGTCTGGTTTCGTCCTAGCCCCACACTTCCTGAACCTCGACTTCACCTGCACAGAGACCCCAGGGAGACCTGCGCCCACGCCGGCGGCCCCCTCCGCACAGCCCTCCCGCAGGGTGCCCGTGCCCCACCTGAACCAGTCTAAACCACACCCCACATCACCCCAGCCTGTGAGGGGAGACCCAGCTAGCGGGATGGGGTGACCCTCACCTTGGAAGTTGCTGTTCGTTTCCCGCGCAGGGGCTGGAAGTGTAGTTACAAATTAAAAGCAAGAGGCTGACTTCCTTGTTGAAAACAAGGGAAGAGGCTTTTCTGTCTCCCTTTTCTTAGAGCATGATTTACTTTAGAAAACGTGTACATTCTTTCTCTCTCTGAAATCTATGTCCATCTTTCTTAGAACCTAAGTAAGCCTCTTGCCAGCTCTAGGTGTGTCTTTCTCGAGGACCTGGGAGCCAGGTCTTTGAGATGGAAACACGGAGGGAAACAGGCCTGTCTCCCAGTTTCTGTCGGTGGGCAGGAGGTGCCCTTCAGCAGGTGCCAGGCTCCAAGCTGCAAAACTCCTTCCTAGCAGAAAGACAGACGTTTACCTTTCCTGGGCATAAAATCAATGAACTAACCCAGATGGTGACTCTGATTACCAGGTAAATTTAAGATGAGCTCTGTGGAAGGAGGTGCCGATGGGTCCTCTTACCATGAGGGCTAGGTGTCGTTTACCTTGAGGACGAGGATGCGATGGCTGTATCCGTTCAGCTACAGGAGCGGTGAGATTCCTTCCTGCCTCTGCCATCTCTCAGCAGACGGCCGGTGAGGAGCATCAGATTGTGGTTAATGCTTATTTGATGATAAACTTTTTTTCTTTCTCTCCTTCCTTTGTGGAGAGACTTTCTGGGTTGGGAGCTTTTGTTTTGAATTCGATTTCCCCAGTAGGTCAAACTAGCCTCACCTCCATCTTCCCCCAAAACCTGGACCACCACCCGCCCACCAGGTATTAGTCCAGCCACTGCCCCTCCCCTGTTTCACGCCTCTGGGAAGGAAGTGCTTGAAGTTGACACCTGCAGGGCCCCGGAGAGCTGCCGCCCGCCTTCTCACCTTGACCACGGAAGAGGAGACAGCCTTGCTCGTGCTCGCCTGTGGGACCCAGCAGGGCAAGTAGGTGCTTCCTGGGAGAGAACTGGCAGCAGAGCTTTTGGACTGTGGCTCCTGCTGGGCGGGGCTGCTACTCCCAGAGAAGCCCTAGGTTGGGGGGACACAAAGCCACAAGCTAAACCTGCTTTGTTTTCCCAGAGTCAAAAGGACTCAACTGGCAAGTAATTTAAAATCTTCTCTGTAATGAAAACAAGTGGGGATAATATGACGCAGTTGGACGCAAAATGTCACACACATTTCTAAGCGAGCAGGGGAGAAAGTTACGCCCCTGGCAGAGGTGCCTTCGCCCACAGGTTTGAGGAGTTTGCTGATATGCGCACACACTGCCTGGCTCTGGCTCCCGGGCTGAGCCCGCCCTCCACGTGTGCAGGCTTTCTCTGCATCCCTCAGGGGTTGCGGCCGGAGACGGGGAGGTGAGAGGAGACTGGGCAAATCCCTGCTCCCTCTCCTTGCCCCCTGCAGGGTGGGGTAGCAGCTCTGGCCGCCCCAGCACCCCCGTGGCTCCCCAGCCCTGCCCACACGCTGAACAACTCTCCTGTAGAAACACCAGGGGCAAATCTGCTTCCCCGGGGATGCTCGCTGACACCAGAGGTCTGGCCATGCTCCCTGACCGGAAAAAAAAACCGCCTCTGCTTCCCAGAGCCAGCTGTTGGCATCTCACTGCCCAGGTGGATGCCTTCATTCTAGAACTGTTCACAGCAGGCAGGGAAGCAGCAGCATGAACGCTTCTCCTCCTTTACTCTGTGTGATGCATCCTCCCTACCCCCCACCCAGCACCAGACACCTTGGAGTGACTCTCCTCAACCTCTCAAGGGGTCCCTGGCAGGGACCTGGGGACTCAGTGGCTTGGGGGAGGGAAGCTGGAAAGGGAGCTGGCGGAGTGAGGTGCACCAAAGACACGATTCACTTCATTTTCTAGCGTTCACTGGGGAGCGTGCTTTGAGTCCCATTTTAAAGATGTGGAGACTGAGACTCAGAGGGTGTGTGGTGACTTGACCGAGCCCTCACCAGGAAGCAGCCCGGCCTATCAGTTCTCTCTCCTCGACATCTCTGGGCCTTTGGGATCGGGCTGGTCTGTGCTGACTGCCGGCGAAGGGCTGAGGCTTCTGGACAAAAGCCAAAAGCCAAAACAGCTTTAGAAGCTGTGCTGTGTTTCAACACAGGGCTTGCCTAACAGCATCACTTACAAAGAAGCGAACCCAGAACTTCTCTGCCTGGTTGAGAAACAGCATGTGGTTTACTCTGTGCAAAACAGAAGCACATTATGAAATTCAAGAGCCAGAGCCCAGGTGGCCACCATTAGTTCCCAGCTCCCGGGAAGAGGCTACAGGACAGGTCCTGGGAAATGTTGCTTTAGGACAAGCCATTGCACGAGCGTTGGCCCAGAGGCCCCTAAATTCCGTAGCCTCTAAGGTCAGCTCACAGGCCCCCCAGGACACTGAGACATAGGGCCATGGCCGGGGGCTGGGGGGTTTCCAGAGACAGCATTAACTCTCTTTCGGGAAGCTGTGTGTTCTGAGGACGAATGGGCAGACACCGTGACCATGACCGTGGTGAGGAGGGGTCCTGATTTACTATCTGTCCTTGGGCGAATCACTTAGCCTCCCTGGGTTCTCGCCTTCTCACCTCCAAAAGGCACAACCAGAAACTCCTGCTTCCCTATAGCTATCAAGGTGCCAGCATCCTCGAGAGTGTCTGGGTCAATCTGTTCTACCCTGAGGCATACAAAGCCCAAGACCACAGCATCCACTTTTACAAACTGGCTTAAAAAAAAAAAAAAGGCATCTCCCTTAACAACCTCATCAGCTAAAGGCAAGATGCTGCTCGTCCTGGCTTTGTAGGGGAAGTACGGAGAATCAGAAGCCTTAGATCTTAGCTCTTGCTCTTCAGAACTCAGTAATCCCCATTTGGACATAAGTCACAGCCTATCTGTGCCTCAGATTCTCCCTCTGTCAAGTGAAGGCCATGGGAGAGATCACCTCTGAGATGACCTTGACGATGACTCTCCATTTCTCCAAGGTCCCAGGAGGGCCCGCCACCCTGCTGGCCTGCCTGCCTCAGGGAAGCCAACTCTCAAGCAACCTCTGGCCTGGGCTGGACTGATGGCAGAAGGGTCAGCCTTATCACCCCAGTTCCCCCCCCCACCCCCCGTGCTTTCCCCAGTGGCTGAGCCAACTGGAGACCATCTCAGGAAGAACAGCCCCCTCGATGGGCACCCACCATTGCCCCTGGTAATACTGATCTCTAGCCCTTCAAGGTGGGCAAAGGAGGAAAATAGCAAGGGGACACTGCAACAAGCAAACCCCAACTCCTGTCTGGTTTGCGTCTGTGAGGGGATGCTTGGTCTTTCCAGGGAAGTTGAGTTTTAAAGAGTGAGGTGTTAGGTACAGAGGAGAGGGCTGCTGCTCTAGGCAGAAGGAGTAGCGTGACATGTTGGAGAAACTCTGACATATAGTTGGTTCATTGTCCTGAACAAATGCCTCCAAAGCTATACGCTGACTAAACATCAACATGTGTGGCCCTCCCACCCCAGAGTTGGCACCCAATACAGTTGCCACAAATTCCAGAGGCACCACCTCCCTGTCTTGAGCAAAACTTTCAGACAAGATTTTTACTCTCTAAATAATCCGTTGTTCAAGTCCCCTTCAGTACCAAAGAGGTAAGAGGAGAGCCTTGGCATCCTGCTTAGGGATCAACCCAGATGAATAACCATCATCATCTGGTTTATCATCATAAATATGCTTTATAAGCTGAAGTGGGTATTGCAAGAAACACTGTTAAAGGACTCACAGAGGCCCAGGACCAATCACATTATTTTCGAGATATGTGAAAGATATGGCTGGACAGCATTGGGTATCCACTCTTGCCTTCCTGTACTGCACATCTAAAAGCGTTTGCTGCTAGGGTTCTAGACGCAAACTAGGTGCCATCAATTAGATGCATTTCCTCATGGTTCTGGAGGCCTAAGTGTGGTATAGCCATTGTCCTGTAGTTCTGCTATTGCTTCTGGCAAGCATGACCACAGAGACATTGGGTTTTTCTGAAAAGCGTTCCAGGGGCCACTCAGCAGCTTTATGGACATTGAGAGCTAGTTGCAGTGGGGGCAGGGGCAGCTTCCTAATTCCCAGATCAAACGATGTGACAAGCCATCAACTCAAGGGTTCCAGGGCTGGTCTCCTCATTTCCCACCTGCCTGACCACGGCAGAGGCAGCAGCTCCCCTGGCAGGCCAGTTCTGCAGAGTTGTTCTGGCAGTCAGAGCTGGAGGCCTCCCCTGGAGCTTGCTCCAGTCCTTCTACTGTAGGCGCCCAGCATGTGCCAATGACTGAGCTGACGCCATGGCAACAAAGAAAGGAGCTGCTGACCCAGGTGGAAAAATACATGGAAAAAGAGGGGTAGGCCTCCTCTCCCTTCACTCCTCACTCCCTGCCCATGCCTATCTCTGCCTATTGAAATCCTACTCACCCTTCAAAACTCAGCCAGGTCTTACCTCCTCCAGGAAACCTTGCCTGGTGACATGCTGCAGGCACCGTCTCCTCTGTGATTCCTACAGCTTCACATTGCTTTCTCTCTCATAGCAGGTAGGACATACCCCTGCCGTTGTAGCTATCTGCATGCAGTTCTTCTCTTAAGATGCTAAGCTCCTTGAAAACAGAGACTTTGTCTTTTCTTTTTGGTCTCTCCCAGCACTTGACCTAATGTTGGATACCTGGAATATTCCCAATAAGCCCTTTGACTGAATTATACTCATTGAGGAGAGACGACAGACTAAAAGTACTGGAGAGGATCCCATGGCAGGACACAAAGGGCTGAACTGAGTGCCACCAACCAAGAATGGCAGGTCCCTCCTCCATCCCAAGCAGCAAAGTCACTCCTCTACCTCCACACTCCTAGCCCCACCCTCAACCCAGCCCACCATAGAAACAGGTATATTCACTGAGCAAATTGAACCATGGAGGTGCCAGACTCTGGGATACTAAGAGCAGTAAAAAGTTGCAGTGGGGGCAGAGGCAGCTTCCTAATTCCCAGATCCAACTATGTGACAAGCCAAAGGCAAGAGAAATGAATCTTAATCTGAGCCAGACAAAATTCTATCTCCAGAATTCCCTTAGCCAAGTCTATACCACCTCCACCACCAGAAGTCAGAGGGTTTGTGAGAAATTCAGCACATCTCGAATCCCCAGAGAAAACATCTCCAGATTTGAGGATCCTCCTATGGAAAGTCCAGCCAACAATCTAGTCACCCTAACGAAACCCCAGCCCATGAGGCCTGCACAAGACACAAGACTTCTAATTGCCATCTCACGCCTCCTTCTTAAACATGAATGGATAGTGATGAATCATCAGATATTTCAGGAAAGTGCCCACCATGAAAGAGAGGAACAAAAAGAGACAAACAACTTCACAGAACAAAAAGACCAGCCTACCCAAGCAAGAGAGAATCCTCCAGGTGAGGCCTTCAGACTTCATCTGCATCACTGGCTCTCCTGGGTATCCAGCCTTCTATCACTGGCCCACATTGCAGATTTAGATTTGCTGGTCCCCATAATCACATGAGCCAATTCCTTATAATAAATCTTTTTCTCTGTATATGCACATCCTATTGGTTCTGCTTCTCTGGAGAATCCTGACTAACACAATCTTTTTAAACATAGACTTTCCATATGATCCAGCAATTCCACTTTTAGGTATACACCCAAGATAAATGAAAACATATGCCTACACAAAAACTTGTACAAATTTTCATGGCAGTATTATTGATATTAGCCAAAAGGTGGAAATAAATGTCCATCAGTAGATGAATGGATAAATAAGATGTGACATAGCCATACAATGAAATATTATTCAAAAAAAAAAGGAAGAAAGTATTGACATATGTGACAACATGGATGATTCTTGAAAATATTATGCTATGTGAAAGAAGCCAGACACACAAAGGACCACATGCATGATTTTGTTTATATGAAATGTCTAGAATAACTAAATATATAGTGACAGAAAGTAGATTAGCAGTTGCCCGGAGCTGGAAGCATGGGTGATTTGGGGGTGAAAGCTAAAGAGTATGGGGTTTCTTACTAGGAAACATTTGATGAAAATGTTTTCAAATTAGATAGTGACAATGGTTGTACAGCTTTGTGAATGTACTTAAAAATATGAAATTAATATATCATGGCATTCAGAAAGGTTAACATCTTGCTTATGATACTCCTGCCAAAGATGCATGACCCACATCTAATCATGAGAAAACATCAGACGAGTCAAATTGAGGGCATTCTACTGGTCTGTACTCTTCAAAAATGTCAAAGTCAAGAGAGACAGTGAAAGGCTGAGGAAGTGTCCCAGGTTGAAGATTAAAGAGACATGACAAGTACATGCAATGTGGATCCTGAATCATGTTGATCCTGGATTGTATTCTAGACACTGAATTTTTTATTGTTGTTGTGATAAAGGACAGCAGTGGTACAAAGGGCTGCAGAATAAGTAATAGTATTCTACCAATGTTCCCTTGCTGACTTTGCTACTTGCACCGTGATTACATAAAAGAATATCATCATTTTTAAGAAACACATACTGAAATATTTAGGCAAAAAGAAAAAATCATGAAAAATTATCCATATCTACCCATAGAAAGAGAGAGAGAGTAAATGTGGTAGAAAGTTAACAACTGGGGAATCCGAGTGAAGGGGAATACAGGAATTCTTTGTATTACTTTTGCAACTTTCCAAAAGGTCTGCAATTATTTCCAAAGAGAAATGGAAAAAAAAAAAAAAGAATACATCATGACAATCTTTCCTAGTGACTAGTGCAGATCTAACTCATGTTTTCAATGGCTGCACAATGCTTCTTTATCTGAATACACAAAGTTTATTCAAGCATTCTCCAACCCATGGGCATGATCTTGTGTCCAGTGTTTGGCACACAATTTACTTACATAAATCCTTACTTGTTGGTGCTTTTATTTCCATAAGGTAGAGTCCCAAGGGTAAGATCACTGAGAAGTGTATATCATATTTTTTATTTTCGTAGTTATTGCTAGATTGCTTTCCCAAAAGCCTACACAATTCACTTTTCCACCACTACTATCTGAGATCTTTCCCTTAATTCTTGTCAATAATGGATGTTGCTCTTCTTAATTTTTGATAATCACATTATTCTAATTTGCATTTAACTAATTACTAATGAAGTTCTACATCTTTCTATATATTTATGAGTCTTTTGACTTGCTTTCCTTTGAATTGCCTATTCACATATCTTGCCCATTTTTCTACTTGTTTGCTAATTTTTTCATAAATTTAAAAGCTTTTTTTAAAAGCCATCTTTCAGTGTATATTGAAAATTTCCACACACATCCCCCCCCACACACACACATGATTTTATCATTACTCTGTTGGATTAACTTATAGTATAATTTGTCACTAGGAAAATTTTATATAATCAAACACATCTGTCTTTTCTAATACACCTTCCAGGTTTATTGTCTTGACTTAAAAATTCTCGTCCATCCTAAGCGTAAAACATAATTGCTTAAATTCTCTTTCATGACTTTTGATTTACTTATTTTTACATTTAGCATTTAACTTATCTGGAGTTTCTTTTTTGCATGTGGAGTAAGGAAGAAGCTTAATCTTCTTTTCTTTCGATTAGTGGCTGGTGGTAATAAATTGTAAATCACAAAGAAACCCAGAAGGACAACATGGCACGGTGGTTAGAAGCCAAACTCCCTGATTTGGGGGTCCCCCTCTGCCACGTGCTGGCTGTGTGACCTTGGGCCAATCACTGAACTTCTCTGTCCCTTACTTCCCTCCTTTGTAAAATGCAATCATAATAGACCCAACTTCATAGGGTTGTGGTGACAACTGATAAAAGTGCTTATCACAGTCCCCAGACCACAGTTAGAGTAACATTTAGAACAAGCAGCTTCCAGCTGCAAATCCTCTTACTCTACAAGCCCGGGGGCAGAGGGGTCTCAAATGTCTCATCTGTTCCAGGTGGGACAGCGGGGGCAGGGTTTGGGTTAGGGTTAGGGTTACCCTGCCCAATGGGGCAAAATCCTGCAGAACCAAGACCTGGCCCACCTCCCAACTCCACCCGCTGCCAGCCCCGCAGCAGCTCCACTTAAGAGAGGAAGTAAGTGGCTGGTGGAGTCTGGGAAGGGCATTGGGATCATCTTCCAAATTCCCCTTTCCTTGCAAACCTCAGCTCTTTCCTGGTTGAAAAGGCCACCAGGCCTGGCAACGGGCAGGGTGGGTAAATCCTCGGAGGTCTTACCTCTTGGCAGCTGTCTGCTTTGTGTTACCTTATGAGGCTGTGTGAGTGTGTATGAGGCGAGCGTGCATCTACACACATGCTCTCTTGTGTACAGTAAACCTTTCAGCAGTTCTTGGAGACTGTCCTGGCTTATGAAGAGATCAGTTTATGGGATTTACGTTGGAAGGAACCAAATATAGTCCTTATAAATATTCATATATTCATTAAAGTAAAACCATAATGCTGGGGTGGGGAACATAGCAATCTCCCTCCCCGACCTCAAGTTTCCAGGTAAAGGACTCCTACTCCAGAAACATCCCTACCACCCACCCTCCACCCACAAAGAGGAGGAGGTGATGGGGAGCGAGGCTCCCATGGGCTTACAGACCTCGCTGGGGAGAGAGAATCTGAGAAATGGGTTTGAGCACTGGAAATCTATGTCCCTACCTTCTCACCCTAGCTCGGTGCCAGAAAGTTATCCTGGGCAATGGGGTCCACTCTGCAGATGCAAACTGCTCATATATCTAGAGCAGAAAGATGAGGGAAAGGGAAACGTGTTACTGTTCTAAAAGCCACATTGTCCATGCAGGGTTGGGGGGATAAAGCAAGCTACAGAAAGGAAGGGGGCCCAGCACACCCATCTCCTGCCTCCGTCCTGTCTTCCCATTCACAGGCTGGAAAGATGCCCCCTCCATCCCGGTGCTAGCCAAAAGCTCAGAGGGAGCCTGGCCATTCTCACCTCTGACTGCACACAATTACCCAACAACTGCGTGCGCTCAGGCAAGCACACTGTTTTAAGCCACCCAAGGGTTGAGAAAGCCTCGGTTCCACCAGCTTCCCAAGTGCCTGGGGCTTGAACCGCCCAGAAAGGCATTGCTCCTTCTGGCTAATGTCTAAAGAAAGAGATGATTTCTTCCCACCTGCCTCCTGAAGTCCTGGAGAAGGTCATCTGGACATACGGCCTGGGCACACTGCCATCTGGCTGCCTGGCATTGTGGGAGCACGTGGCCCATTGATCCTCTCTACATTTGCCTCCTGGTCACTGAGTTTGGGGTGCAGGCTGAGATCCTGGAGAGGATCCACAGAGGAAGGACCCCAGCGCCATCTCCTGCAGCCCGTGGATGTGCACGCAACTCTGCCTTCCTAACCGTCTGGGCAAACAATGCCCACTGGTGACAACAGTCAAAAAGGGAGAGGGCTCCACCCATGACACTGCCCGCCTCAGCTCACCAACGAGCCTCCCCTGAAACTCTGCTGGTGGGAAGTTGGGGGCTTTGCTCACTCCAAGGGCTCATCCAGGAGAAGCAGCTCAAAGGTCAGGTCACTGTGTCTGCTGAGTACATCCCAGGCTCCCTGGCACTGCCCTTGGAAACCTGCTTTTCAGAAGCCCTGAGAGTTCTGCCCAAGGTGGTCTAGTTCAGGGCTCCCCAACCCCCGGGGACCGGTACCTGTCCATGGCCTATTAGCAAGCGGGCCTCAAAGCAGGAGGTGAGTGGCGGTCGGGCTCCCCATCGCTCGCATTACCGCCTGCACCATCCCTTACCTCCCACCGTGGAAAAATTGTCTTCCAGGAAACCGGTCCCTGGTGCCAAAAAGGTTGGGGACCGCTGGACTAGCTGTTCCTACCTTCTCGGACATCACTTCCCAGACACCGAAGGTTGGTCTCACACACAGGGAATCCCCTTCCAACTGGGAGCCGCCCGCTGGTGGGAGAATTCTGGGAAACAGTAAGGAATATAAAGAAAAAATTCACATTGTAAAAATGCATTTGTCAGTGAGCATGATCTAATAGTTCTGAGAAGTGGAGATACTTCAAGATTTGACTTTGCTTCCTGGTGAGAGAGTGGGAGAAATATTTCACCCCCAAACTCTATTTCCTGGATTCACAGAACCCTCACTGGAGTGTTTGTGGGGAGGAGCTCATTTCATCTGAACCCCACATCTTCCTGGGGGGCCGGATACCAACTGCCCCCCACCCCACGTTTGTCAATTTCGCTCCCCGCATGGGTCACTTGAAATGTCTCTCTGACAACTGAGACCAAGCAGTGATACTGGGCTCATCACTCGAGGTCCTGGAAGCCCAAGTGGAGCCCGGGAGGGGTCCCAGCAGGAATGCTGTCCAGCACAGCAATTTTCAAAATGCCTTCTCTTATTCTAATTAAACAAGCCCCCAGATGGGTTAAGCCCTCTGCCAATCTCAGGTCCTTTCAGGATCTAACAGCAAAATCAAATTGCCTTAGAGGCTAGAAGAGCTCCAGAATTGGACTCTATTACAAACCACGGTACCTAACTCACCAGCTTCACCTGCAGTGGAAGCTTCCCCTGCAGTGGAAGCTTCCCCGCTGTGGATGGTGACACCAGAAGTGAGAAGAGTGAAGGAAGACACAGTGCCAGTGACGGCCAGCACGGGAAGGGCCCACAGAGGCCTGTGGGTAGGATTCAGAGTGACAACAGCCTGGATTTGTGCTTTTCTGCACCCCTGGTCCACTGTAAGGTACAGGGTGCAAGGGGGAAGAGTTTCATATAAGGAGAGTTGGGATTTCGTAAAGCAAGTTAAAAGATGAGAGGGAAGGCTTCCCTGGTGGCTCAGTGGTTGAGAATCTGCCTGCCAATGCAGGGGACACGGGTTCGAGCTCTCGTCTGGGAAGATCCCACATGCCGCGGAGCAACTAGGTCCAGAGCCACAACTACTGAGCCTGTGCGTCTGGAGCCTGTGCTCCACAACAAGAGAGGCCGCGACAGTGAGAGGCCCACACACCGCGATGGCCCCCGCTCCCCGCAACTAGAGAAAGCCCTCACACAGAAACGAAGACCCAACACAGCCAAAAATAAATAAATAAATAAATAAATAAATTAAAAAAAAAAAAGATGAGAGGGAGCAGGGGCGTGACAGGTGTACACAAGGAGGGTGTGAATCTTTACAGGAGTCCTGAAGCTCCAAGTGCAGTGAAGACAAGTGAGACCAAAGGACAGTCAGGATTGGGATGCAGAGGCAGTCAGCTGGAAAGATGGAGAAACAAACTAGACATCCATCAACAGTAAAATAAATGAGCAAATTATGTTTTATTCATACAATGGAATATTATACTGAAATAAGGATGAACCAGAACTCTACACACCAACATGGAGGAGTCGCACACACATGTTGAGGGAAAAAAGGCAGGGAATATTATTATCCAACCTGTGATTCCATTTATATGAAGTTGAAAAAAGAGGCAAAACTAATCTGTGGTGTTGGGAAGAGGATACTGGTTACCTGTGGGAACAGGGATGGCCGCTGGGAGGGGCACAAGTTTCCTGGGGTGCTGGAAAATTCACATTTCTTGATCTAAGTGCTGGTTGCATAAATGTGTTCTGTTTGGGAAAATTTATCAAACCATATCCATAAGATTTGGCACTTTTCTGTATGTATGTATGCATGTTACATTTCCATAGAAGTTTACACTAAAACTACAGGAGATACAACCACGTGGGTGGACTTGGAGGGCATTATGCTAAGTGAAATAAGTCACACAGAGAAATACTGTATCATATCATTTATATGTGGAATCTGGAAAATAAGCAAACTAGTGAATATAACAAAAAAGAAACAGACTCATAGATATAGAGGTTACCAGTAGGGAGAAGGAAGGGGAGAGAGGAAAGACAGGGGTAGGGGATTAAGAGGTACAAACTACTATGTATAAAATAGCTACAGGATCTACTGAACAACACAGGGAATGTAGCCAATATTTTATGATAACTATAAATAGAATATAACCTTTAAAAATTGTGACTCGCTATGTTGTACACCTCAAACTTACATATTATGAATCAACTATACCCTAGTAAAAAATAAATAAAACAAAAAAATTCTAAAGCACTATGAGCTAGCCATCTCTAAGGTCCCCACTGGCTCTAAATGCTAAGGTTCTAATTAACAAACCAAATAATCAGTGCTGAAATGATCCCAACTTGGGTGACAAGTAACAATAAGTTGTGTGATCAAATACACAAGCAAGCCTTAAAAAACAAAAGAAGTATAGGAGAACTTAAGAACACTAATATATTGCATTCTGGGGACAAGATGGCAGAGACTCATTTTTCCCAACTCCTTCCATCTTAATACTACTGAATTCTCTGGAGACAGGTCAACAGACAATCATCAAAGGATTCTGAAACATGGAAAGAAGGTGGACTGAATAGGGGCCTTGGACTTTGGGAACACCACCATTGTGGGCTCCCTGAGTTTTCTCTTTTTATCTTCCAGGTACCTTCCAACTGGGCGTTGGAGAGACCTGCAACCCAGACCTGCCAGTAGGCACAGACAAAAGAAAGAATAAACATAAGAAAATCCTGTGCTCTCTGCCAGAGGGCCAGGAAAGGGGCAGCCCAGCAGGGGTGTAATGGGAGCACCCATATTTTGTGGCGGTAGCCCTGACCTGCCTGTGGCCACATGAGCAGCAGTGGAGCCCAGGCAGGGGGGACTGTCCCCCCCCGCCCAGGTGATGGGAGGAGAGCCCCTCTACCTGTACCAGTGGCACCATAGGCCCAGTGTCTCCCAAACTTCCACCTAGGGGCTGATAGCATCTTAGACTTCATGGCTCTTGTCCTCCACCCAGTGGTAGAAGGTGGCCCAAGAGAGGCTTCCCTCTGTAGCAGCACTGGCAGGGATAGATTGCAAAGCCCAGCAGCACCAGGTGGCCAGAGAAAAGGCCAAGGGCAACGTTGTTCTCTGTCTTCCAGGTTCAGCATGCCCCACCCCCACCTAACACCACCAGGAGGCCCAGGTAAGCACCCTCTACTCCCTCAGGTAGCACCAGCAGGGATTTAACAGGAACTCAAGTGGAGCCAGAAAAATGAAACAGACCAGAACAGCATTTTACAGTCTCAGCGACTAAGTCATCATTGGAATTACAGCCCATAACATAAGGTAAGAACCTAAATATTAAACCAAAGCATGATGATTGCCTGTTAAAATAAAAATTGAAGTAGGATCAAGACTCTCCTAACATAATAGGCAAATGACCAGGATATAATTGAAAATTACTCATCATACCAGAAACCAGGTAAGCCATAACCTGAATGGAAAAAGAAAATCAGGATTGATTCCAGTGCTGAGATAGATCAGACGTTGGACCCATCTGACAAAATGGTAAGCTCCCGTCCTAAAATTGTCTCCATAAGTAATTACAAATTCATTGGAAACAAATGAAAAAATGTAAAATCTCAGCAAAATAAAATAGGAGTAATAAAAATAATGAAGTGGAATTACATAAATGAAAAAAGAAATAACTGAAATTTAAAACTCTCTGAATTGACTCAGTAGAAGAGTGCAGGTGACAAAAAGGTAGAATCAGTGAACTTGAGGACAGATCAATAGAACTCATTCAATCTGAAAAACAGAGGGAAGATAGACTAAAAAAAAAAAAAAGAACAAAGCCTCAGGGATCTGTGGGACAATAACAAAAGATCTAACATTTGCATCACCAGAATCCTAGAAGGAGAGGGGCAAGAATGTGAGATTTTAAAAGGATTCAAAGAAATGGCTGAAAAATGCCCAAATTTGGTGAAAGACAAATTTCTTAGAGATTTAGGAAGCTGAGTGAACACAAAATAGGATAAACCTAAAGAAATCCATGCCAAGATACATTATAATTAAACTTCTGAAAACAAAGAGAAAAAAAAATTTTTTTTTTTTTTTGCGGTACGCGGGCCTCTCACTGCTGTGGTCTCTCCCGTTGCAGAGCACAGGCTCCGGACACGCAGTCTCAGCGGCCATGGCTCACGGGCCTAGCCGCTCCATGGCATGTGGGATCTTCCCGGACCGGGGCATGAACCCGTGTCCCCTGCATCAGCAGGCGGACTCTCAACCACTGCGCCACCAGGGAAGCCCCAAAGAGAAAAATTTTAAAGCAGCCACAGAAATACAGCACACTAGAAGGAAACAATGGTTTGAACGGCAGCAGACGTCTCATCTGAAACCCAGGAGGCCAGAAGAACCAGCATATTTTGCAAGTGAGTCTTGAAAGAAAAGAACTGTTGACCAAAAACTATATCTAGCAAAACTGTTCTTCAGGAATGAAGGGGAAATAAAGATAATCCTCAGACTAAAGAAAATAAGAGAATTTGTTTCTAGCAGAATTACCGTCAAAGAACAACTAAAGGAAGTTACCACATTGTGGTTTTAATGGAATTTCCCTAATGACTAATGATGTCGGGCATCCTTTCATGTGTTTTTTGGACATTTGTATATTTTCTTCAGAGAAATGTCTATTCAAGTTCTTTGCCTGTTTTATTTATTTTTTCTTTTTGTTGTTGAATTTTAAGAGTTTTTTACTCTCGGGAATTGTCTGGTTGTCCAGTGGTTAGGACTTGCGCTTCCACTGAAGGGGGCCTGGGTTTGATGCCTGGTCAGGGAACTAAGATCCCACAAGCCGTGCAGTGTGGTCAAAAAAAAAAAAAAAAAAATGAGTTCTTTATTCTAGACCCTTATCAGCTATATAACTTGCAATATTTTCTCTGTGCAGGTTGTCTTTTCACATTCTTGATGCACAAAAGTTTTTCATTTTTGTGTAGCCCAAATTTTCTATTTTTTCTTTTGTTGCTTTTGCTCTTGGTGTCATATTTAAGAATTTGTTGCCAAATCCAAGGTCATGAAGATTTAACTTCATATTTACTTATAAGAGTTTTATGGTTTTAGCTCTTAAATTTAAGTCTTCAATCCATTTTGAGTTGATATTTTGCAATATGGTATGGGGTAGGGGTCCAGCTTCATTCTTTTTTAAGTGCAGATCCACTTGTCTCAGGACCATTTGTTGAAGAGATAGTTCTTTCCCCATGGAATGGTCTTGGTATCCTTGTCCAAAAAATCGGTTGGTCAGAGATCTATGGGTTTATTTCTTGACTCCCAACTCTATTCCATTTGGCTGTATCTTTATGCCATTACCACTCTGTTTTGATCACTGTAGCTTTCTAGTAAGTTTTAAAATCAGGAGTGTGTGTCCTCCAAACTTGTTCATATTTTCAAGATTGTTTTGGCTATCATTGTTTTCCATGTGAATTGTAGTATCAGCTTTTCCATTTCTGAAGAAGAAAAAAGGAGGCCACTAGGATTTTGGTAGGAATTGCTTTGAATCCTTAGGTCACATTGCATGGAATTGCCATCTTAGCAATATTAAGTCTTCCAAGCCATGAATACAGGATATCTTTTCCATTTATTTGCGTCCATTGATTTCTTTCAGCAATGTTTTGTCATTTTCAGTGTACAAATCTTACACGTCCTTAGTTAAATTTATTCCTAAGCACTTTGTTCTTTTTGATGCCATTATAAATGGAATTGTTTTCTTAATGTCTTATTTGTATCATGCATCTATATAGAGAGAAATACAATTGATTTCTGCTTGTTAATCTCATATCCTGCTACTTTGCTGAATTAGTTTATCAGCTCTATAATTTTTTGTGGATTCTTTAGGATTTTTTACACATTATCTACATGTCATCTATAAGCAGAGATAATTTTACATCTTTCTTTCCAATTTTGATGCCTTTTATTTCTTTTTCTTGCTTGATTGCTCTGGTTAGAATTTCCCATACAATGTGGAATCGTAGTGCCAAAAGCAGGCATTCTTGTCTTATTCCTGTTTTTAGGAGAAAATCTTTCAACTTTTGACCATTAAGTATGAGATTAGCTGTGGTTTTTCATAAATGTCCTTTTTCATGTTAAGTTCCCTTTTATTCCTAGTTTGTTGAGTATTTTTATCATGAAAGGGTGTTGAAATCTTTCAATTTTTTTTGTTTTTTTTTTTGCACCAAGATGATCATGTATTTTTTCTCTCCTCTTTCTATTAATGTGGTGTATTATATTGATTGATATTCATATGTTGAACCACCCTTGCATTCCTGGGATAAATCCCACTTGGTCATAATCTATAATCCTCTTAATATGTTGTATATCTAGTTTGCTAGTACTTTTGTTAAGGATTTTTCATCTATATTTATAAAGAACACTGGCCTGTAGTTTTTTTTCTTGTGATGTATTTATATGGCTTTTGTATCAGAGTAACGGTGGCCTCATAGAATACATGAAGAAGTGTTCCTTAGTCTTCTATTTATTTATTTTTGGAATAGTTTGGTAAAAATTGGTGTTAGTTCTTCTTTAACTGATTTATAGAATTCACCAGAGAAGACTTCTCTTCCTGGGGCTTTCTTTGTTGGGAGATTTTGATTACCAACTCAATCTCTTTACTTTTTATGTCCAGATTTTCTATTTTTTCTTGAGTCAATTTTGGTAGTTTGTGTATATCTAGGAATTTGTCGATTTTGTCTAGACTAATACCTGAAATATAATTTTTCATACTATAACTGTGCATATTATTGCTCTTATAGTCCTTTTATAAGGTCTAGAATAATGTCTCTACTTTCATTTCTGATTTTAGTAATTCGAGTCTTCTCTCTTTTTTTTCTTGGTCAGTCTAGCTAAAGGATTGTCAATTTTATTGATCTTTTCAAAAACCAACTTTTGGGGTCATTGATTCTCTTTATTGTTTTTCTAATCTCTAGTTGTTTATCTCCACTCTTTTTTTATTTCCTTCCTTCTGCTAATGTTGGGTTTACTGTGCTCTTTTTTTCTATTTCCTTAAGATGTAAAGTTAGGTAATTGACTTGAGATCTTATTTTTTTTATGTAGGTAGCTATAAATTTCTGAGCACTGCCTTAACTGCATCCCATAAATTTAGATATATTGTCTTTTACTTTTCATTTGTATCTATTTTCTAATTTCCCTTATAATTTCCTTGATCCACTATTTTTTTAATGTGTGGTTTAATTTCAATACATATGTGAATTTTCCACTTCTGTTATTTATTTCTAATTTCTTTCCATTGTGGTTGGGGAAGATATTTTGTATGATTTCAATTTTCATAAATTTATTGAGGTTCATTTTGTGGCCCAATATATGGTCTATCTTGGAAGTGTTCCATATACCCTTAAGAAGGATGTGTAGTCTGCTGTTGTTGGGTGGAGTGTTCTGTAGGTGTTCATTAGGTCTAGTTGGTTGGTAGTGTTGTTCAAGTCCTATGTTTCCTTATTGACCTTCTACCTATTCATCACTGAAAGTGGAGTTTTGAGGTCTCCAACTATAATTGGAGAAATGTCAATCTATTTCTCCCTTCAATTCTGTTAGTTTTTGTTTCACATATTTTGGGGCTCTCTTTTTAGGTTCTCTTTTTATAAACCATTATGTTTATAATAGTTAATTTTTTTCAATGGATTGACTCTTTTATCAATATATAATGTCCTTCATTATCTCTTATAACAATTTTTGTGCTTATCTGATATTACAATAGCCACCTTAGCTCTCTTTTGGTTACTTTTTCCATCCTTTCACTCTCAACCTGTGTGTGTCTTTAGATATACAGTGAGTATCTTATGGATACCATATAGATGGATCATAGTCTTTCATCCATTCTACAAATCTCTGCCTTTATCCATTTACATTTTAAGTAATTATGGGTATGGAAGGACTTACTTCTGCCATTTTACTATGTGTTTTCTATATGTCATATCATTTTTGTTCTCAATTCTATGCTTACTGCTTTCTTTTATTATTAATTTTTTCTAGTGTACAATTTTTATTCTGTTCTATCTTTTTCTGTATACGTTTTTGTTTTTTTCTTAGTAGTTACCCTGGGAAATACAATTGACATCTTAACTTTATAACAATCAAATTTGAATTAATCAACTTAGTTTTAGTAGCATATAAAAATGCTGCTCCTTTACACCTCCATCCACCCCTTTATGTTGTTATTCTCACAAATCACATATTTATACATTAACACAGGTTTATAACTATTGGTTTTTTGCATTTTTCAGAAATAAAACAGGAGTTACAAATCAAAAATTCAATAATACTGGATTTTCTACCTACCTATGTAGCTACCATTGCTTTTTTTCTTTATATGGCTTCTAGTTACTGCCTAGTGTCCTTTTATTTCAGCCTGAAGGACTCTCTTTAGCATTTCTTTCAGGGAAGATCAACTAAAGACAAACTATCTCAGTTTTTGTTTATCTTGCAAGGTCTTAACTTCTCCTACACTTTTGAAAGATAGTTTCGAAAGCCAGTTTTGCCGTATATAGAATACTTCTTTGCTAGTTTTTTTTTTCTTTCATCATTTTAAATATGTCATCCTACTGACTTCTGGCCTCCAAGGTTTCTGAAGAAAAATTTACTATTAATCTTATTGAAGATCCCTTGTAGATGACAAGTTGCTGCTTCACTCTTGCTACTTTCAAGATTCTTTCTTTGTGCCTTAAGACAGTTTGATTATAATGTGACTGGATATGGATTACTTGGAATTTATCCTACTTGGAGTTTATTGAGCTTCTTGGATGTGTAGATTCACAACTTTCATCAAATTTGGGAAGTTGTAGTCCATTATTTCTTGGTATATCTTTTCTTCTCCCTTCTCTATCTCCTCTCCTTCTAGGACTTCCATTTTTACATTTGTTAATTTACTTGATGGGTTCCCACAAGTCATTATTTTATCTTTCAGCTCTCAGATTTGACCTACATTCAAGTTCTCTAATTCTTTCTTCTGACTATTCAGAGATAGGTGAAATAAGACATGCCCTTACACCAGTCCTCCAGGGAACTGCCAGACAGGTCAAAACACACAACAACAATTCTTGAGAATAAGTGCTCTTTAGGAACCTGCATTAGGAATGTAGGTTGCCATCTTCATGGCCACCATTGATCAGGGGTGGGGTAAGGTGAACAGAAAATTTAAAGAACCACAGTACTCACTTGCTACAATAAAGCAACTTCTTTCTTGAGCTTTTTCCTGGTTGTTGTAAGGTTTTGTCTAGATCCCAGAGTGCTGCAAATGTTGAATCTGACCATTATTTTAGCTTATTATTTCTATAGAAGGACAGAGCCCTGGAGACCTCTACTCCATCATTTTCAGTGATATCACTCTTCTATATTCTTTCTTACAATTGCATGTGAATCTATAAATAAATTAAAGTAAAAAGCTTAATCAAAATTTCTAAATAAATTAAAATACCATCATAAAGGGAAATTCTAAAATACTGCTTAGAAAATTGAATCAAGTTAAAGTGAATAAGGATATAGGGAGATTTAATAAAATGATCAAGAAAGTCAATTAGCAGGTGCATTGCAATGTTACATTCCTCAAATAGAGAAAATTTTTTCCCCATTTGTCCATATGACACTGACAAAAATTGATTAAGTTCTTAGGCACACAGAAAATTTTAAGAAATTTAAAAATTAGGAATTTGATAGGACCTATATTCTAATAATAATTTAGTAAAATTAGAAATCAATAATAAAAGGATACTTTTTTACTTCTTTATTTGGAAATTATGAAACCCAGAGCTAAATAAACTTTGGATCAAGAAAAATCAAGCTGAAAATATAATCCATATGGATAGTGGAAAAAAATCAGCCATTCAAAGTCAAGATTACTCAGAAAAAAATTTTAAGTCTTAAATATGTTCATTATTGAAGATGAAAAACTAAAAAAATAAATAAGGAACTTAGTATTTGTATTAGTTCCCTAGGACTGCCACACCAAAATACTACAAATTGTGTGACTTAAAACAAAAGAAAGTTATTGTTTTACAGTTCTGGAGGCTAGAAGTCTGAAACCAAGGTGTTAGCCAGGCCATGTTTCCTCCAAAGCCTCTAGGGAAAGATCCTCTCTTATCTCTTTCAGCTTCTGGTAGATACAGATGTTCCTTGGCTTTTGGCAGCATCTCTGCCTCCACAATGTTCTCCTTTTGTCTCTGCATCTTCACATGCCCATCTTTACGTAAGGACACCAGTCATATTGGATTAGGACCCACCTGAGTCCAGTGTGACCTTAACTTTACATCTACGATGGCCCTATTTCCACATAAGGTCCCATTCTGAGGTATAGGTGGTTAGGACTTCAACATTTCCTTTTGTGGGAACACAATTCAACCCATAGCAGTTCCCATTTAAAGAAATTAGTAAGGGAACAACCATTATGGAGATTCCTTAAAAACTAAAATTAAAACTACCATATAATCCAGCAATCTCACTCCTGGGCATATAGCTGGAGAAAACTCTAATTCAAAAAGATACCCGCACCCCAGTGTTCATAGCAGCACTATTTACGAGAGCCAGAACACGGAAGCAACCTAAATGTCCATCAACAGATGAGTGGATAAAGAAGATGTGGTACATATACACAATGGAATATTACGCAGTTATAAAAAGAATGAAATAATGCCATTTGCAGCAACATGGATGGACCTAGAGATTATCATACCAAATGAAGTAAGTCAGACAGAGAAAGACAAATATCATATGGTATCGCTTATATGTGGAATCTAAAAAGTGATACAAATGAAGTTACTTACAAAACAGAAATAGACTCACAGATGTAGAAAACAAACTTATGGTTTGCAGGGGAGAAGCAGGGGAGGGATAACTTGGGAGATTGGGATGGACATAGACACACTACTATACAGAAAATAGATAACTAAGAAGGACCTACTGTACAGCACAGGAAACTCTACTCAATACTCTGTAATAACCTATATGGGAAAAGAATCTAAAAAAAGAGTGGGTATATGTATAACTGATTCACCTTGCTGTACAGCAGAAACTAACACATTATAAATCAACTATACTCCAATAAAAATTTAAAAAAAAGAAATTAGTAACAGAACAAAAGTATCAAACCACAAAGAGTTGGAAGAGGAAATGACTAAAGGGCTAGAATCTATGTAATAGAAACCAAACACAGTAGAAAGGACATACAAATCCAAAAGCATTTCATTAAAAAAATCAATAACATCGATGATCTTCTTGTGAGACTGATAAAGGCAAAAAGACACAGCAAAAATATGCTTGAGTAGAATGAGAAAATCAGATAACCACAGATTCAGGGACAGGTGAGACTATTGTACAAGAACACTACTTACAACCCTCTGGCAACATACTTGGACACAGATGGTTCCCTTGCAAAATGTAAAAATTACCAGAATTAAACCAAGAAGGGGAAACCTTGAATAAATCAATTACCATAGATGAACCTGAAAAGGCGATTAAAAATACACCACTGAAAAGAGTACCTGGGACAAGATGTTTTCACAACTGAGCCCCAATTCCCAGCTCATACTCATGCATTTAATCTATTTCAAACTACAGAAATGTGGATTGCCACATCCTCAATTTATTTTACAAAGCTAGCATTACTTTAACACAAAACTTTATAACAATAGTAACAGTGATAAAAAGGAAAGGGTAGACCAATGGTTCTTAGGATTATAGATGGAAATATTTTAATTCATATTAAAAATATTTTCTAAATTGCCTATCACCTGGGAAAAAAGAAAGCTGAATCCCCTATCTCACACTATGTACAAAAAATAAACTCCTAATGAATTAAAACTTAAATATAAAATAATACAAATCCAAGAAGAACATTCAGGAAATTTTACTTACATCTGAGGGGTTTAGAAGACTCCTTAAGCAAGAACACCTTCCTTCTAAGTTGACAGCTTGAACCTGATGGAGTCTGACAGAGACTAACGACTTGAACCCCAGTCTGGGCACCCGCTCATCTCCTTGATTTATGAGAGGGCTCCAGGTAAGCCAAGGATGCTCTGCCCATGCAGGGAGGTATTGGATTAAGTCTTCTTTTTCCTTCCTTTGGACAAGGTGGAGAGATGTGGACCTGATGATAGACCCCTCAGATGGGTTTTTATCAACTAAACAGTAAGAAAGTGGCTTCTGTGGGCTTCCCTGGTGGCGCAGTGGTTGAGAGTCCACCTGCCAATGCAGGGGAGGCGGGTTCGTGCCCCAGTCCGGGAAGATCCCACATGCTGTGGAGTGGCTGGGCCCATGAGCCATGGCCGCTGGGCCTGCACGTCGGAGCCTGTGCTCCGCGGTGGGAGAGGCCACAACAGTGAGAGGCCCGCGTACCGAAAAAGAAAAAAAAAAAAAAAAAGAAAGTGGCTTCTGCTGGCATATTACCCTGACTCTCTCCTAAGCAAACTTGTTTTGGGGTCCGCCTCATAACCAAAAGAGCATATCAATACTTATTTCTCAAACATGGAGATGACACAAAGCAATAGTTAATTTAGTGGACAACAGGCTTAGAAGCAGGAACATTTTTTATAAATTAGGATTGTGGTTCTAAACTAACAAGGTAGAATTTTCTAAATCCTGCATAAGACGAAACAGGCAAAACCAAAACCAAAAAAAAAAAAAAAAAAGCCCTCACAATTATGTCCATATTGAGAGTTACAAAATGTCGATGCCATTAACCAGATGGTCTTTCTCTTGGACATTTATCTAACACAAATTCAAAACAAGAAATAAAGAACATGCATAAAAATAATTTATCATTTGGATTATCATTAAATGATTTTACTATGAAATAGGTGTACATGCAGTTAAATGTTGGAAGGGCAATGTTTTTTTTCTCCCCTTGTTTATGTAGAGATTGGGAAAGGCCAGCTTGAAGGTAGCTGGAGGGATGTCCTGGGGATTTGTGCTGACTTAGCTTCAGAGACGGCCCATGGTACAAGGACAGGCGGCTTTATTTACAACGCATTGTTCAGATGGTGGGCAGATACACTGGGCCCTTAATTGACCAGAACACATCTGGGGTGCAGTGTCTGAATGTGAGCAGGCCCTTGGCAGCCCAGAATGGGCAGGCAGGCCCCACCCTGTGTGGACCATGGGCTCCCCAAGGAGAAGGGCTGCTGCCTTCTCTGGATGGACCACCTGCTGGTACCGCACGGTCCCCAGCTATTTCCCGCCGTGATGCTCCCCCGCCCACTTCTGGGGACACGTGAGTTTGTGCTGTTCCATGACATCCAGGGTGACACTCCACTCCTTAAACATTTCATTCAGGACACCAGACAGACAGACGAGACCATAGCCGGACCATCTGATTTTAGTGCACAGGGAAAAGCTCAGAGAGTGGAGTTTCACCTGGAGAAAGTGATTCTGGGCCTCTCACTCCTCCTCTCAGTGCATTAAAAATAAATACCCGGGCTTCCCTGGTGGCGCAGTGGTTGAGAGTCCGCCTGCCGATGCAGGGGACACGGGTTCGTGCCCCGGTGCGGGAAGATCCCACATGCCGCGGAGCGGCTGGGCCTGTGAGCCATGGCCGCTAAGCCTGCATGCCTGGAGCCTGTGCTCCGCAACGGGAGAGGCCACAACAGTGAGAGGCCCGCGTACCGAAAAAAAAAAAAAAAAAAAAAAAAAAAAAAAAAAAAATACCCTTCTTTAGAAAAGAAAACAAAGGAAAAACCTTAAGCTCCAGGTCATAAATATATTTTCCAGGAAGAAAAACTGGGAGCCACCATCTGCTTACTGGCCTCAAATCAGCGGAGCTTTGGTCACTTGCTGGAGCTGACAATCAATGGCCAACAGCAGCAAGCATTTCAGAAGGAGCCTATCTCTGACGGGATGCTTTAGGATGGAAGAGACAGAAATCCTGGTTTGAATTGGCTGGAATATGAGGACTGGTGCTGGGGCTCCGGCCTGGGTGCCATGCTGACTGATCCTGAGGTCCCCAGCTGTTCCCCCTGAGTGCTGGCTTCACCCCGGGATGCAGCCAGTCCAGGCCTCTCCACCTGTTAAAAGACTTCAGAGGAACAGAAGCCGCTGATCTCTTCCTGCAGCTCTTGATCAAAAGTGAGGACACTTTTCTCAGAAATTTCCAGCAAGCTTGCTCATTGTTTTGTGGCCAAGTCAACCACATACCCATTCCTGATCATCCGCCTGCAGGCGAGGGGGGCCCCTTGCCCCATCAAGCCCTGGCTGAGTCAGTGGGTAGCGTGGGGTCATAGACCTGAACCCAAGCAGTTCCGTTCAGAAGGAGAAAGGGCAGATGACAGAATGTATGTATTACACCACATACGTTTTCAAGGTTTTTCTTTCCCTATTAAAAATTCTGTATGTTGACCATGGAAAATGTGGAAAACACAGAAAAGCATGAAAAAGACACACATTGTTAATAGCCTGCACTATTCAATCCATCATACAGGGGGTCTCCAACGTCTCACTGCTGTTGTTGGCTTTAATAAAGGTAGAAGTATAAATCTACAAATTTACAGAATAGCATCATTTATTTACATTTCTTTTGTACTTATTTATTTTCTTGAAGTCAGAGTAATACATTTTAACTTTTCTGTTTCAGTATCTCTGACTAAATATGGCAAATGGGAACTGAAACAAAAATCAAAAGATTAAATACTTATTATTCCAAATTCACGAGTGCTGAAAGCTACATTAAAACTGCTGTTCAGGGGCTTCCCTGGTGGCGCAGTGCTTGGGGGTCTGCCTGCCGATGCGGGGGGGCGCGGGTTCGTGCCCCAGTCTGGGAGGATCCCGCGTGCCACGGAGCGGCTGGGCCCATGGGCCGTGGCCGCTGGCCCTGCGCGTCCAGAGCCTGTGCTCCGCAACGGGAGAGGCCACAACAGTGAGAGGCCTGCGTACCGCAAAAAAACAAAACAAAACAAAAAAACTGCTGTTCAATAGTTTTATATAATTCAGTTTTATTACTTTGTAACCTTCCACTATTATAGGGTTGGCCAAAAATTTCATTTGTGTTTTTCTGTAAGATGTTACAAAAAACCTGAACAAACATTTTGGCCAGCCCCATATTTATTTAACTAGTATTGTATTATACAGTGTTTAGGTTTCTCCCCCTATATCCCATGATTTAATGTCCTGCAGAGAGTGGCTTAATTATAACTCCATATGAACTCTAGGGAGGGGAATAATAAAATACCTAGGAATAAACCTACCTACGAAAGCAAAAGACCTGTACTCTGAAAACTATAAGGTGCTGATGAAAGAACTTGAAGACAGCACAAACAAATGGAAAGATACACCATGTTCTTGGATTGGAAGAATCAATATTGTTAAAATGACCATACTACACAAGGCAATCTACAGATTCAATGTAATCCCTATCAAATTACCAATGGCATTTTCCACAGAACTAGAGCAAAAATTGTTTTTTAATTTGTATGGAACAACAAAGACCCTGAATAGCCAAAACAATCTTGAGAAAGAAAAACAGAACTGAAGGAATCAGGCTCACTGACTTCCTACTATACTACAAAGCTACAATAAGCAAAACAGTATGGTACTGGCACAAAGACAGACATAAAGGTAGAAGTAGAAGACATAAAGGCAGAAGACTGATGAAACAGGATAGAAAGTCCAGAAATAAACCCACAAACTTATGGTCAATTAATCTGTTGATGTTTGTTACTGAAGGCCTCGGCTCTCAATCCTCTTTTTACCTCCTTGCTTCCCTTCCCCCACCTGCCAGGATTGTGTGTTGCCACTTTAAAGCTAACTGAATACATTTCCTAAGAACAGCTTGACAAGTGCACTGTGTGTGGTAATATGTGCAAGAGAAGCCTAGAGAAACAGTCCCCCACTCCACGGAGGAAGAACTTGAATTTTGAAATAAAACAAGTCTATGTGGTTGCCAAGACAGAGGGGGGTGGGGGAGGGAAGGATTGGCAGTTCGGGATTAGCAGATGCAAACTATTATATATACAATGAGTAAACAACAAGGTCCTATTGTATAGCACAGGGAACTATATTCAATATCCTGTGATAAACCATAATGGAAAAGAATGTGAAAAAGACTGTATATACATATATATATATATATATATATATACACATATATATATGTAAATATATATATATATAACTGAATCACTTTGCTGTACAGCAGAAATTAACACAACATTGTAAATCAACTATTTCAAAAATAAATAAATAATAAAACAAGTCTAAATGATACCCTTAGTTAAATGTAGTCCACATTCCCCCATGAAATGGAAATGTAAAACTATCACTTCCCTGAGGTTTTTTTTTTTTGTCATCAAATACTTCACCAGGGCATAAGAACATGGTAGTGATTATTTTTTAAAGCCAAATATTTTCTTACAATGGAAACACACAAAGTTGAAGTCTGAATAACTTGTCACAATGTGTGATAACATGATGAATGTATTGCTGGATCTATATATGATCATAGATATTCCATTATCACATATCAACAGAATGTCATAATAGTTTGGTCAAGTGACCTTGACTGTTCCTAAAATGTGTTTGAGAGAGCTTACCATAGGAAGTAGTAACAGTGCTAAAATCAAAACAATAAGAATATGGAAAGAGGAAGGAAGTATGCTAATCACAGAGCCTGATATCTTTATGAACACTAAATATCAAGTTTGACTCAGAGTTTCCTTGAGCAAAAAGGGGAACAGAAGTTACTTAGCTCTGCTCACCATAAAGAAAAAAGTGCCCGCTCCCACCCACCCCTCTGCAAAATTCAGAAAGAAAATTGTTTTGTGGAGTGTTTTGGACAGTAAGTATCACAGAAGATGATTTTTTCCGGCAGCATTGTGTAACAAATGGAGAAGTGATTTCCTATGTGTGTTTCTGGTAAAACCTCCCAGGAAAGTTCCAGAATCAGATATTGTGGGCAAAGTCTGGTATAAACCAAGTTAAACAGGCTGATTCCTATGAGGCTTTCCTTTCAGACCCTTCAGTATGCACTTGTGTATTCGGTTAATCATGGAACTTTAGTCTATGAAGATCTGTTAACATCTGGCAGAACTGGTGTCCTGCAGAACAGCGTTTAGGAAACACTCTTTAGATGTTCTTTCTTAAAATGTTTTTCCTCAGCCTGGATTTTGATCAGAGTGGCAAAGCTGACAGGTTGAGATTAAATTCTCTGAGGAGAAGTCAGTCTTCTAATTTTCCACATGGCTGAAGGCAGAGGGACAGATGGAGAGCAGTGATACGAGACTAGGTGACTTGGTGATCTTTTGTGAAAGTTCTGAAGCCTAACCAGTCTTCTTGCCCTAAAGAGAACTGAGTACCAGTGGACAGAACATGAGTTTTCCTTGAAGCAGTTTTAGATTCACTTTACCACCCGGGAAAAGTATTCAATTATTAAGATTTCTCACCCTGGAGGATGTCTAAGCCACATTACTGGAACATGTAGGACAATCAAAAAGTCTACAAGTGGGGATGCTGACCCAGTTTTCTTCATAAAGGACACAATAATTTTTATTCCCATAATCAGATTGATCAACCTTCCCATAATCCCCTCACATCTATATACAACAATGTTTCTAAATATATATTCTGTTTGGATGTTGTTAGGATAATATATCTAAGTCATATTGCCAAATACTAGGTTAAGCTAGTTAAAGGAAAGATAAGTTAGAAGCTTCCATTTTAAAAGAATAGATTGAAAACATCTCTACTTGTTACTGTTAAAGAACAACAATAATAATGAAATAAATAGGAAGGGTCTTGAGTGGATGAAAGATTTTAACATACTTCTGGGAGAAGGAAAGTGGATGAAGGTATTATGGTGAAGGTATAATGAGGAAGCCAGAGGCAAGGCTGTATGCAAAAGAGGGCTACAGGGGGTCAGGGAAGAGATCCTTCCTGAAGAAACTCAGGGTGCTTTAGATCCAGAGATGGTGAGGCTCCTAGAGGCTGGCAGTCCAGTGTTTATCACCAGGCAAAGAAGCCAGAGAGGTTTTCTTTAGAGAAATTAACCTGATTGGGTGGGGATGGACTAATGGTTTGGGAAACCTGAAATTCTGGAGATTCCCCAGCCAAAAGTCTGTCCATCCAGCCATGTACCCAGAGCTCCCCATCAGCTTTCCCATTCAGACCTAATGAGGAAACAAACCTACTTACACAACAGCAGAGGAAACTTACATCAGTCACCTAAAAGCAATCTACTCCTAGGAAAACAGAATCATCAGACGTACATGGACACCAGGAATATGAAAAAGTAAACAAGCAAAACACTGAACTTGGAAAATCAAGAAGTTAAAAGATTCTAATTTATATCACCATGGAGAAGATATTACATCCATAAAACAAGAAGAGGGTGCTATGAAAAAGGAATAAAATCCATAAAGAGCTCAAGAAAACAATACATACTGCTTTTTGTATTTTGTTGTAGAAATCTTTGTCTCATACTCAGAATAACTTCTTCCATATTGTGCTTTAGAAGTGTTATTGTTTTACCTTTCACATGTAGAACAATCATCTAGAATTGATTTTGTGTACTGGGTGAGGTGTGAGTGTAAAAGTGATCCAGTTCTATTTACTGAAAAGAACTCTTTCCCAACTACTCTGGACTATCATAAATGTAAGTATCCACATATGTGTGAGTTTATTTCTGAACTTTTACTTTATTGGTTTATTTGCCTATTCTTGTCTCAATACCACTCTGTAAATTTGCAGCAATTCTTGATATGAAGAGTGGAAATATTCCAGCTTTTCTCCTTCCATCATAGTCTTGGATATATCTACCATTTGCATTTCAATATATATTTTAGCATCAATTTGTTATTTCCACAAAGAAGAAGAAGGAGGAGGAGGAAGAGGAGAAAAAGAAAAAACCTGCTGGGATTTTGGTTGAGACTGTATTAAATCCATATAGATTAATTTAGGATGAATTGACATCTTTTTCACCCTTTGATCAACAAACATAGCATATTCATTTGTGTAGTTTTCTAAAATTCCTTAAAATGTTTTCTGTGTAGAGGACTTGCATGTTTTTCATTGAAATTATTCTTAGCACCTTAATTTTTTAAGTTATTGTAAATAGTAAAATCAAGTTTCTTAGTTTGGAATTTTTGCTGCTGAATAGAAATGTAACTGATCTTTAAAACCTTTTGATTTTGAAATAATTATAGTACTATAAGTAAAGTTCTTTCACAAGAAGTTGCAAAAATAGTACAGAGAGGTTCCAGGTCAGTTTTTTCCAATGGTAACACCTTACCTAATTATAATGCAATATCAAAACTGGGAAATCCACACAATCTACTTAGATTTCACAGATTTCCATGCACTTATTTATGTGTGTGTTTATAGTTCTATGAATTTTATCACATGTGCAGATCCATGTAACCACCACCACAATCAAGATACAAGAACTGTGCCATAACCACAGAGATGTCCCTCAAGCTGTCCCATTATAGTATGAGCACCACCTCTGACATCCCTAAACACTGGCAACCACTGTTCTGCTCTACATTTCTATATTTTTGTCATATCAAATAAATGGAATCATACAGTATGTAATATTTTGAGATTATCCTCTTTTTACTCAATGTAATGCCTTTGAGATCCATACAAATTGTTGCTGGTATCAAGTTTCTTCCTTTCCATTGCTGAGTAGCATTCCATGGTATGGATGTATCAGAGTTCAACCATTCACCCACTGAAGGACATTTGGATTGTTTTCTATTTTTACCTATTATAAACAAAGCTGCTATAGATCAATGGAACAGGACAGAAAGCCCAGAAATAAACCCACGTACTTATGGTCAATTAAACTATGACAAAGGAGGCAAGAATATACAATGGAGAAAAGACAGTCTCTTCAATAAATGGTGCTGGGAAAACTGGACAACTGCATGTAACACCGTATACAAAAGTAAACTCAAAATGGATTAAAGACCTAAATGTAAGACCAGATACTATAAAACTCCTAGAGGAAAACATAGGTAGAACTCTCTCTGACATAAATCACAGCAGTGTTTTTTTGGATCCATCTCCTAGAGTAATGGAAATAAAAACAAAAATATACAAACGGGACCTGATTAAACTTAGAAGATTTTGCACAGCAAAGGAAACCATAAACAAAATGAAAAGACAACCTACAGAATGGGAGAAAATATTTGCAAACAATGCAACTGACAAGGGATTAATTTTCAAAATATACAAACAGCTCACACAGCCCAATATCAAAAAAAAAACCCAATAAAAAAATGGACATAAGATCTAAATAGACATTTCTTCAGAGAAGACATACAGATGGACAACAGGCACATGAAAAGATGCTCAACATCGCTAATTACTAGAGAAATGAAAATCAAAACTACAATAAGGTACCACCTCGCATTGTCCAGAATGGCCATCATCAAAAAGTCTACAAATAGTAAATGCTGGAGAGGGTGTGGAGAAAAGGAACCTGTTTCCCACTGTTTGTGGGAATGTAAATTGGTGCAGCCACAATGGGGAACAGTATGGAGGTTCCTTAAACAACTAAAAATAGAGTCCCCATATGATCCTGCAATCCCTCTCCTGGGCATATATCCAGAGAAAATTCTAATTCGAAAAGATACATGCGCCCCAATGTTCATAGCAGCACTATTTACAATAGCCAAGACATGGAAGCAACCTAAGTGTCTATCAACAGATGAGTTGATAAAGAAGATGTGGTATGTATGTATATATATATATATACACACACACACACACACACACACACACACACACACACACACACACAAAATGGAATATTACTCTGCCATAAAAAAGAGTGAAATAATGCCATTTGCAGCAATATGGATGGATTTAGAGATTATCATACTAAGAGAAGTCAGACAAAGACAAATATCATATGATATCGTTTATACGTGGAATCTAAAAAAATGACACAAATGAACTTATTCACAAAACAGAAATAGACTTACAGACATAGAAGTCAAATTTATGGTTACAAAAGGGGAAAGGGGGTGGGGGAAGGATAAATTAGCAGTTTGGGATTAAAATATGCATACTACTATATATAAAATAGTGAACCAACAAGGACCTATTGTATAGCACAGGGAACTATACTCAATATCTTGTAATAACCTATAATGGAAAAGAATCTAGAAAAGAATATATATATATGCCATATACCTGAAACTAACACAACACTGTAAATCAACTATTGGGCTAGACAAAATGTTCGTTCAGGTTTTTTCTGTAAGATGGCTCTAGTAGCACTTAGTTGTCTTTAACTTCATTGAAAACAATTTTGTTAGATTGTATGTGACAGCTATCATAATAGTGTGCATTTAAAAAAAGACATCAAATCCAAAAATGGGCAGAAGACCTAAATAGACATTTCTCCAAAGAAGATATACAGATTGCCAACAAACACATGAAAGAATGCTCAACATCATTAATCATTAGAGAAATGCAAATCAAAACTACAATGCGATATCATCTCACACCAGTCAGAATGGCCATCATCAAAAAATCTACAAACAATAAATGCTGGAGAGGGTGTGGAGAAAAAGGAACCCTCATACACTGTTGGTGGGAATGTAAATTGATACAGCCACTATGGAGATTCCTTAAAAAACTAAAAATAGAACTACCATACGACCCAGCAATCCCACTACTGGGCATATACCCTGAGAAAACCATAATTCAAAAAGAGTCATGTACCAATATGTTCATTGCAGCTCTATTTACAATAGCCAGGACATGGAAGCAACCTAAGTGTCCACTGACAGATGAATGGATAAAGAAGATGTGGCACATATATACAATGGAATATTACTCAGCCATAAAAAGAAACGGAACTGAGTTATTTGTAGTGAGGTGGATGGATCTAGAGTCTGTCATATAGAATGAAGTAAGTCAGAAGGAGAAAAACAAATACCGTATGCTAACACATATATATGGAGTCTAAAAAAAAATATAAAAGGTCATGAAGAACCTAAGGGCAAGATGGGAATAAAGACGCAGACCTAGTAGAGAATGTGCTTGAGGACACGGGGAGGGGGAAGGGTAAGCTGAGACAAAGTGAGAGAGTGGTAGTATATATATGGACATATATACACTACCAAATGTATAATAGCTAGTGGGAAGCAGTCGCATAGCACAGGGAGATCAGCTCGGTGCTTTGTGACCAGCTAGAAGGGTGGGATAGGGAGGGTGGGAGGAAGGGAGACGCAAGAGGGAAGGGATATGGGGATATATGTATATGTATAACTGATTCACTTTGTTATAAAGCAGAAACTAACACACCATTGTAAAGCAATTATACTCCAATAAAAATGTTTTTTTAAAAAAGTCAGAAGAGCTCAAAAAAAAAAGACATCAAAATTGGTGAATTTTTTGTGTAGCCATTTTAATATTGAAGATGGAAGAAAAAACATATTTTCGGCATATTATGTTTTATTATTTCAAGAAAGGTAAAAATGCAACCAAAAAGCAAAAAAAGATTTGTGCAGCGTATGGAGGTGCTGTGACTGATTGAACGCATCAAAAGTGGTTTGCGAAGTTTCATGCTGGAGACTTCTCGCTGTACGATGCTCCACGGTCGGGTAAACCAGTTGAAGTTGATAGCGATCAAATTAATTGAGAACAATCAACGTTATACCACGTGGGAGATAGCCAACATACTCAAAATATCCAAATCAAGCGTTGAAAATCATTTGCACCAGCTTGATTATGTTAATGGCTTTGATGTTTGGGTTCCACATAAGTGAAAAAAACCTTTTTGACAGTATTTCTGCATCCAATTCTCTACTTATACATAATGAAAAAGTTATGTTTTTAAAACAAATTGTAACAGGCAATGAAAAGTGGATACTGTACCATAATGTGGAACAGAAGGGATCATAGGGCAAGTGAAATGAACCACCAGCAACCACACCAAAGGCTAGTCTTCATCCAAAGGAGGTGATTTTGTGTATATGGTGGGATTGGAAGGGAGTCCTCTACTATGAGCTCCTTCCAGAAAGCCAAACGATTAATTCCAACAAGTACGGCTCCTAATTAGACCAATTGAAAGCAGCACTCGACAAAAAGCATCCAGAATTAGTCAACAGAAAACACAAAATCTTTCATCAGGATAACACAAGACCGCATGTTTCTTCTTTTTTTCTCTTCTTTTTTTTTAGTGCAGAATCTTTATTATTCTTTCCATGTAGAATTTATTTTTTGTCTATTGTATAAGATAAGGATCCAATTTTATTTCCCCCAAATTGAATAGCCAGATGTGCCAGAACTAGTTATTAAATAACCTACCCTCATTCTCCTAAATTGAATTTTCATATATAACACTATTGTACGTATAGTGATCTACTTTCAGGTCCTCTATTTTGTAGACTGCATGTTTCTTTGATGACCAGGCAAAAACTGTTACACCTTGGCTGGGAAGTTCTGATTCATCCACCGTATTCACCAGACATTGCACCTCCGGATTTCCACTTATTTAGGTCTTTACAAAATTCTCTTAACAGAAAAATTTTCAATTCCCTGGAAGACTGTTAAAGGCACCTGGATCAGTTCTTTGCTCAAAAAGATTAAAAGTTTTGGGAAGATGGAATTATGAAGTTGCCTGAAAAATGGCAGAAGGTAGCGGAACAAAAGGGGGAATGCGTTGTTCAATACAGTTCTTGGTGAAAATGAAAAATGTGTCTTTTATTTGTACGTAAAAACCAAATGCAGTTTTTGGCCAACCCAATATATTTTGATAAATGTTTTTCAAAACATAAAATAAAACAAAACACTGCTATGAACATTTACTTTCAGGTTTCTTTGCGGACATTAAGTTTTTATTTCCCTAGAATAAATAAGTGCAAGTGCCGGGTCATATGGGGAATGCATATTTTGTTTTTTAAGAATTGGTCAAACTCATTTCCAAAGTGGCTATAGACTTCTTGCATTCCTACCAGTCATATATGAGCAATCCAGTTTCTCCACATTCTCACCAGCATTTGATGTTGTCATTATTTTGTATTTTAGTTCTAATAGGTTCATTTATAGTGATCTCTCATTTTGGTTTTAATTTGTGTTTCCTAGTGGCTATTGATGTTGAAAATAATTTCAAGTACTTATTTGCCATTTATCCTCTTTGATGAAATATCAATTCGTGTCTTCTGCCCACTTTCTAATTGGGTGGTATGTGTTTTTACTGTTGAGAGTTCTTTATGTATTCTAGATGTGAGTTCTTTGTCAACTATAAGGTTCGCAAATATTATCTCTTATTCTGAAGCTTATCTTTTCATCCTCCTAAGAGTGTCTTTTGCAGAGCAGAAATTTTTAATATTGATGAAGTTAAATCTATGAATTCTTCCTTTTTTGAATCACACTTTTGGTGTTATGTCTAAGAACTCTTCATCTAGTCCTAAGTCCCAAAGATTGTCTCCTATGTTTTCTTCCAAAATTGTTTATTGTTTATTTTTACATGGAAGTTCATGGTACATATTGAGTTAAATCTTGTACAAGTAGTGTGGTTGAGACCAAGATTCTCTCTCTCTCTCTCCCATCTACGGATGTCGTGTTTCTCCAGCACTATTTGTGAAAAAGTCTATCCTTCATTGCATTGCTTTTGCATCTTTGTCAAAAATCAGCTGGGCATTATTGTGTGAATCGGTTTCTGGGTTCTCTATTCTGTTCCACTCTTCTGTGTGTGTATTCCTCCGCCAACATCTCACTGTCTTGATGACTCTAGCTATGAAGAAAGTTTCAAAATCAAGTAGAGTGATTCTTCCCACATTATACTTTTTTTTTTTCCCAAAACTGTTTTTGCCGTTCTAGCTCCTTACCTTCCATACAATAAGCTTAGAATAAACTTGTCTAGATCTACAAAAAAATTCTTTCTGGGATTTTTATGCAATTGCATTAAATCTGTAAATAAATTTGAGGAAAAGTAACATCTTTTATATTGATGTCTTTTAATTATATTACATTGATGTAATGTAATACTGATGTCTTTTAATGCTTAAACATGGTACATCTAAGTTATTTAGATGTTCTTTGATTTCTTTTATTAGTACTCTGTAGTTTACAGCATACAAGTTCTCTACATGACTTGTTAAATTTATAGCTAAATAATTCTATTTTTTTGAGAAATTGTAAATGGTATTGTGTTTTTAATTTTGTTTCCACATGTTCATTGCTAGTATAAACACACAAATATCAATCACATTTCTATGTACAAAAAGTAAATATGTGGAATCCAAAATTAAAAACATAATACCTTGACTTCCCTGATGGCCCAGTGGTTAAGACTTTGCCTTCCAGTGCAGGGGGTGCAGGTTTGATCCCTGGTCAGGGAGCTAAGATCCCACATGATTCACACCAAAAAACCAAAAAACGTAAAACAGAAGCAATATTGTAACAAATTCAATAAAGACTTTAAAAATGGTCCACATCAAAAAAAATCTTAAAAAACTAAAAAATAAAAACATAATACCATTGGGAATTCCTTGGTGGTCCAGCAGTTAAGACTCAGCACTTTCACTGCCATGGGCCCGGGTTCAATCCCTAGTCAGGGAACTAAAATCTCACAAGCCATGCAGTGTGGCAAAAAAAACAAAACCAAAACCAAAACCAACAAACAAAACAAAAACAAAACAAAAAAGCCTCACAATACCATTAACAGTGAGATGCTACTACCCACCTGTTAGAATGGGTAATGTTCAGAACACTGATAAGACCAAATGCTGATGAGGATGTGGAGAAGCAGGAACTTTCATTCATTACTGGTGGGAATGCAAAATGGTACAGTCACTTTAGCAAATAGTTTGGCAATCTTTTACAAAGCTAAACAAATTCTTACCATACCATCCAGCTATCACTCTCCTTGATATTTAACTGAATGAGAGGAAAACTCATCTCCACCCAAAAACCTGCACACAAATGTTTATAGCAACTTTATTTGTAATTGCCAATAATTGGAAGTACCCAAATGTCCTCAATAGGTGACTGTATAAAGAAACTGTGGTATATCCAAACAATGTAAATTTTCCAGCAAAAAAAAAAAAAAAAAAGGAAATGAATCATCAAGCCACAAAAAGACATGGAAGAATCTTAAATCACTAAATGAAAGAAGCCAGTCTTGAAAGGATATATACTCTAAGATTCCAACTCTATGAGATTCTGGAAGAGGAAAACTATGGTGACAGTAAAAAGATCACTGGTTCCAAGAGGTTCAATCAGTGGGTGGCTCAAGTTTTTTGCTCTTTTGTGCATGTCTGTGAAAGCACCATGAGTATTCATTTTTAAGGTTACAAATGAATTTTAGCAATTAGGCAACTTCACAAATATGTAAACTGAAAATAATGAGGAGGGACTGTAATTTATCTTTGTCTTCTGGCTGCTTTTAAGATTTCCTCTTTATCTGGTTTTTAGCAGGTTTATAATGATGTATCTAGGTGTGTTTTTCTCCCTGCTTGGGGATTACAGAGCTTCTTCAATTATTCACTTAATGTATTTTTTTTTATCAACTTGGAAATAGCATTGCCTGCAATCTCTTTAAATATTGCTTCATTTTTACTTTCCTCTTCTTCTGGGACTCCAGTCTCTACATATGTTAGACTCTTACACTGCATTCCCTATGTCTCTTATGTTCTTTTCTATATTTCCCATGCTTTTTCTCTCTGTGATTCATTCTGGAGATTTTCTATGGACCTACTTTCCAGATCACTAATCTTGTATTTTGCTGTATCTAACCTATGGTTAAACTCACCTGTGGAGTTTTTTGGCTTTGGTTGTATATTTTTTTAATTATTTTATTTTTTAAAAAATGGAACAAAATTTACCATCTCAACCATTTTGAGTGTACAGGTCAGTACTGTTAAGTACATTCACATTGTTGGTCAGTCAATCTCCAGAACTCTTTTCATCTTGCAAAACTGAAGCACTGTACCTATTACCCAATAACTTCCTATTCTACCCCTCCACACCCCAAGCTCCTGGAAAACACCATTCTGCTTCCTACCTCTCTGAACTTGACTCAGCTAGATTCCTCACATAAGTGAAATCATGTAGTATATGTCTTTTGTGACTATTTCACTTAGCTTAATGTCCTTAAAGGTTCATCCATGTTGTAACACATCAGAATTTCCTTTTTAATGCTGAATAATATTCCGCTGTATTATAGACCACATTTGCTTATTGGTTCATCCATCAATGGACACTGGTTTGCTTCCACCTTTTGGCTGTTATGAATTATGTTGCCATGCAGACTAGATTTTTTTTTAATTGGAGTATAGTTGCTTTACAGTGTTGTGTTAGTTTCTGTTGTACAATGAAGTGAATCAGCTATGTGTATACATATATCCCCTCTCTCTTGGACCTCCCTCTCACCCACCCCCATCCCACCCATCTAGGTCATCATACAGCACCGAGCTCAGCTCCCTGTGCTATACAGCAGTTTCCCACTAGCTATCTATTTTACACATGGTAGTGTATATATGTCAATCCTAATCTCCCAATTCATTGCTATGAACATGGGTATACAAATATCTCTTTGAAACCTTGCTTTCAATTTTGGGGGGTGTATACTCATAAGTGAAATTGCTGGATCTTATGATAATTCAAGTTTTAACTTTGGGGAGGAACTGTCATACTGTTTTCCATAGCATCTGCATCATTTTACACTCCCAGCAACAGCACACAAGGGTTCCAGTTCCTCTACATCCTTGCCAAAACTTGTTATTTTCTGGGGGTTTATTGGGTTTTGTTTTTTTGTTTGGTTTTTTAAAAAAAATAGTAGCCATCCTAATAGGTGTGAAGTGATATCTCATTGTGGATTGACTTGTGATTCAACTTGTGATTCCCTTATGAATAGTGATGTTGACCACATTTTCATATGTTTATTGGCCATTTGTGTATATTCATTGGAGAAACATCTATTCAAGATTTTGTCCACTTTTTAATTGAGGTTTTAAAAAAAATTGTTGTTGTTGAGTTACAGGAGTTCTTTACATATTCTGGATATTAACCCCTTACCACAGGGGTCCCCAACCCCCGGGCTGCGACCGGTACTGGAACCAGGCTGCACAGCAGGAGGTGAGCGGCAGGCGAGCAAGCGAAGCTTCATCTGCCACTCCCCATCACTTGCATTACCGTCTGAACCATTCCCCCCCATCGCTCACGTTACCGCCTGAACTGTCACCCCCCCATCACTCACATTACTGCCTGAACCATCCCCCCCAACTTTCCATGCAAAAATTGTCTTCCACAAAACTGTTCCCTGGTGCCAAAAAGGTTGGGGACCGCTGCCTTATCAGATAAATGATTTGCAAGTATTTTCTCACATTCTGTAGGTTGTCTTTTCACATCCATGGGGTTTTTAACAGTGGTTTTGCATCCGTGGGGTTTTTAACAGTGGTTTCTGTTATTGAATTTTTATTTGATTCTATTTCATTCATTCTAGTTCTCTGCAGAAATTTCCAATCTCTTCATCCCTTTTATTAAACATGATAATGAAATGATCCAATGTAACTCCAATATCTGCATCACTTGTAGGTTCTTTCTCTAGTACATTTGTTTCCTGGTTTGGTTAAATTTTTTGTGATTCCTTAGAACGCCTGATAATTTTTTATGCTGGACATTGTGTATGAAAAACTTTAGACAAAATTTGAGGTTCACTAATGTTATCTTCCTCCACAAAGAATATATTTTGCTTTCTGTCAGGCAGTTAGAACAGGGACACATCGCCTTATCCAGTCTGGGTCTGAATGATTCAAAGTTGAGTTTCAGTCTTTTGGAAAGGCTAGTCTTTTTCTGGTTTGCTCTTAACTCACGTGTAGCCCTCGCATGGCATCAAGAGGAAGCCTGGGGTGTTTACCAGGGCTTCTCCTGCTTAGTGGGCAATTAACTGAAATTTTTGCCTCCCCAGACTCATGAGACTGCCAAAAGCTCTGCTTAGTTTCCCAGCTTCTTAGCTTCTGGCACCCATGCTGCTTCCGAATCAGCAAATGTCTGAAGGGAGAAGTGGAACAAAATGCTGAGTTCAGCTCAATGTGGCTTTTATCTCTGGGATTTTACACTCTTAAGTCTTGGCTGCTTTGGTAGCCCTGACGTCTACATTTTGTCTCTCCAGTCACTATGAGATTGCTGAAAGTTCAACTCAATTTCCCAGCCTCTTCGCTGCTATTTCCTGCTCTTGGACCCATACCACTTTCAAATTAGCAAATCCCTCAAGGGTAGAAGCACTGAAGAATATTAGGTTCACCTGTATATAATTCCTTCTCTATAGCATCAGGGCCCCTTAAGTCCTGTCTGCATTAATAGCTCTCCAATGCTTTCAAACTGATTTGACTTCTACCTTCTATGGCATTTTAGTTTGTTCTCAGTGGTCTGGAACATGCTATTTTATCATTGTCTGATACCTTTACCTGCACTTAAAAATAACAACATGATTGTTAAAATGAAAGAAAAAAAAAGAAAAAGAAATCAGTACACAGGCTGAAGGCCAAAGTCAGGAAAAATTTGTAAGCAAGCTGAAAGACAATGCTAAAAACTTTAATAAAAAAGACAGAGAAAAAATGAGAGTCAATCCACCAGGTAGAACATCCAAGTGATAGGAGTTCCTGTGATGTCAGAGCTAGTGAAAGTGGGGGAAAATTGAAAAAAAGGTCCCAGCATCAAATAAACTCACCAGACTTCAGATTGAAAGGGACCACTAAAGAAATAGTTGGGGAAAAATTCCAGTAAATGAAAGAAGACTCATGAGTATTCAGAATACCAAAGGTAAAGGAAAAATCCTAGATGCTTCCAGAATGGGAAACTTTCAAGTACCAAGGAATGAGAATCATACTGAATATAAGTCCTTACATCAGCAATAATCAAATGACATGACAAAGGAACAATACCTTCATAATTCTGAGGGAAATTTATGTTAATATAGAATTTTATTCACAGGCAAACTATCAATCAAATATGAGACATGGAATGAACATAAACATTTTCAGAAAGACAAAGACCTAAAGTTTTCTTCCCATGTACCCTTTCTGAGGAAGTTACTCAAGTATACGCTTCAAGAAAATAAGGAAGGAAAACAAGCCAGGGAAGGAAATGAAATCCAGAAAGCAGTTAGTATAACCCAGGTAGGGAAAGGGACCGTGATCAGTAAGGGGAAGTTCCAGAATGAGAATTGGCCAGCTCTCATAGACAGCAACTGGTCCAGGCTAGACCAGGAAGTTGTGATGGTCCTCAGGGATATCTCTGAGAAAGGTGGATTGATTTCTGTAGGTGGTATCAATGAAAGCCTGGGTGACTTGAAAGATAAGACGAAGACATCTTTCTTTAAAGGTACTTCAGGATTCTAGGAAAAAACTTCTGTTTAGGAAAATCATGGTTAAAACATAAACCATGGTTTGAGTAATTAATAGAGTATAGAAAAAGATCATCAGTTTGATCCAGATACCAGAACTATCTTCCTTTCAGTGGAATAGAGGTCATAACATTTGACTGTAAAGAGGGAAAAGTAGTTCTAGCAACCTCTTGACTAGGCAGAGAATAGTATCAATATTTAGAGTTGGACTAATGTAAACACTATACATCTATTTTCAAATTTCATAATCAACCCATAGACAAAGCACGGAAGACTTAAATATAGTAAAACGTGTTATTCAGTATGAAATAGTAAAAAAAATTATAAAGCAAAACTTGAGAGGTAGAAGATAGAAAATGTGGTACAGGGCAGGGCATGGGGCTAGTGCTCTCATCTTACTCCATATTGAAGTAACACATCCTGACTAAATTTGGTACAACCAAAAAAATTGATGTTTACATGTCTTCCCCACCCCCCTCTGGATTGCGCTAGTAGTTACTGGGTATACAATTTTGTCAAGACTCATCAAAATGTACATTTTTAATGGTCACATTTTATTGTATGTAAATTATACCTCAGTAGATATTTTGGAATTAAACATTAAATTAAAAATATAACAAGTAGAAGAATAAAAATACATAATTCTGAAAAGCTGGGGAGGAGAGGAATAAGAAATGAGGGATAAATTAGTCAAAGCCTTGTTTTTCTCAACAGGGAGTTAATAAATGTTTAAAGTTGGTAAATCAAGAAAAGAGGCATTTAAACAAATTAGAAAGTCTCTCCCGTTAAAACAGTGTGCCGGGCCTCCCTGGTGGCGCAAGTGGTTGAGAGTCCGCCTGCCGATGCAGGGGATACGGGTTCGTGCCCCGGTCTGGGAGGATCCCATATGCTGCGGAGCGGCTGGGCCCGTGAGCCATGGCCGCTGAGCCTGCGCGTCCGGAGCCTGCGCGTCCGGAGCCTGTGCTCCGCAACGGGGGAGGCCACAACAGTGAGAGGCCCGCATACCGCAAAAAAAAAAAAAAAAACACCAGTGTGCCATTTGTGCATAGGTAGATTAATAGAACAAAACAGAAAATCCATAAATAGTCCCAGTTGGGTACACAAACTTAGCATATTATAAAGATGTCATCTCAAACCAGAGGGGATAAGCTGGGTTTCTTAATGTGTTATAAAGTGTCAGGATAACCATATGGAAAAAGATAAAAAGCAGATTTATTCCTCACACTGCACATCAGAATAAATCCAGACAAATCAAACATAAAACGTTTTTTTTAAAAAGAAACCATACCAATACTAAAAGCAAATTTGAGCAAATTACTCTATAACCAGGATTGGGGAAGTTTTCCTGACTCAAAATCAAAGACCACTAAGCTCATGTCTAAAATACCAAGGAGCCAACTTGAGGAGGCTCCTACTGGCCAAAGCAGAACCGTTGGAACATTGACAATTCTGACTTAAAAAAAAAAAATCAATTACAATGTGTTAAGTAGATCCTGATTCAAACCCACTGTTAAAAAATCACTGAGACAACGAGGGAAATTTGAATACTGAATGACATTTGCAGAAATTAGGAATTTCTGTTAGTTTTTTAGGTGTGATAACAATTTAGTCAATTTGGAAGTGGTGCTGAAATATTTAAGGACCAAATGATCCAGTGTCTGGGAACTGCTTCAAAATACTCCATGAGGAGAATGGGGTGGGAAGATAAGATGAAAGAAATGGCCATCCATGGGTAATAGCTGAGGCAGGGTAATGGATACACACGGGTCCATCTTCTATTATTTTTGTATGCATTTACATTTTTCCATAATAAGGCTTTAAAAGGTGTAATAAGCTTTGCTGATTATTTATGGATACACTGCATAGTAGATACGAATTTAATCAACAACATTCAGCACCAGAAGTGATGCATGATTTCCTTTTTAAATCAGATCCAATCCTCTAAGCTTCCACTGGTTAAAATGTTAAGAAATTCAAACAAAATCGTGTCTGGAGGATGGTGCTTCTCTGGAGGATCATATCAGAATCTTTGGAGCTTACATGTCATCTGAAAACAGCAGATAGGTCTCAATTCTTCAGCCCGTGGAAACATTCACCGTTCAAGCCTGTGGAGTCTGTCCGTCACCTGGGGATTTTTGGCTCCGCCCCCTACGACCTCAGGTTTTTGCACTCATTTCCTGTGACACTTCACCTCTCTCTTCAGGGGTGCCATCACCTCTCCCCTTGGTTGGACCCTGCTCGGGCTGTCATAACAAAAGACCACAGACTGGGTGGCTTACACAACAGAGATTTATTTTCTCATAGTTCTCGAGGCTTGAAGTCCAAGATCAAGGTGCCGGCAGGTTGGGGTTCTCCTGAGGCCTCCCTCCATGGTGTGCAGACAGCCTCCTTCTTTCTGTGTCCTCACGTGGCCTTTCTCTCTGTGTGGACACTCGCGGTGTCTCTTCCTCTTCTTATAAAGACACCAGGCTTATTGCATCAGGGACCCATCCTTATGACCTCATTTAACCTCCACTGCCTCTAAAAAGGCCTTAACTCCACACAGAATCATGTAGGGGGTTAGGGGTCCAACATATGAATTTTGAAGGGACACAATTCAGTCCACAACAGGCCTCCTTTTGCTCCTCCCCAGGGGGCCTGGACTCTTAAACAGAGGTCTCTGCAGTAAACATGTCTTCTGGGTGCCCGGCACCTCCATCTGGCCTGAAGCGCAAACACATCACTGACTCTGCAGGGATGAGAGAGGCAAAGGCCTGGCTGCCTTGGGGTGCGAAGAACCAAAATGAGCCCTTCTGGGATTTCTCACGGTTTCAAGAGCAAAACATACACTATCTCAATAAACGTACATATGCCAACTATGCCACAGGGGTGAGAGTCTCTGATTCGTTCTCGCTAAGGAAACTTCTAATGGGATAAGAGGTGTGGGCAAGTGACAGGCTCCCTCCCCTCCAGGAGTCTTTGTACTTCTATATGATTGTGGAACTTGACTCAAATGACTATGCTAAACTTACGCATTTTCCAACGTCCTTACTCTTCCTGTTTTTACTTATAACTTCTCTAGAAGAGTGGTTCTCAAGCATGGTCCCAGACCACCTGCCTATCCGTTAGAAATGCAAACTCTCTGGCCCTACCTCAGAGCTCCTGAACCAGAAACTCTGGGATCGGGCTCAGCAAACGGTTTTAACAGACCCTCTAGGTGATGTCACACACGCTCAGGATTTGCTAGATCACTGAGGTACTACACTTGGAAGGGCTGTGCAGCCTCACGGCTCCTTCCTCTCTCCTGAGCCCCAGCGCTCTCCACAGGGTGCCTTGGGGCTCTTGCCACAACAGTGGGGAGGCCGGCATGTCTTTTCAACTCCTTATAACAAACTTGCTTTTGGAGTCTGAGCTACCATTAGATCCTCTTTCTTCACATTATACAATCATCTCAGCATGCAACACGGTGGCTCATACATAGTATGGTACTTCACAAATATTGATTGAATGGATAAACTATTTCATGCATAAAACTATAAAAACACTCACCTTGATGCAGATGCTTCATGTTCAGTTTTATGCAGGTTACACATATGCTCTCGGATGGCTGAACTTGATGAGCTGATCTTGGCGGATTATTGTCTAAGACAAGAGTTTGGTCTTACTTCTGGCAGATTCCAGGAGGAGCAATCTCTTAGACTACACCCAATTCACAAGAATGGCTTCAACACAAACAGTGGGGTGGAAACTCCTGCATCTGGTTCTCCAGAATCATATCAAAGGGTTGGGAGTAGAAATTAAAACGAGGGTGTTGTACTTCAACACAAGGGAGATTATGACCGGACTCTTAGGCGATAGCTACCTGCCCTGCCTTTTGGCCACAGTACAGGGTGAGTCAAGAGGAATGGAACACTCAGCTCTTGTCAGTCACTGGGTTATACATGGATATGCCATGATGCACACATCACAGAGCTACCGTTGTGTTTCTCAGTTTCTGCACAGGTCCCATGCTCGTGTGGATCGCAGTGTCAGGAATCAGCCTCTGGACACAAAGGTGGGATGGGTTCTCCCACAAGTACGAGAATCTCTGACCACTTCACGCTCAGCTCCCACCCCGTGACTCAGAGGTCCTGGCTGAACTCGCTCCCCGGCGCTGGACGGGGCCTTCTGTCTAAACACTGACCACAAGCTGCACAGAACCTGTGACTTCCTGTGGGGCGTGTGAAATCGCTGCTGCCTTTCCTTCCTCCTGGCCTTGGGGCAACGAAGGGCTCACCGAGGAGGGAAGACAACATTACCGAGGGAACCACATCAGTCTCACGGGGAAGAGCGAGGGCTTCTTACCCATCAGGCACTGCCACGTCGGCCCCTGATATTTGCCAATTATGTGGTCTGCCTATCCTGGTCTCTCTCATGTTTGTTTTTTTCGTTTTTTTTTGTTTGTTTGTTTTTTGTTTTGTGGTACGCGGGCTTCTCACTGCTGTGGCTTCTCCCGTTGCGGAGCACAGGCTCCGGACGCACAGGCTCAGCGGCCATGGCTCACGAGCCCAGCCGCTCCGCGGCATGTGGGATCTTCCCAGACCGGGGCACGAACCCGTGTCCCCTGCATCGGCAGGCAGACTCTCAACCACTGCGCCACCAGAGAAGCCCCATGTTTCTGTTTTAACGAAAACAATAAAAAGTTCTAAAATCCAGGTTTCTTGATGAAAATATCAACTAGCTAAAATAGAGCAGAATCTGTACCTCCTTTGCCTCCCCATCCCTGGTAACATTCTGGTAGAACGCTGTCGTAAAAAAATTAGTTTTTAAAATTAAAGTTTTAAAAACTATTTTAAAACACCAATCAAAATAATGTGCACTAAGGTGTAGAAAAACCAGTCTGGAGATGAACAGACCAGGTCCTAAGCCTCCCTAGGACTACCCCCTAGCCGGTTATTTCACTTTTTAGGAGCTTCAGTATGTTCTTCAGTAGAATGTATCAACAATATTTACTTCAGATGATTCTAGAGTGGATTAATTCCCGAGTGGATGATTCCCGAGTGGTGATGGAGAACTTAAAAAGTGGCTCAGAACTGAGATGTGCTGTGTGAAATCCACAATTTCAGTCTTAGTGTGGAAAAAAAAATGTAAACTATCCGATTGTTTGAAGTCTTGATTACATGTTGAAATTATATTTTGGAATATATTGAGTTAACTAAAACCACGTTAAAATGGGCACAATTAAGTATATGTTGTGTCTTACACTAGAGACTGATGAAATGATGGTTTATGTTGCCAGCTGAACTTACTCGTGGTTCACATCTTAAAAGCTGCTGCTGGGGCTTCCCTGGTGGCGCAGTGGTTGAGAGTCCACCTGCTGATGCAGGGGACATGGGTTCGTGCCCCAGTCCGGGAAGATCCCACATGCCGCGGAGCGGCTGGGCCCGTGAGCCATGGCCGCTGGGCCTGCGCGTCCGGAGCCTGTGCTCCGCGATGGGAGAGGCCACAACAGTGAGAGGCCCGCGTACAGGAAAAAACAAAAAAAAAGCTGCTGCTGCTGCAACTACCCAAGTCATTAAAAAGTATCCCAAGATTGTTGACATCATGTACTTTTGGGGGTTCTTTTCTTGCACGGTTAACTGTTTAAAAATTGCCATTACTCACCCGTGAGAATTATCACCATACTAGAAAACTAAAAAAGAAAAATAAATCTGATACTGACATTGACAGATATTACTCACAAACCCCAAGAGCAAAGCAGTATCGGTTCTCACTGTTGGATCTTTGAAGAACATTATACATTTGTACTTAGTATCTACACCAATACCTCTTTTCTCTGCTTTATACACTAGCATCCCATTGTTTAAACAAGGCTGGAAATCTGAGACAGTTTTGGATCTGGGAAAATGCAATCAGTCCTCTTTTGCAACCAAGAGGATTGACTAAAGGCAGAAAGCCCCCCAGAACCAAATGGTCTCAGGACCAGGAGGACCTGCTCACTTCCTGTGATGGGAAAGTCCCAGCATTCCTACTTGGTAGCTGCAGGGTTCCCTGGGGAGTCAGCCATGGTACTGGGAAAGAGGAATCAAAGGTAGTGAGGCTTCCAGAGGGGCCCTGGGTGGGGCGTGAGGGGAGCTCTGCAGTGAGTGAGCATCTCGGTGTGTCCTGTAGAAAGTTCCCGTCCGTGCCCTTGCCCATCCGTTCCTGCTGCAGACAGTGACTCTCCAGATTGCTGCCTAAATACCTACTTGCTCAGAGGTTCATTCCCTTTTACAAGGAATACCAAGACTGTTTTGCACTTGGGCTCAAGAATGTTCTCAAATGGCCCATGGACTGTTTACCAGCCTTGTTCATATCCAGTCCCAACAAACCTCAAAGGTCGTCCTCCCCTACATCCTAACAAACCCTCAAGGGACCTCCTCTACATCCCAACAAGGTCAGTCTCAAGGGCATGGGCCTGACCAGCCATGGAAGTTGCCCATTTCCTTCTTCTGGTCCCTTCCATACTGAAAGCAGTCTGCCTATGGGTTGAACCCACTTTTCCTAGATCACTTGGCACCTCACAGAGCTACCCCTCCCGCCTCTAATTCTCTCTCCAAATAAAAGACAATAAGCGGTGCCCCGTCTTCTCTTCTACAGGCCAAGCAGACGTGTGTAAAAGCCCTTGGTACATGCCTGGGGCCTAGTAGACACACACACAGTGTTTGCTGTCATCATGGTTCTTAATGACTCCAAACTGGACTGATTAGTGCAACGATCTTCAGAGGTTTATAATGACTCCTCCTCATTATCTTTGGTAGCTTTTCTTTAAACCAGTCTTCTCGGGAACTGGTCTGCGGCCCTTCCCAGTCGGTCCCTCACCTGTGCCGAGGTTGCGGTTGGTCTAGATCCCACGATGGGTGCATCCAGCCAGGTGTGACCTGACCAGAACAGGGACATCCTCTTCTCCCACTTCACCGCTTTCTCCAATCAGTCCAAACACACACCGGCTCTTTGGGCAGCCACATTGCTGTTTTTGCTAAAAAGTAGAAACCTTTCTGGTTGCAGTGTTACTGAAGGCTCTGCTTTAGCATCCAGAGCACACTGAGCACTGGTTTTGGAGCTGCCCCTGTAGACAGCGCCCTGCACTTCCTCAAGGAGGTACACACCTCCAGACATACAGCACCCAGCGATGCTCAACCCATCAGACTCACCCAAATGCCACCAAGCTCCCGGAAGTTTACGAGCATCCACACCTACTCAACGAGGCGCCCTGGCAGGGCAGGTTCAGGGACAATTAGAAGGCCTTCCAGCAGGCAGCACTGAGGAAATGTCCTCGACGCCAGGAAGAGACACGAGGCCCCAACAGGACAAGGCCCTTTGGAAATGGGACAGTTGAGCCCACCTGCTCAGGATGAGAAAGGGATCTGGCTCAGCAGGACAGCTCTCGTGGCCCTTCCTAGGGGACAAGCACGCGAGCCAGAGGGATGACCTGAGGACCCGATCCAGACCCCAGCTTCCCAGGGGTAGAGGCTGGCCCTCCGTGGGCAGGTCAGTGCTGGGTCTTTAGACATGGCAGCTGTACTGCTGGAAGGTTCCCCCCAGCCCCAAACGTGACCACCCCGCACCACCTGACCTGTGAAGCACATGATGTTTATGGATCTCTGGGTTTCTAAGAGCTCGCAGTGGAAGCACGTCTCAGCAGCAGGAATCCATCTCCGGGGCAGCTTGTCAGGCTGATTCCCCCAAGGGGTGAAAGGTTAACCCTGCAGCTCTCACTGGGGGCTGGGACCCAGCTGGCTGGCAGTGACGTGGTCCGTCTGTCCTAGAGCTGAAGGCATCAGGGTCAAAGATGAAGAACCAAGGATGTCGACAGAAAGAAACAAAGAATAAAAAGACACAGAAAGAAACAAAGCACGTGCTACAACAGGATGAACCTCCAGACACTCCGTGAAAGCGAAGGGGCCAGAGACAAAGGACACACACTGCAGGATTCCACTGACACAGAACGTCTAGGAGAGGCGCGGCCACATGGAGAGAAAGCGGTGAGGGGTTGCACGAAGTTTAGGGGAAGGGAAGGGGAGGGGACCGAGGGACAGCGGCAAAGGGGTGTGGGCTGTCTTCCTAGGGCGATAACCGTGTTTAAACATGGATTGTGGGGATGCAGCCACAGCCCTGAAGGACTAAAGGCCACCAAATTGTCCATACATTTTATTTCTATTTTTTTAAGATTTCTTTTTTATGTGGACCAGTTTTAAAGTCTTTATTGAATTTGTTACAATATCGCTTCTGTTTTGTTTTGGTTTTTTGGCCGCGAGGCACGTGGGATCTTAGCTCCCAGACCAAGGATCGAAACCACACCCCCTGCATTGGAAGGCGAAGTCTTAATCACTGGACCGCCAGGGAAGTCCCTGTTTGTACACTTTAAATGGTGAATTGTGTGGTATGGATTATCTCAATAAAGCTGTTCATAAAAGAATCAAGGCAGGATTTAATATCTTTATTGTAGAAAAGTTGTTTAGTACTGTTTTCTAAGGTCTGTGTTACGTGTGACTTCCAAACACACTTAAGGAGAGAGCGGCATTGCTTTGCTCAAGCTGTATCCAGGTCAGCCCTCCGCGAGACTCCTGGGGGGCATGCTGCCAGAATTTCACAACTCAGACCAAAATAAAAACAATAATTTTGTATCATTTTCTGCTGGACCATCTAATTCAAACTTCCTGTAACCAAGCAAACTACGAGATGAGACTTAGCATCAAGGAACCGTGCTCTTCTTACAGGAAGCCAAGTTGCAGCCGGGGGACTGGTGAGTCTGTTACAGGACCCGGGTGGCCCATGCCCAGCATGTGAGACGCTCACAGCCCTCCCGGGGCCTGGCTACCCCAGTGCACTTCCTCACCAGCCCCACGCTGCACAGGGGGCTGGTGTCATCCTTAGATTAACATCAGGGTTTTTATTTCAAGCTACTGAAGCAAACCACTGGGAAATTCTCTGAGGAGAGCAGTTAGAACCAATCTGAGCTCACATGCAGGCTCGGTATTCAGATAGAAACAGACTGAACCAGAGAGCACCGTGCTGTCGTCAGGGTATCAGAGAGGATACATGAGGTGGAGTATGAGCACAGGGAAGTTAGGAGAAGCAGAGGCAAAGCTGCAAGAGTTCCAGGAAGATTCTGAAACGCAGATACGACAAGACCATCTCATAGTGAAGGGCGAGGCAGACCGGCCGTGAGACTCTCCTGTCTGAACACACGTTACTTCTCCCGTAAGAAAATGTAATGACTATTGTTCCCAACTTAATTCCTTAGCCATTTTCCTTTACAAAACACAGTACCTACTTCTCCTAAAATGAAGCATGGGCATTGTTTAAGTCCTAGATGGCAGATAAAGCAGCAACGTCACCGCACCCTTGAATGTGACACCAGATCAGCGGGCTGGCACCCCTTACAGGGGCTGACTTGACCCTGGTGGCCTCCTGCAAGTGAAACCTCCACCGATGAAGTTCGAACAGGGCCATGAATGACGGGGTCACCAGATGTTTATTCCCTGTCACCCACACCAGCTGCAACAAACAAGTAGGAAGAGAACTAACTTGCTCCTTGGGGGGGCCTAGGTATTTACGAGTTTATTTTCACTTTGAAGAAAGAACGTGCTTCTAGTAAGCAGCATAGAGGAGCTAGCTGACTGACACATGCAACTGAGGAGGGGGCTCGGGCAGGGTGCCGGCACCCATGGCATGGCCTGGCATCTACCCAGTGAGGAATGGTCCTGCCAGGCTATGGAGGGTTGATGGGGCACACCCGTGGGCGGGGCTGTGATGACCTCGCACTGAAGGAGCTCCAGTGATTAGGCCTAAGGTCATGTTTATGTGCCAATTCGAGAAAGCATCCCTTTCATCGTCCTGTTAGCTACAGAACAGACAGCATGCATGGGAAATGAGCCTTACTCCGTTTTTGGCTTCAGAAACACGGTGATCAAGAGCTCACCCATCAATTTCGTTCTAAGATCTTTGAACAAATGTTTGCTGCTTTCGTAACCTGTGCCTGGTGAGCCCCTGGGCCATCCCTGTTAGGGAGACGGCAGGATCTAGGAGCCGCCCGCTCAGGCCAGGGGTGGCAGAGGGGAAGGAGGATCCTTAGAGGAAGGAAACATTCTGGAGGAAGAGAATATATTTGAAACTCATGCCACGTGAAATAGGTGTCATTTTTACTTTATTTAAGGACAAAAGAGGGGAGAAGAGGGACAACAGTAATTTTCATAATACACAGAAGACGAGTTAGCACTGAAAACAGAAGGCTGTGTGTGTACTCGCCACCAGTCTGCTTTGCAGCTCTGATTAGTAAACAATGCAGCTTGTCATTTGCATTACTGTTTAGCAAATTTATAATTGGCAAAACTGGGGATTATGAATCACCGTTAAGTGGACTACAACTAAGACAAAAGCCTAAATAACCCACAAAAAAATCACTTAAAAATAAACCATAAATACGTGATGCACATTAGTGTAACAAAACCATTTTTTTGTAAACATTTTCTTCAACACAACATGGGCATGAGAAAAAGTAAAAACACTGCGCTCGATACAGAGAGACTCTGCTTTAAACACAGAAAGGTATCACTTATTAAAGCTTTGACTAAACCTAGAGCCATATTGGTATTTTGTTTGGAAGAGTTGTCATAGTTTTCCATGTTCCACGTTTAACGGTATCAGCATAACACTATCTTCTTCTGTTGATTTTGACATCTTTGCACTTCTGTGAAGTCACTACCCTGTTAAAGGAAAAAGATCATCCCTTTCTCTAGAAGAAAGACAAAGCGACAGCTCACCATCTTTCATGGAGAAACCTAACCGGGCACCTGCTTGAAGCTGTAGCAACACAGTCTGATCTACAAGGCGGGGAGGCCACGGAGGGAGGGATACCACGGCCAAGGAAAGCACACCGCGGGCACCCACACCCAGGGGACCAGTGGCTGGCTGACCGAGGTCAGCTAAGCCCGGCGATGGATTCAATCACGTTCAACTCCAACACCACCAGGTGCTGCCCAACTAGGACAGGCCCACCCTGACCTGAGCTCGGAGCCCATTGCCCGAGGGAAATGCGGTTTTTGTCAAGTTCTCAGTACTCGGCAATTCCAATGAAACACCATTTGCATGGTCTGTGTCACAGCCCTTGACTTACAGACACTGAGCTTCAAGTCTGGATGATGCAGACCATGAGGCCTCATCCCTTTTTGTATCTTCCATGTCGGCATCAGAAGTTTAGTATTTTTTCAAAGACACTTGCCCAACTTTTACCTTTCGCTAAAGTCACGGGAAGGGCTACAACTGACCCCGTCTCGGGTCCTTTCTCCTCTGCCGGTGCACATGTTCACTGAGACACATTTCATCTTGGGTCAAAAGCCAAACCGAGTAGGGAATCGCCAGCAGTGATGTGATTGTGACTGCAGTCCCATGGTGACGGAGTCTGGCCTGTCTCAGAAGTCCCTTCCAAGGGTGGGATTAACTCCCCAATCTTCTCTATGTTCAGTATGAATTAGTAGAAAAGAATTATCTCTTTCTGCCTTAGACATCAGCACTACACCAAAGTTACACACACGGAAAACCTGTTTCCCCGGCCTTGTCCTTCCAGCACGGAGGCGGGTTTTCTCAGTGGGTCCTGTTGTGGCGCGTGTACGCGACCAGTTGTTGTTTCTGCATTTGTGAGTGTATGTACTTTTCACTAGGGTTTGAAATTCACAGGAGAGCCTCCGGCAAAAATGAGAACCCAGGAGGAAGAGAATGACGAGTCAAAATGGATGCCAAATGGGATGCCAATGCCGGGCCAAGCCTCAGCAAACAGGTGCAAGTGATTGTTGGAGGAAAACCTCCACTTACACGTCATAAAAGAAAATTCGCCACGGAGGAGGAGTAAGCCTATGAAACACCGAGCTTTTGTTTGGTGGATGCAACATTCCCATCAGAACTCAACAACAGGAAAGGCGGACGGCAGAGCCATGGTGCGGAGCACTGCTCCTTTACCAAGTAATTAAATCCTCAGAGGAAGCGAGTGACCAGAAGCCATGAAACCAATTATTACCCAAGACATTTATTACAAATGTCATGAACATATTCATAAAGTAAAACTGGTTTAAAAAACAGAGAGAGAACGGGAGAGCAAGGGAGAGAACGAGAAAAGCCAGGGCTTTGATATCACACCCAAAACACAGGAAGATGCTATCTTATGAATGAGCAGTATTAACTACATTCTTAAAATAGTTTTAGTGCATTGCATTTTTTAGAAAAAGGGAAATACCCCCGGCCCCAAGGAAAGGTTCCTGCAACACTGTTAACAGTTTGTGGGGCTGTCCCCGTATGACCACCTGTCTGCAAACCCCGATTTGAGAACACTGAGGCCCCTCGCGCTGTGGGTGATGGCCGCCCGTCCACCACCACGGGTGAATCTAGTGGAAACAAGCGCGATCTGCTCTCTCAACTGAGAAAGCAGACGCGCCCGTCAGCGAGACAAGCCTCGTGGCTGTTTCCCATCTTCAGGGACAATTTCTCTTGTGCCTACTGAGACCTGTGACGAAGTAACAGTCAAACTTCAATTGGATAGTTTTGGTATTAAGAGTAAATTAAACATTAATGTTTTCCTCCAAAAACATATAAACGAAACCACCTCTTAATGCATTAAAAACAATGAGGTAGGCGAAAACATAAACACGTGGCTGAAAAACAATGTTTTTCCCTCCGCCAGTGCAGACCGTGGTGAAGCTGCTGTTGCGCTTCTAGGTTTAAACAAAACTTAAACCTTTGACCCAGGCAGTGCTAATACTGTCACACCACGAGGTTCAGGCCAGGACACAAATGCACACCTTTTCCGTTTTTTCTTTTTTTGAAGAATTATCTGCACATGAGTTAGGCAAAACCTGGTACACAGAAAATGACTGAGTTCTTGGCCAAAAAAAAAAAAGGATTCCCAAGAAACCAAATGCCAAATGGGTCCCTAACCCACCCACCCCACCTCCCAAGCCCCACCCACAAAAAAGTTATCCTAGTAACTGTGTCTTTCACATTTTATAAATATTAACTTCTTAAACCTGCACCTTCTTCTTTGTCCACATATGGTCACATTACAAAAAAGAAATGTCAATTAAATACATTGTTAATGTTACTATATTAAATCTGCTCTTGGCTTCAGGGACCTGCTCGTCCGAGCACACTTTACACCCGCTGTGCCCACTTCTAACCACCCGCCGGCGTGTCTGTTCTCCACCTGCAGACACCCCGGGACAGAGTCACAGACGAGGAATTCTGGAGCTGGAGGGAAGGTGTTTGCATTCTGCCTGATGCTTGATTCCAACACCGATAGCACCTGATGGTAGAGTCTCAACAGCACCAGCTGCATTGCAGCCTTTATTTCGAACAGGACAAGAAGAGAGTGGGGATGAACTGGTAAGAGCGGGCAGGAGGGGAGAGGAGACCCCCGCCTACGCGGCCTGGGCGGCTCCAAGCTCCAGTTGCCAGGAATTCCAGGTTCTCATCTCGATGACTCCGGGGCCGGCATCCCCGCCCGCCACTCCTACCAGCTCAGAAGAGAGGTCCTGCCCAGCGTCATGAAGTACACCTGGCTGCTGCCCCCGGACCGGACCGAGGCGAAGAACACCTGTAGAAGGAGAGGGGAGGAGAGGAGAGGGGTCAGCAGGACCCTGGTCCCACAACCCCAGGGGCCCCTCCCAAAGGAAATCTGGGGTGATGTCCATTTGTCTGTGAAGGAGCCAGTTTTCATCTTGACCAGGAAGGCTCCTTAGCCAACGGATGACTCCTTGTACGTTGTGCCCTATTGTGAGAACGCAGAGGAACAAAGGCGGTGTTCCCGAAACGGGATCATTTGTGTTCACCTCCACGGCTAATGCCTTCTGAAAGATGAATGGGGTTTTGGCAAACTCAATGCGCAGTGGGGAGGCTCCTCAGCTACCTCGTTTTTCTCTTTTAGAAAATGAAGCTGAGATGTATTAGTTATTTCATATGACTCTACAGTCAAAGTAACGTAATTTAGTTTTGTGCCTTTTACTAATAAAACCCGATGGATGTGACATCATGAATGATAAAAATATTTAAATGCCTGAGGTTCAAAGAATATCACAGTTATGGCTCCACTGAACATACTTAGGAAAGTGTAAGCCAAAAAGCTGGCAGGATCCTGGGTTAGGTCTGAGGTTGTATGGATTTTCAAGGTAAAAGATTTAGGAGGTATTATGTAGGGGAAAAAAGGCCAAGTGCACCGGCAAATGGGCTAGAGGAGTGCAGGAGGAAGTGGGCTGGTGGTGATGCAGCTCTTGAGTAGGAGAGCACGTGGCTGGGCAGGAGGCCCAGCTGACAAGGAGAAGTGACAGCTTTCTTCGTCTGAGAAGTCAACCTGAGGTCTGCTTGCTAGGAGGTTTAATATATTTTAACGTGAAGCAAAAGGGGGAAATGTTTCTAAGGCTGCACTGGGCTGCCCCAGGTGGTCAGACATATTTTTATCCAAGTGACAGAAGACAGGGAAATTTGGGCTTAGAAAAGGCCCGAGGGGTCAACACCCTTGGCCAGTGTCTGTTCCACTCCAAGGCTGATGTGGGGAGGGAGGGAGTCAATCCCAGAGAAGACAAGGATGTGGCCAGTTTCAGAAAGCAAAGGTTTTAACTGGGGCTTTGATGCCCCGGGGTCTCACCTGCAGGAAGTATGCCTACTTCTGCATAAAATGATTTCCCCTCTTAGGCATTTATGTCACACAATGAAGTTATTTCACTACTCAAAAGGTAGACCAACAAGTGGTGTATTTCTGGTACGTATCAGGGGAGAGGAAGTTTTACCCTGTTATTTAAATTTGCATGAGGGTTCCTTCTAAACACAAAAGAATTCCATCCATCTAAACTGTTAGCTTTAACCTTCTCTATCCCTAAACCAAACGTGGCCTAGGCAGGCCACCGAATGGGGAAAAAAACCCCGTAAGACAAAAAACAAAAACCCAACATAGGATGATTTCTGCAGATAAACATCTCTACCCCCTCAACAAAAACAAAATAAAATATATCATGACCTCCATGAACAGGCCTAAAAAGTCACTACTGAAAAGTTCCTTGATAAAGTTATTTCAGAATCTATCAAAACCCCAAGGAAAGGCTTCACCAAACTTCATGGAAAATAAACCATTGCTAAAAGATAGTAGCAACTAAAAAGAATCTCTGAGGAAACCGTTACCTTGTCATTGCGTTCACATAAGAATTTCAGTCTTTGAGCCCTTTTGTGCATAAACACACCATCCAAGTGGCCGGTCTCCACAGACCGGATCTCTATGGCCTTTTCTCCCCAGCCCATCGTCTGATTGGATCGAATATACGCTTTTTGAGAGGAGAAAACACGTATCGTTAAAGGTAAGGAAACAGCCGTGGAAAGAAACTGCTCAGGTCTCTCTCTCTCTCTCTCTCACTCACTCACACTCACACACACACACACACACCCCACCCCTCTAAACAGCTAGAATTTGGGGGTTTTGTTTGCAAGTCACTCTGCATGTGCACCCTCATGGTCCATCCTGGGAGGCAGTATTTGAATCAACAGTTGAGGCAGTCACGCCGGAGCAGCACCTGCCCACCCGCCACGCCATAGCTTAGCTCGTATTTTCATCACACTAGTGACCAGGGAGGCAGCGAGAAGGAAAGCCAAGTGGACAGAACCAGTGACGTAACTGCAATTAAACCAAAACAGTTTGGGGATATAAACTTGGAGCCGTGAGGGTGCCAGAGATCAGCCTTCGCTGCTGAACGCACAGGGACGGTCAGGAGGCTGAGTGTCGACTGCGGCTGGGCCGCGGAATGGCAGGAGTGATCACTTACCCTTCTGTCTCCCCTCACGTCCCACACATAAGTCCACAACTACACCTGCCCCTACTGCCCCTGGCTGTCTTAAAGATTAAATGAAGGACTGTGAACGACAGAGGTTTAAAAAACAGTGACTTGGATTTTGTCCTAACAGAAGACTATTACGTGTGTCACACGGTCTACAATCTAACTTTCCACCATCTACTGCCAGCCACTCTGTTAAGTGGCCAAAGGGTCTGAAGAACACGTAAAATCAGTACGCAAACTGCACGCCTCTTTAGGAAGGGCCTTTTCCTGTCAGGGACGCGCACCTACAGACGTTGGCATCTCTCCCCACTGCAGAACCACATCCTTGGTAATCCTTCCATATGTGTTCACATAGACCCCTTCGTCTTCATAGCACACCAGAAGCTCCATTCCATCCGTGTTGGGGAGGATGATGATTGCGTGGGGTTTGATGCTGCACTGGATCTAGAGAAGAGGAACAAAGTACAGGCGAGCATGTTTGTGGCTACTTCCATCCCTGCAAAAGGGCTCAATAAGAATGTCTTGGGGAACGAATGCACTGGTTCAGATTCCTGGTGATAAACACAACACTGGATAACACTGTGGAAAACCCATGTGATATACATATATATCTGAAAGTCCACCTTTGATAGGTCCTATAATCTACTAGTTCACGTTTTCGGAGCCCCTGGAACATATTTGGATTGGGGGCTCCATTTAATAAATTATGTTCCTCTAACCAGTCCCGACCCACGGAGGTTCTGACCTGCCAGCAGCTGCCCAACCCTCCCGTGTTAGTGAAAGCAGGGCGAGGAGGTTTTCAGGAGGGCTTCAGAGCCAGGAGAGTGGGTCTCCACTTGGCTCGGAGCAGAGTGCTACTGAACAGGGGCGCCATTTAAATACTCACCCCCACAGCACAGGGAAAGCAAGGGATCCCTGCTTGTGTTAGTTCACTAAGCAGAGTAAAGAAAAAAGTCAAAATAAAATGAAGCCAGTCAACCAACCATAGAGTGTGGGTTCTTTCTTACGTGTGTTGGTAGATAAATGTCATAGACTGATCCTGAATCCACATCAACAGCATGGAATCCAGCACAGGATCCATAGATCACTTTCAACCTCTGGCCTTCCTCAACAGTGAGATCCACCAGTAATGGCTTATGCACCAAATCTCCAAATGACTACAAAGAAGCAACGGACAGAGCAGCTGTGAGACGAAGCAGAACTTATTTCTGATGGTTCAAACTGGAGAAGCCAGACCCAGGCACACCGTTACTCAATTACTGAACCACCCTGGCAAAAACCGTAAGCAAAACTACTCTGTACAGTAAGTCTTCAAGTTATTTTGCTCTTATCTGTCAGTCAGCACCAGCTACTCCAACGAAGACAATGGAGACAGAGCGGCTGCACGATCCACGTGAGGAGAGTTTTTATCAGTGTGATCATCACAGTCTCTGCTGAGCTACGCAAACCTCCACTTTAATGTTCCAGCTAGAGTGATAAAGCTAACGAGAGGCTACCATGTACCGTAACAGCCTGGTGGCCTCGGTTTGTCATTAACGTCAACACCTATAGCTCATAAGGCAGATTTGAATAAGGTATTTATTTATAAAAGCAACTAGTACAGTTGCTGGTACCTGGTACGTGAAGGTAATTAAGACCAGATCTCAGAAGATAATTGTAACTATACAATCAACAGCTTTTAGTCAATTAATATGTGGTTTTATTTTTTAAAGCAAATATGATAACCTCATTTATACTGCTTTACTGGGGAATCAAGGAATAAGCAATCTAAATATGTCAATTTTCCAAATAATGGAAGCCTACCCTTGATAAAATATGTCAAAACTATTTAAAAACTTAAGTAAATAGAATCTTTTTGGATACAAAATTCTTAACTTCTTGCCCTGCACTAAAACACCCCCGGGGGACAAAGCTTAAGGTTTTTTGTCTAATAGCAGAAATGATGCTATTAAGTGATTTATAATATCTAATGTTATAGTAATATCATTTTCGATTAAGAATTTTATAAATTTGTATCTAGTGCAAACTCTAGAAGTATAAAAAAGAAATATTAAAAATATCCACAAGGGCTTCCCTGGTGGCGCAGTGGTTTAGAGTCCGCCTGCCGATGCGGGGGGCGTGGGTTCGTGCCCCGGTCCGGGGGGATCCCACGTGCCGCGGGGCGGCTGGGCCCGTGAGCCATGGCCGCTGGGCCTGCGCGTCCGGAGCCTGTGCTCCGCGACGGGAGAGGCCACAGCAGTGAGAGGCCCGCGTACCGCAAAAAAAAAAAAAAATCCACAAAAATAACTGCTAATATTTTTCTACGGTATTTTTCTTTGAACAAAAATGGTATATTATACATATTTTAATACTTGTTCTATTTAATGTGTAATAATGCATTCCTTGTGTCATCAAGAGTTTCTGTAACTTCATTTTTAATTAGTCCTCTACTGAACAGATATACCTTAAAGCTGCCTATTGCTGGATACCTGTCAAAAACATAAACATCTACATCTTTATACACGTCCATGACTTTAGGTGGAAGGTGAAGGTCTGCTTCTTAAATGGAGGTGGTGTCAGTCTGTCCTTTCAATCCAGGTGTCTGCCCAACATTCCGCTCCTCTCTCACACTCTGAGGACTTAGAAAGCCGATAGCTCGGCTTGTTCCATTAGAAATGGCCTCTCGCATGATAAAGTTACACCAATATCAGCACATGCTTTTAAACGATCAGTTGTAACCATTCGGGGTTTTTAGACGTATTCCCTGGCTCTCGGCCACAGTGTGCACGGCTGATGCTACCTTTAAGTGCACTTGATGTTGTTACCTTAAAGGCCATAAATTTGTGATATGGCTTGGGTGCCCACGCGTAGACTTCCACAGAACTCTTCAAAGCAATGACCAGAAACTTGATTCTTTCATATTTTACTGCAACAACAAATAAGAGGAGCACAGGTCAGCATCAATGTGGAACTCTGACTTCTTTCAGCCGTCCTCTGCCAACTCTCTAAATAGGCCTGCTGCTGAGCCACCCAAACCAACAAGAGAAAAATGCTGAAAATGTAGTTTTCAAGCCTCGTGGTTCACTTTTCCGATTCTTTAATGTACAATTCAGGCTGCTCCCATCGTCCTCCATGTTGTGTTGGACTCAACTCCATACCCTGGTTGCCATCAATGAGCACTTTCGCTGACGTCCCTAACCTTCTTAGGCTGTAAGTACTTAATCAGCAAGGACAATGTCAGCCTTTCCACCCTACCACCTCGAGGGCTCAGTACTAGTTCAGAAGGATAACGATGGGATTTATCAGACAAGAGGGTCCCAAATCCCAGCAAGAGGTCAAACCTTCCATGTGGCCTTTCCTGAGTCCTGCGTGGGGCTTACAGATGGAGGAACACAGGACTCTATGACAAAATACTCATCAACTGAGTTTGAATTCTATCTGTTTCTGTGTACAAGATCAAGTATCATTTCAAACCACTTCCTGAGCTATAAAGACAGTAGTAATTACTAGGATTTTAGCTAAAGGTGTGTGCCAAAGGTAAAGAAAATCTCTCTCTAACTTTATATATATATATATATATATATATAGGCCTCCTTTACACAGCCGTTTCAGTCCTCTTCACAGCAGCAACTCTGCTTAGAGCAGACACCCGGAGGGGCCCTGGCCACACCTGACTTAATGGCTGGTGCAGACTCCCGGTGCTTTCATGGGCTCTCTAAACCACAGCACTCCGCCTTTGACCATGAGACATGGCTTGTTGACTTGATAACTCTCCTTGTTATTTCATGTAGTGTCACTATGCAAGTGAATCACATGACTATTAAGATACAAAGGATTATAAGAGGCTGTCGAAACCAGTGCTGATGGGATAGAATTTTCTGTGATGGAAAGGTTTCATGTCCACCCTGTTGATATGACTAGTGGCTGTCAAGCCACTAGTTACATGGGGCTATTGGGCACCTGGAATGTACTAATGTCACTGAAGAAAGAAATGTTAAAGTTTATTTCATGAGAATTAATTTACATATAAATTTAAATACCCACCCCCCCACCCCGCCTTCTGAGCCCAGCTCAGTTTAACACATCTGCCTCTCACTCTCCTGTAGGGTCATCTATTCAGGGACATTTCAGCTGTTATGAGCCATTTCATTACATTTAGCCTTAGACGATTTCAGTTACATATCAACAAATAAAAACAGTACACAAAAACACAACACAGAAAATTCTAATCCCGAAATCTACACCGAGGTGACAGAACCCTGCAGGATCACTCAGAATCAGTCCACTATCAGGGTGGCAGGCGCACTCATTAGTAACCAATGAGCTGAGGGCCGTGGACAGGTCACATAAACAAGACGGCAACGCCAAGGACTGTAATACCCCTGGGAGCAGAGGCACTGACTGCAGTATGTAGTTTCATAAACACAGAAGAAAACACACAAGCAGAAATCAACATTCAATACACCCCTTATGTTACTCAGTCTGAAGTATACAGTCTCTGTATACTTAAGCCTTATACCATTTGCTAACCTTCTCAACCTCCCATTTCAAATTCAATTAGAACACATCATCTTGCTCATAAAACTGTAACTGGGCTAAGCTCCATTATTTCCCCTTTATTTCCAACATTAGTACCTATATTTTGATTTTTTTCCCCAACACTAAAAAACTTATTTTGGTTTTGTTCTTGTGAGATCTTATTTCACGAGAAGCATGGCAGGCATGCTGAGGAGGAAAGAACAAAACAGCTGCCATGAAACACTGACTGGCCAGCAAGATTCATTTCTTAGTGATGAGCAGAGTAGCTCTGTACAGCGCATTTAATTCAAACCGACAGGCCTCAGCTACTTGGGCAAACTCTCAAACGTTCGATCAGTGACTGCCAAGGACCCAGAGTCCTCCAAGCGAGGACAAGCCTACAGTGCAAAGGAGGAGTCCAAGTGTCTCTCCTCTGGCAACGCTTCCTTCTTCTCTGCAAGATGTGAGCCACATCTTACAGAGAGAGTGTGGACTGTCCAAGGAAAGGGTGAGAAGAGGCTCACGACGGAGGGCAGGGACAGCCAGAGTTAAGATTAACGGCAGGCCTGCAGGCCTCAGGATTAGAAGGTGCCTCAGAAACATCCTGATACAGAAATGAGTTACCAGTCTTAGAGACAAGTTCATTACTGAAAGCTTCAAAACCACATGGATTTTAAATGGAAGATTAATTAAACCCTGGAAAAACAAAACCCTTCCGCCCGGCGTGGAACTTACCCACTTTATAGTGTACACATCCTTCCAGATCCCCCACGGTTGTCCAACCCTGCTTCTTCTCCACTTCCGGATCATTGTGAAGTATTTTATTTCTTAACCAGGACAAATAGTAGACACGTAACTTATCCTTTTTGCCTAGCCAAACAAACATAAGTACTTTACATGCATATTCAAAAGGAGATATCATCAACAACAACAACAACACTAACCAAAAGGAACTGCAATAAACAATAAATATCATCCCCCTAGGGAACCATTTTGTATCAGTTTCACTAGCAACTCAATTCAAGCTATTATGTCATCTGATTCTCGAAACCCCCTAGTGTAACTATTATGTCTCATTTGAGAGCACAAAAGGGTTTCATAGATCACCCAACCTGGGGACATGAATCCAGCAAAAGGTAAGCCATAAACTGGAGATGGGCACAGCTTACAGAGCTAACGGAAGACTCACACCCAGAACACATAAAGAACTCCTATAAATCGATTAGAAGAGAGATAACCTAGCAGAAGTATTGAGCAAGCACCTAGAACAGACAAAAGATGTTACCGCGTAGACGCACGCATAAAAAGGTACTTGCTCTCAACAGTCTGAAAAGGATACAGACTGCGTAAGCCCGCCCACCTATGACATTCTGGAAAAGGCAATATCGAGACAGTAAGAAAGGACCAGCTGTTGCCAGGGGCTTTGAGGGAGGGAGGAGTAGGTGGAACACCAGAGGGTTTTTAGGGCAGGGAAACTAGTCTGCATGATGCTGTAACGGTGGATAAAATTACGCGTGGGTCGAACCCAGAGCGCACACACACACACAGAGAACACTAATGCAAACTGTGGACTTCAGCTAACCTGTTAGCTAAAGTATTAACATTGGTTCATCCGCTGTAACAAATGTACCACATTAATGTGAGAGAATACGGGAAACTGGAGAGGGCCAATATGGGGACTGTCTATACTTCCTGTTCAATTTCTGAGTAAACGTAAAACTGCCCTAGGAAAAGAGCCAGACACAAAAGAGTATCTAGCATGTTTGAAGGTGTTCAAAGTCAGGACAGGGCTTCCCTCTGGGGAGGAGAGGCAGTGCAGGGGAGCCACCGGGGAGCTGGGATGGCTCCCCTCGTCCCCAGGGTGGGGGGCTACGTGCATGGGTTCTAACTGTGACTCTTCACGGAGCTGTACACCATTTATACGTCTGTGCACTTTCTGTGTCATGTCTTATACTTCAACACAATCTTCTTTTTTGAATGTGGGAAAATACTCAATATATTAAGTGAAACAAAGACGATATCGTTTTATGTACAGTGTTTTATTCCCACACTATGAGATATATTTACAGAAACGAGGGGGAAATACAATAAAATGTTAACAAGAGGTATCTCTGAGATGGGGGTTACATTTTATTTTATTCTTCCTAAGTTTTTTTCTGTTTTCGAAGTTGCCTACAACTGACATGTATTAATTACTTTTATGATTTTGAAAACCACTGAGAGATATAAAGAGGAAAAGAATACAGAAAAGTAGACCAAAATAAAAATTTTTTTAAATTAAAAAAAAATAAAATAAAAGTAGACCAGAAAAATGCTATCAGTTTATTACTGACCCCATGAATCATCTTGCTCACTGGATCACAAAATGAAGTTTAAACCAGTTTTTAGCTGATTTATTTTTCCTACAATTCTAAAACTTATTTTCCATCACTTTTTAAAGCTCAAGCTTTAAACGGTTGTTTTCTCATTTAAGTATGAGATGGATGGTGAAATTTTTGCATTTCAATGAACATCTTTACTTAAACCAAAAGTCTATTTGAAAACTAAAATAACTGCCAGAAATTTGTTACATATAAATAAATATAACAAGTTTGGGTTAGCAGATAATTAAATCAAAATCACTGCTGGTTATCAGAGGACAAGTCTTACACTTCTACGTACTCTTTGAGCCCAGCAAAACCACAAATTATTAGGAGATTATGATCTAGGCAACATGGATTCATATGCCCGATGGTTAAGTGAGCTGCAAAGATACTAGTGAAAAATGTTTACATGAGAGGAAAAAAGGAATAAATGGAAAGACTAACAACAGAAAATAGTAAACAAACTATAGTACGTCTATGCGAAGAAACATCCTGTAGCCGTGCAGAATGGGTACCATGAAGGAACGTTCAGGGAGAGGAGAGAGTAGCCTACAAGGTTTGGACAAACAAGAAAGGACGGGATACAGTTAAACTTCAGGGCAGTGGTTACCAAGGGCAAGTAGACGCCAAATGTATGCACAGCAGTGTATTGTAACATCTGTTAAAAACTACCTCGTCAGTTATATGGGTGTCATATTATATTCTCTCAATGTTTGAAATGTTGCATAACTATTTTTATGGAGATTTTTCCCCCTACGTGTGTATTCTGAGTGTGTGTATGCTTAAAAGACTGGAAATTAAAAACTGAAGTTAACAGATGTTATCTTCGGATGATTTTATTATTTATTTCTCCCATTTGCTTTTCTGCAGTAGTTTCTTACTTTCTACAATGAACACATATAATTTATACTAAGAAAAATGCTCTTTCTAAAAAAACACTTATAGTAAGTGTTGACTGACATTAAAAAGAAAACCATGATACTTTTACCATCAATGGCAAAGAACAGTTCCTTGTGCATGAAAGAGCCCTGTGGGAGGGAGTGGACATAAACCCACATTCTGAACGGGACAGGCCGCAGAAGGCGGTGGCAGGGTGGCAGGCAGGGTGAAGTAGGAAGCGCAGGTTCCTGTGCTCCCCGGGACCTCTCAGCAGAGCCCCAGGCAAATGTGTACACGTGGGTCCCCTCTGAATACATTTTCCTACCACGTTACTGTAAAATCACGTTACAGTTCTAGGTCTTTTAGCTATTACTTCAGAAAAGGAACTCACTCGAGTTCTGGGCCAGCGAGTACCACGTTTTTAAACAGTGCTGGGGCCCTGCTTTCCCCGAACACACGCTTACCAGATATTGTCACCAAGACATTCAAGCCTTCCAGGACATCCATCTGTTGAAATCGTCTTCTGTTGATCAGAGGATACACCTTCCCTTGGCCACTTCTGTCCAGCAGCATCAGGCCACTCTCTGTACCCACCAACAAGTTCACTCCTATTTCAAGGACGCAGAAAGCCCACAGTTTTACACTGTGCTTGACAAACAGCCTTGTATGGAGCGGATAGCAAAGCCTATCTGGAAGAGTGGTTTTCTCAAGCCACCCACAAACAAGAGAGCTTAAAGTACCCAAACTGCAACAAATCACCACAGAAGAGAGAGGATGAAATACTCACTTACATGTAAAAAAGGATCTATGGTGGTGGTGGTGGTCGGGGGCGGTGGCGAGCCCATCTCATCCCCCTGATTACCTTCACCACCCTCCAGTTTCCGGTTCTTCCTCAGTTGCCCCAGGATGTCCCAGCCCACCGTCTCCTGGGTACCACAGACTCTCCATCTCATCCGTCACATCAGACACCCGAACAAACCTTCGTCTGATGTCACGATCCCCGCCTGCTTCCTTCACCTGTCTTTTCACGGGAAAACTTCTAGACTGAGCCATACACAGCCCCCTTAGTCCTTAACAGTTTGTGACTGCTCCGGCGTCTACCGCAAACAGCCCTAACCTTCCTGCAACACTCATCGGGCCATACTGTGCCCTCAGAAACGGCTCACTCTCTCCGAGAGGGTACAAAAGCATCCATCCAGCATTCAGAACTCTCTGCCCCTCAAGCCGACTTTATCATTCACTTATTTTCCCAATTACACTGATTTCCTTGGTCTGTGAACTTGGTTGCCTAAACTAACTTGGTAACTTGTAGCACAGAGCACCTTGTACTCCTAGGGGATTGGGCACATCTATGTTTGCACTGAGTCCCTAAACTAGATAATAAACTCGCTGAGTGAAGGAACGAAGTATGTGTGCTTTTACAAAGTAATCGCTCCGTCAGTATTTTCAGGCAGATGGAATGACGGGAGAACAGCATGTATTTCTTGAACCATGTCGTCCTTATTTATTCCACACACACACACACTTTTCCAGAAAATTTCAAAAGAACAATTGTGAAGGCAACAGGAAAACCCCCTCCCCGCCCCCACTCAGCTCCATGCCTATTTGGTACTGAGTGGGGGAACCCTAGCACCAGGAGGACAGCATCTACCCAAGGAAACCTTGTGAGGAAACCAGAAACACCTTTTGGGTCCTGGGGGACAGCAGGGAGCCTGGCATTTACACATGTACTCACATCACCGCTACTTTAGCAACTAACAGAGTGCCAGGCATGCATGGATGTGGTTATCAATACGCTGAAGCGCTGTATGCTGCAAGCTAAACTGCTGTCCAACTTTAGCTGACAGCCAAGGAGTTTTCATTCCGAAGGTCCCAGTTCATACAATATTTCAACATTTTCCTGGTCGACCTTCCATGTTGAGAAGCTAAAAAAAATCTACGTCAACTACCCAAATGTGTAATAACTACACCAAATACGACGAGCACTGTGAAATCTATTATTTGTGGTTTCCAAAAACAAACACCATTCAATTTACAGCAAGAAAGAATAAAGATTCAAAAGAGCTGAAAAAAGTCTTCATATACACAAAAATTGTAGCTATTTTAGCACTCACCATATTTTCCAATTCTCCAGTATATATTTCCAAGAACTGTGTCATTTTGTAAAATACTGAGCGCTAGCAGTCAAAAGAATACAGACAGTCACTGGAAAATAGCAACCTTGGAAATTATGGGCCTATGAAAAAAAACTGTGGCATGCTGCACCAATTTTTTTTATAAATGTACTTTTTTTAACCTTACAATTGTTAGTTATAATTAAACTTTATAATGCTAATTGTTCAAAGGTAAGCAGGGCTAGGAATTGCAATTGTATCCGCAGGAATCTGGTGCAGGGTGATGGAAGAAATGGCTAAGAGCTCTATAACATGTGACTTAAAATTTCCTTTCAATTCTACGATGAATTACACTGTAGTCAAAGCAGCAAAGTAAGTGCACACAATTCTTCATGATCGTAAGAATGGAAACTGTCACATCCAAAAGATGTGTTAAAATGGTTCTGGCTGTAAATAAGGAGAAATTGCCTTACTAAAAAATTAAATAAATATGCAGTAATTTACAAAACGAAAGTCAGTTCGGTAAGATAAAGGATGCTCACTGCAAGCGTTTTCTAGGAAGGTACATAAAAAACTAACCTAACGCGGGTCAGCAAAACACAAATGTGTCCATTTCACCATTTCAAGAGCACCGCAGCCTCCTCTGAACCTCCTCCTCTTGTCAGGCTACAGCTCTCATAGTACATGCTTTAACTTTTCTGGGTCTACGTCTTTGAGAGACTTATTTTTTATTTTATTATTTTGCGGTACGCAGGCCTCTCTCTGTTGTGGCCTGTCCCGTTTCGGAGCACAGGCTCCGGACGCGCAGGCTCAGCAGCCATGGCTCACGGGCCCAGCCACTCCGCGGCATGTGGGATCCTCCCAGACCGGGGCACGAACCCGCGTCCCCTGCATCGGCAGGCGGACTCTCAACCACTGTACCACCAGGGAAGCCCGAGACTTATTTTTCAGTTCACTTAAAAGGTAACTCATGACAGCTATCCCAGGCAGTTTAAGGAAATCCACCAGTGATGTGACCCAGACACGGGGCAACTCAAACACACTCGGATATAGAAGTCACCTATTTTAAGTCACCTCCCTCTCTCTTAACATGATGAAACAGAGAGTTCTACTGCATTTTAAAAGACACAGGCTTGAGAGAGTCACCTTTTTTCTCAGAGGTAGTGAAGAAGTTAATTAGGAGAAAGAAGGATTTTAGTTTTTAAAAAAAAATCAGATAATGGCACACAGAATGGGGCCCAGCACGTTGCAGGACATTAGAGGACTATAAATTAAGTGTGACACTGCTACCAAGGGCAAACATCCCAGGCACAAATTTCTTCGCCAATTTGGAAAGAACTAACATATTTAACATTATTTCTACGCTGAACATAATGTAATCATTTTGATGATATAAACACCCCCAAGAAGGCCTTTGATATGAAGAAAACTGTGCCTGAAATGGGCAGAGACGGCTCTTCCACAGCCCTCGGGGGAGCGGGGGGAGGGGCTCACGGAAGGGGCAAGGGGAGCCAGGACAGACCAAGGCCCAGAGGGCGGGTGAGGAGGACAGTCTATCAAGTCACGGGCCCTTCCGGGACGACAGAAGGGAGGACCATCTCGAGGTTCCTCAGGGGAACCCCGAGGCCCTCGTGGCTGCTTCCATCGCCCTGGGCCAGGCGAGGGGCTGGGAGTGAGAAGAGCTGATGGGGTCACAGGGGAAAGGCAGAGCCGTCATGGACACACCAGGAGAGCCTGCGAGAGGATGTGCCCTGTCCTCACGTGTTTACACAGCAACGTCCAAGGAGTGGGAAACGTTTCTGAATACAGTGGCAGGGCTCCTCCCTGTTTCCAAACAGCCCACGGCAGGATTCAGGGAGTATTAACAGGTGTGGCGCTGGAAGGCGCGGTCAAGGCAAGAGCAGGCGCACCTGCGGGGCTGGGGCTGGGGGAGGTGGTGGACGGGGGCGACGGCCAGGAGGCGGCAGAGCCGTGTGCGCCGCAAACTCCGAGAACCCCTCTCGCGGTGTCCACACAAGCCTGCGCGGTAAGGCAGCTCACGGCCCCTCCCGCAGACTCCCGGCCCAGGCAGACTGCTTCGAAGAGCTCCACTCAGATGTTAGGCCCACGTCACAAAGAGCAAGGGAAAAATGATAAACTGAAACATTTAAAGGAAATCAAATTCGACCAATTTCTTCATTCTCCCTATAAATATGGGCCAAATCAAATGTCTTTTTCATTTTTTCCCTTTTCTTCTTTATATGAAGAAACGGAGATGAGTCAGTCTTTGCAACACCTGACGGCTAAAACAAGGGCAGGCCTGTGTGTGTCCCTGTAGGATTCCTGAGGGACAGGGTGCGGGGACGGACGTCAAGAGTCTTCCATCTCACCCGCCAACGACGCCTCCAAAAACACCTGCACTATCTAGAAACGACCGGTCCACCCTTGAGACTAAAAGCGAAAGCATCAGAGTCACAGTGGGATACCTACCCCACAAGGCAGCGCACAGAATCTCGGAGTTAAACCTCTTCTTGTATTTGCGAATCTCTGGGGTGTCGCTCTGTGGCCTAGTGTTGGTGGGATTCACATTGACCACTGAGCCCTTCCGGGTAGGATCTTGCCTTATGGCCTCCGATCTCATTCCATCACAGGAAAATCCCACTGAAACACAGGACACTGGAATTATTTTGCGTCTCCACGAGCACTGGGCCTGCTCCCTTCCCCGCTACGCCTCAAGCAGATATTCATGTCACAACCAACTCTTTGCCTAGGGAGAGAAATTCGTAAGGAAAGTACATGGAAAAAGGAAACTGACTCTGCAGCTCATTGCAAATAAGGCAGTGCAAGCAGGCTGGGCATCTGGTCCGAGGTCTGCGCCTGCCAGCCACCAGCATGTGTGCCCAAGCCACCAGAAAGAGTGGCGCATAGTGCCCAAGCCCGCTCGTCAGCTGCTCTCTTGTTGCTGCTTTACTTACCCACAGAAGTCACTGTTGTCCCACTAGATGGAGAAATCTGTAGTAATCTGGGGTCTATAAAAGGTGTAAAGGAGGAGGAAGATTTGTGTTTCTGGAGTGTGCTACTAGCGGACTGAGTCTGCAATGTAAATTCAATCGTATTAATACAATGACAGTAAAGGAACAAACAGAACACTTCAATCCACCTCTACAATGCATTGCTTCCCAATACAAAAGCCCTATCCCCCCGCTTCCTCCCCCAAAATGCTCCAGAGGTGCTTCTGCATGTGTACCCCGCACCCCCCAGTACAGGCTGTTTAACCGGGAGCCAAAGAGAGCTACCCCTCTTTTCAGAAGTATCGCTCCTCTAAGACGGAACACGCAAGCTACCAGCAAAATCTATACTTCACGCTCCTCCGGTTTTTAATAAATAATTATAATGAAAACTCCTAAAGGAAGTTTGAAATGTCTTGATCTCAATTCATCAATTTTTGAATTTACTCTCCTGCCCCCCAAAAAGTCCAATGAATCTATGTTGGAATACTGGCAAATCTTAATTTTATACCGTTTCTTTTAAAGTGAGCCTCTTGCCAGAAAGCTACAGAAGCTTTGGCCACCATCATTTTAGGTGCACCATCATTAAATCCATATCAAATAGGGGCTCATTAGTGAAAGGTGCAAATACAGAGTAAGGCATATCCTTTTGCTCTTTTAGGAATAGGCGTGTTTTGGTTAATAATGTAACTTAAGACAGAAAAAAAAAAACGGCACAAAGAAAGTGAAACAACTTGTTAAGTGGAAATGTAATGACGATTAAAAACAAAACAAACAGAAAAATAAACTTGCCAGTTTAGTGAGTTAAGGGTTATTGTAAACACTACACATTAGAGCAAAATGGAGCCAGGTGTAAATATAAGAAGGGATGTAAGTGTAGGTGGGATATATAAAAGGAGGAAAAAAACCATGTCTGACCACGTGCTTTTGTCCTGGACCGTTTCACTCCCCTGGGCAGCTGAAGTCACAAGTCCTGCAGCCCATCCCCTCCTCAGCTCTCCCCTCCCACCTGACACAGCTGCCTGCTGGCAGGTTTCCTGCCCAGGCCCACGATCTGGGGCCCATCCACCCGATGGCGGCCAATCTGATGCCGAGCCTGCCTTGGCAGTCAACTTGCCCCTGGCTCCTCAAGGGGAGAGGATTATTCTGACTCTTTCTAACGAGAGAACCAAAATAGGAGCAGGTGGGCAGGCCGGCAGTTCAGTGCTTACATTGATTGACAAGATTGGCTGAAGCTACGTGCCACTTGCAACCTCCTTCAACTGTTAGACAAAGGCATTTAAACCAAACCTCCCAAGAAAACAATCACTTGCTTAACTAAGGACAGGGTGCCCATGGTGGACTGTCCCTGCACTTGGGGCATAACCCTGTTCCAAACGGCAAGAATCACCCAACCGGCACCCAGACTGAGAGCACATAGCCACGCCTTCAAACAAGCACACAGGATTTCCCGTTCAAAATTTGAAATTAAAAGCACGCTCAGTTCTTTGCCCTTCTTGTTTAACATCCTAATTTTCTAGGTTTCCCCCAAAAGCAATTTGGCCTCTTAAACTCTGAGTGATTGTAAATTTCAAGGAGAGGAATCCTTCAACAAGGTTGGCAAAAATAAATAAGAGTAACCAACCAACAACGCCCACCCTCCTCCCCCCGAAACAAGCAAACAAAAAAGATCCAGCCCTTTTGGAAGGAGGTCCCTGTACAGAGCAACACATTTATCCTGATAAGGCCAAGTCTGCTTAACCAAATGTTTCTATATTTGATTTACTGGATAAAAAGAATGAAAAAGGCAGATTCCACAAATGACTACCAGAATTTCATGCCAAATACATAATGCATCTGAGAACACAGCAATCGTTTTAGACTTTTTTTTTTGAAAAATAAACTGAATGAGGAAAGCCATGCAACTACACTTATCTAGAGAAAAGTAAACAGTGAGCTGGCAAGTTTGGGGGGAAATCGCTCCAGGGTTAAGGGGTTTGTATGCAGATCTGAAACTTGTTACTGGGGGGGAATGGGGGGGTGGGAGAGAGGGGGGGTGACAGAAGAAGGGGGCGGGGAGGGGAGGTGAGGGTGTGGGAAGGGCTCTGCAAACTAGCTCCTAGGCAGTGCTGGTCTAACCCTGGGAGAGCAGCCAGCTGTGGTGTGAGACATACCTCATTAGTAGTGAGCTTGTCCTGGGGTGTCTGTGGGGACATGGTGGGTGTCGGCTGGCTGGAGGATGGGGAGGAGGAGGTGGAGGAAGTGGAGGAGGAATGGCTTTGCTGTAAGAGATCTGGCAAGAGGTGAATGCGACCGGCAAAGCCATTGCTCTCATGATGGCTGGCGCGCTTTTGGTCAATTGCACTCTGCAGAGAAAACAGGCACACTGGTCTCGCTCGCGCGCCGCTAACATTGCCGAAGACCCTACTGATACCTGACTGCTGGCGGTGCTGTGTGACTCTCAACTCTGTGACGTCATCAAGGGACGACTGGAGGAAATCAGCCTGAGCTGCTCACGCTTCCTCGCCAAATGCCTAGGCTGAGCCAACAGAATTCACAGCACCTCATCTGGTGACCGCAGAATCCAAACAGCGGGTGTTTAATCTGGTTTATCTGCCACAGGAGCTGCTGTTACCAAACCACTGGCTTTTCTCTTTCCTTTTTAAATCTGTCTAAAGCTCTAGAAAGTACCCGTCACTTCTTTGAATCCTGGTCTTGTCCGGACCAGGCCCTTCCCACTTTCCATACGAATGCACTGCCAGAGCATGAAACACACTCAGGGAAAAGTCCGAAGTGCTACACAGGTGCCCTGCTCCACTTAAATGAGAAGCACATCCCTTTCTTCCATCTGAGCTAAGAAATGAACAGACCGTTGTAAAACTTGGTAATCCAAAAGGAGCACACCTGGGTGGCACACCATTAATATTCAACGAGGGAGGAGCCTAACGCCCGGAGCACAGAAGAGAGGCCCCCCCTGCTCCAGCTCCCGGCCCCCGGGCAGCTCCTTCCTGCCTGCCTAGCCGGCTCCCGCTGCAGACCCCCAGCCTCGGAGCCCAGAGCTCCGCGCAGACCCCTGCTGCCTGGTTGCAGACCTGCCGCAGGCCGTGGCGTGCCCCCTGCGGCTTCTCTGCGCTCAGACGCAGACCGTGGGGTTCACGGGCTGCTGGGATGAGGGCTGCCGCGTGACATGCAGGCGAGCGGGGCGGGGGCCCTGCTGGCCGCCTCGGGGCATGCAGCACACGACGGACGCTACTCTCCGGGTCTCTTGTTAGGTGAGAACAGACGATGATGTAGAAACAGCATGAGTGAGTGAATGAGCAAGTGGGTTAATGACTACAGAAGCTAGCCTCCAACGAGGAGAGAGGACGCGGGTACCTGGCGGACGATCAGGGTGCCCTCCTTGGATGGGGTCATGGCTGGTTCACTCTCCACGTCGTCGTGGACGATCATGGTTTTCACGGACTCCGTTTCACCGTTGCTCAAGTTCAGAGATGACCTATTGAGACAAAATCCAGACGTGAAGGGCCATAACCCATGAGCCGAGGATATACCGTTTAGATTTTTCACCTTCTCAGAGTCCTAACATGAGATCGGGCTACAGGTACAAAGTTTCCTCAAGGAAAATGAACTGCCGTTTCCCTTTTTTCACAGCCTCAAATTAAGAAGAAGAAATGAAACACACGGAGTACTAGGAAAGGCCCTGACATGCACACACACCAACGAAGAGAAGGGGGAAAACAGAAAGGCCGTCTGCTGCTGACTGCACGACGGGGAAACGTTAACTGTTCACAGGATCAGAGGACAGGTTTTCAACAACTGGCCCCAAGTGGACAGAAGGCCCAGTGGGGACACTCATCCTCCCTAAAGCAGGGCGGGACTGACGCGGCTCTGGCGTCCTCCGGCCCCGAGGTGGGCTCCTCGGGGCCTTCCTGCTCCACGTCGTCGTCTTCCTCATCCGTCGTCCCGGACTCCTCGCTGGACGAGGAGTAGTCTGTCACCTTGTGCGGCGGCCGCACGTCTTCCGCCGCTCGCAGCTCTCTGGCCAGGGCCGTCAGGTCCTAGTGCAGGAGACAGAAAAGAGGGTCAGGCGGGAGAGCGACGGGGAAACAGCGCAGGGCCAAGCGCTTCGTTCTCACTATCCAACCAACAGCCATGCCAGCTTTGCCAAACTGCCTTGCAAGGTCTTTACCGGTATCATGGAGGGGAGCTCTCAAAGCTTTCGATAGAAAAGACGAGACCAAGAGAAGTCAAAAAATTAAAACAAAAGATAGAAAAGATTTTTTTAAAAGTCCAAGGTGCTGTACTCAGTTCAAACCTCACAGGCATTAAAAAAAACAAGAGCCAAGAGCATTCTTTTCCGGCTATAAAATTCTGGATCGACAGATGTGTGCAGACAGACCTTGGTAGTGTGTTATAAAGACGCCCGCCCCTGTGACAAAGTCTTCTTTTGAGGAGATTTTGCAGAAAGCAAGATTTTAGTTAAACAGGGGTGATTTAAAGTACTTATTTGGTGAGGTTTTTAACTCCAACTTTTATTTTTAAAAATGTCCGACTCGTAGAAAAGTGAGAGTGAAGTGAGCACAGGGTACAGCTCACATCTGGCTTAACCGAGGGTCAACAACTTGCCACGTGCGTGAACAAAGTTCCTGACGTGTGCCGTGAGAAAGCGCTGCAGTGTGTCTGGCCGTGGGAAGGCAGCTGGGCAGGCTACCCTGCCGCTGCCTCGAGCGCGCACGCTGGAGGGAGAAGCGGCCCAGGTTAAACGCTGCTGTTCACGAGGGCTTCAGTTCCCTCTCCTCTTCTATATGCAGACACCGTAAGACCCAATCAACTATCCAAATATAACTTCCGAGCTTGATTATTATCTCTAGTCTACATTTTCATACGGAAGTTCAATGTATGTATCTTTCCAGTTAAAATTTTTACTTAAAAAGCAATGATTTTTTGGAAGGCAGGCTATGTGGCCACTCTTCCTTTTCCTCTGGCGGTCTCTTCTTCTCACCAGTTAAGAACACGCTTCTTTCCTTTGAGCCTGAGCCTCTGAGACAAGTGAGCAAGGACTGGCCTCGAGTCCTCCTGCTCGCGACTTCACGAGAACAGCTGAGGCTTTTTGTTAAAGTGACTTTAAAGAGCCGTATTCAATAATAAGAATGAACACGTGCAGCAAATGTGGGGTGTTAAAAAACATGAAGCCAACATTCAGGGTTTTTAATTCTAGAAAAGAGCAAGTTGAGGAAGGAAGAGGCATGTAGGTCGAATACAGGCTAAAGTCAGAACGCTGCTCCGACGCTGAGCTGTTCAGACGGGGCTTACCACTTCGCCCTTCGGTCAGCGGGGTCCCATCGAGCCAGAGAAGCCACCGGTGAAGAGGAACACACAGCACAGGAAGCAGGGAGGAAAGAAGGGGGGAGGGGGGCACAGAAATCAATGCAAGCGGGAGACAAAACCCCAGCAGGCTCAAACCCCCAGTGCGCCCAGTGACGGGCAGCTACTGCGTCGAGGACTAAGGAGAAGAGAAACAGCCAGGCTGCCGCCCCACGTACCAAAGGGCAGAATTTAAACCATGGGAGAGTTTAAGAAGGTGGTGGAAAAACATCTCTTCCAAAAGCCAGTATTTTAGATGCCCACTCATCAAGAGCATGTAAAGGTTGATGCCAAGCAAAGAGATAGAAGCTTTTTCTTTCTTTCGTATTTTTTAAATGACTAAGGGTTGGGGCAGGGCAGCGGCACAAGTGGGCCAAGGTTTACAGCTTTCCTTATAACCCCTCAAACCTGTGAGACCCCACAGGGAGGCCTGCAGGCCGTGCAAGGAGAAGGCTTTAATAGAAAGATCTCACTCGAGTTTGAAATGAGTAAAATGGATTTTGTGCAATTCTTACAGCGGGCTTGAGAGGTCTAAAAACTTCCTTTTTATCTTCAGGCTTTTTTGCTGCATTTTCAAGGCGCTGAGATGGCGAGCCCTCAGATTTGGATGATGCTGTGAAGTTCAGAAACAAGAAAGGCCGAGTCACGTAAACATCTGAGTGTGGGCCACGAAGCCACCCAGCCCACCTGGCCCCTGTCCTCTCCCCTCATTAGCCTTGCTCACAGCGAGGTCTCCACGCGCTGGTCTGAACCCCGGGGTTTGTGACTCCTGCCCGAGAACCCTCGACTGTCACACTGCACTAACACGTGTTCACAACTCCTTGTTACATCAATAACGCAGTAGAGGGAATTTCCACTAATCTATTCTTATGAGTAGGTTAAGATAACCAATACTGATGACAATACTGATGGAGTTTAGACTCAGAAGAGTGGGTTCAAATCTCAGCTTGGATATTTAGCTCAACCATCACCTTCGATGAGTTACGTAAACTCACTAAACTGCAGTTACTTGAATCTGTAAAATGGAGACGATATATATCCATCTCCTGGGGTTACTGTAAGGATTAGATGAGACAATGCATGGACTCAGCATGCTCAGCATGTGTAAGCTCTCAAAACCTCACTCTTGGGCCTCCCTGGTGGCGCAAGTGGTTGAGAGTCCGCCTGCCGATGCAGGGGATACGGGTTCGTGCCCCGGTCTGGGAGGATCCCATATGCCGCGGAGTGGCTAGGCCCGTGAGCCATGGCCGCTGAGCCTGCGCATCCGGAGCCTGTGCTCCGCAACGGGGGAGGCCACAACAGTGAGAGGCCCGCATACCGCAAAAAAAAAAAAAAAAAAAAAAACCTCACTCTTTACTATTAAAATTATGACGACTATTATTGTCACTAGCAAACCTACACCGAAACACTGTTTTGTATTCATAATATGCAGCTGTGAAAAATCACAGGTCTTTTCCATGATTGAAAAGGATTTCCAAAATACAGTCAAGCCTTGAACAACACGGGCTGGAATTTCGAAGGACCACTCACGTGTGGATTTTTTTTTTTTTTTTTTTTTTTCAGTACACGGGCCTCTCACTGTTGTGGCCTCTCCCGTTGCGGAGCACAGGCTCCGGAGGCACAGGCTCAGCAGCCATGGCTCACGGGCCCAGCTGCTCCGCGGCATGTGGGATCCTCCCGGACCGGGGCACGAACCCGTGTCCCCTGCATCGGCAGGCGGACTCTCAACCACTGCGCCACCAGGGAAGCCCCGTGGATTTTTTTCAACAGTAAATAATTCCGTACTACAGGATCCACAGCTGGTTGGATCCGTGGGCGTGTAACCACGGATGCAGAGGAACCAGGGGTACAGAGGGTCGACTACAGATGAGGATTTTCAACTGGTGGGGGGTATCCCTAACCCCTGGGTGTTCAAGGGTCAACTGTACTGATTGGAGCCCAATACGGTGAACAGGCACAGGGAAAAGGAAAGGCAGGCATCCTACATCTCACTCTGAAGCGCTCCCCGGAGCCGCTCTGAGACCCAGGGTGGGAGCCGGGCTGGGATCCTGAGTTGCTGGACCCCGAGGAGCTGCCACTGCCAGGCCTGGGCACCAGCTTCTCCACTCTCTCCCATAGCAGCCTGGGCTCGATGCTGCTGTTGGAGAAGACGACAAGAACAGCTAATGCATTATCCCAAGACGCAGGGTCAAAGTATAAACATGTGCACCATATCATTCGAACGCAGGGATAACGAGAAAATCAGCCTACCAACAGCATTTAATGTGAAATTCACCAGAAGTTATAGTAGCATTATTCATTGGTTTTATCTCAGATATCTTAACAAACCCAAAATGCTAAAAGACACTCTACCGTTAACAGACAAATCTTCTCCGGGTGTGAGAGGAAACGCTACTGTTTGGTCTAGAAGTGTCACTAGTTCTAAAACCTCAGTTTCTTACTATGAGAAATTCCACTTACGTAATTACACACAAAGTTAAATTACACACAAATTCCCAGTACCGACCACCACCCCTCATGGCTCTCTTATGCAGTACGCTCGTTCTTTCGCGCTCTGGGCTGGAAATGTGACCGCACACGGGCCACGGTGTATCCCTGCCGTCGACACACCACAGCATGAGTTTTCTAGGTAAGAATTAACACACGGACTCGGGCACAGGAGAACCCCGCAGCCCACCCTGACCACTGAAGGCTCAGAAAGCTCTCTCTCTGAAGCTTCTGGGCTGTCACCCATTCCACTTCCTCATGTTATACCGAGACACCAAGTACAGAGGTTCAGTGATGATCAGAGTACAGAACACGCAAGAAGACCTTTCCTTCCTCTGAAACGGGGCTTTTGCTGGTCGACGAAACTGGGATGATGACAATATATTCTACAGCTGAGAATATGGTCGCCACCAGCCACATGAGGTTACGGAGCACCTGGAATGTGGCTAGTGCAGCGAAGGAAATTAAGTTCTACTTTTAGGTAATTTTAATTAACTTCAATTCAATTTTAAGTAGCCTCATGTGGCTAACAGCTCCCATATAAAACAGAACGGCTCCAGAACCTGAAAATACTTTGTGGTTAATTCACGAGTTTATCGCCCGTAGCCTGGGTGTGATTCCCGTACACTCCCAGGGCCCCCAGACACCCTTTGGAGAGCAAGCCCTCTCGGGTTACGATTCCCTTAGAATCCCCCCTTCCCTGCTGTTCCTTCCTGTTACTCTCACTGAGGCAGGTCGTTTTCACCTTAAAACTGCTGCAATACACAGTCGGATTTAATCTCTCTTTTCACCGCAGATCAATTTGATGTCATTCCTGTGAATGGGCTTCACGGCATTTTCTTTATAAACGGATCACCTCTTTGGCCCAGAACTTCCACGTTTATGAGCATTTTTATGCAAGCAGACGGTATAAGACTGCAGGACACTGTGTAGTGTATCTGTCCCTAAGCTTCGCTCTTCTCTTACCTGGTGGAGTTTCTCTGACCTGCTTGGCTATTTTGCTGCCCACTGCCCTGCAGCGGGGAATCCCGACGGGACAGGACGGGGGACCGGGACGTCGTTCTCACAGGAACCTTTGGGTACAAAATACAGCAATTAAATTACTGAAAACATGAGGAGGACAAGAAAAGACTACTCCCGACCAAACACGTCTCTAAGGCAGTCCTAGTTACCTCAGCCTTGCTATCACCGAACTACCCCCAACCCCTGATCCTTCTCTGCCCTCCAGTGATACAACAGAAGAGTAGTCCAAGCCGTCAAAGGCACTGGGACAACCTTCCTATGCTCCTAACCACATTTACATGATGTTGGCACTGAAGCTTGGTGGCAGGGCACGTACAAAGCATCTTACTGAGATAATGTGAGCATCAGGAAAACAAGCTCAAAGAAACCAAACAATGGCCTGCAAATGGGTCAGCAAGAAACAAAGAATGTAGGAAGCAAGAAAATACTCAGAGGAAGCAAGTTCCAAGTGGAGGAAAAATAAAATGTGCCTTTTTGTTTAATTTCAGCATTAAGTAATTACCAATCCAAAAATTTTTTAAACATGGAATTAAAAAAAACACCCAAAGAAAAACAAAAATCCCTCAATTAAAAAAAATCATTTTTTGAAACATTTATGTTAATTTTTTCCCTGATAATACCTTTTCTGAAAATTTTGATATTAATTAATGGTGCAAAGTAATTGATAGCTTTTGTATAAACTTAACACGACAGCTGCTACAACAAATTTTGATTCGGTCTGTTCTAGAAGCATACCCTTTATAGGTGTACTCTTTTTTTTTTTTTTTTTTTTTTTTTTTTTGCTGTACGCGGGCCTCTCACTGCTGTGGCCTCTCCCGTTGCGGAGCACAGGCTCCGGACACACAGGCTCCGCGGCCATGGCTCGCGGGCCCAGCCGCTCCGCGGCATGTGGGATCCTCCGGGATCGGGGCACGAACCCGTGTCCCCTGCATCGGCAGGCGGACTCTCAACCACTGCGCCACCAGGGAGGCCCTATAGGTGTACTCTTAAAATTATTTTGGTACCTTGTGCTTAAGTACAAGAGTCAGCGACAGCAATGAAAAGGTAACTTGGCTGATGGCTGAACCTAACTGCCTCACTATGGAATTTTCTCCCCACCGTCAACAGTTCCTCTGCCACTGCCCCTTAATTCTGGTGACGTCACCACACCCTTAATTGAAATAATTTTTTTTAAATAACGAAAAGGAAAAAGAAGCACACATCTGTCTTCCTGCTTCTTACCCTTGGAGGCACCTCGTCACTGTCTGATCTAGACCAAGCCTTTTGGGCGGGGTCGGGTACCTCCGACTTAGAGTCAGAACTCTGACTTAGCACCTCACTGCGGGAAGGTGGACATGGGTCCTGAGAGCGAAGATGGTGGTGTGCAAATTTGGGAGGAGAAGGGTCACTGAAGGAATGGGATCGCGAGACAGGGGAAACACTGTTCTTGAGAGATGCCAGGTGGGACCACTGTACCTTACAAGAAAACAAAACACAAAACATTCAATGCGTTCTGCAGAAAACGCTTTTCGGGTCAATACCAAATCCAAAGCAGGAGCCGGGGCAACGCACAGGAAGCGGCTCAGGACTAGGTCAGCCAAGCAGTACAACAGTTATGCTCTAAGTGGAGAGGTGGTCTGGGGAGCACAATATGTGGAAAAGAACAAATGTACATTTATAAGGAAAACTCTTAATATCCAGACAAATGTTAGAGAGCAGTAAACGTGAAGATTAAAAAAAAAAAAAAAAAGCCTCACAGCGCTCCTGTCTGAGAGGCAATGTGCGGCATGCATTTCTGCGTCAAAGCAGCGTAGACAGGCAGAGAGGGAGGAAACCGCAGGACGGACATCGCCACACGTGCAAACCTCTCTACCCACCCTCCCGTTACCTGGCAGGGCAAGACGTCTGACCAAGTAACAACAGAGCCACATGTTTACTGTGCAAAGACCAACCCCGCATGTTTGGACAGATTATAAGAGTGTAACTTAAAAACAGCCAGCTTTTCAAATACACCACCGATTTTCCTTCCTTCTTGTCCCAAGTCTTAAAACACTCCAACCCCACAGAACTCCACATATCTTTGTACTACTTAGAAAACAAAAGAACTTTGATTTCTTTGTATCCTATTCAGCGCTAGGATTCCCTAAATGGACTGCTGAAGGGGGTATTCCTTCTACTTGACAACTGAAGAAAATAAGACAGTTCCTTGACAACTGAGTTCATCTGGTCACTTCCAAATTGGAAAAGCAATCATCTCTGAAACAATCTGCATTTTCTTGAAATTATACCTTTTGTTTTAAAATAACTGTTCAATGTTGAAATTTACATAATTCTAGCTATATATCTATTACATCATCACATTTAATAAAAACAGGAAATACCAAATCAGGACTGGCTCAACCTTGCCAAGAGTTAAGATCCAGAATTAGTTCCGAAAGAATGTTTTCGTAAGTACAGCTTTTAGCCCAAAGCAACTTTAGATAGAAAAGGGACTCTTTTTCCTGGCCCTACGTTAATTAATCAGCAGTAATAAAAAGCAGTCTACAGAATACATGAACTCCTATTTTCTAAATTGTTAGTGGCCACATAAAGATTTTCTATTTACGGTAAGTATAACGTTCATCAAACCTACTCTCCTTGTCCCCATTCCCCTCCCTTTCCCCCTTCATCCTGTCCCGCTTTCTTCTGAATCCTTCTTCTTTCCATTCCTCACTCTCTGGAGTTGCCCAGTGGCTTGTGCGTCAGCTCTTCTGTGAATCAAGACGCTGCTGGTCTCACGTAAACACCAACCTCCCAACACCCGCGCCCCCCCCCCACCCCCGAGCTTAATCCTGGGTCTTCTTTTTACTGTAAAACTGCTCCATACCAAGGATCTTTATTGTAAAGTGCATTCAAGTCCTCATCCGGGTTTGTGTGAACGCCACCACTACCTCTACCGTCCCCCAACACATGCAAACATCAGTGACAGGTAAACTCGGGCTCAAGGACTTGTGCCCAGTACTCCGGATGACACGGCTGCAGGGAGCAAAATGCCTGAAAGTCAATGATTTTCAGCAAGAGTGGGAACCAGCGTCTTAAGGATCTCTGGGATCTCCGACACGTGTCATCTCTGCTCTCTGCTTTCTCCGCCAGACAGCACAGAGGTCCCCGACCTGGGCGAGGCCGAATGCTGGGGCCGACCCAGTGGCCTGTATCCTGACCTACTTCAGGAAAACCCACACCCAACCCACCAGGCCATAACCTTTTTTGGATGTTGAACCTTTTGAGAATCTGATAAAAGGCCCTTTTCCCAAAAATATATGTACATTTGGACAAATCAAAAAAATTCTACGTGGAATTTCAGGGCCGCCCACTCGCAGAACTGGCTGGGAGCCAAGGACCCCAGGTTAAGAAAAAGTCTCCCTCTATGTACTTACGACACTAACTTTCTAAAAACTAAACTGAAAAGTCTTTGTATTTGAGTAAGGAGGCACTTGTTCACGAACATCTGAGTCAGAGAAGGCAAAAATTCAGACAGAAAGAAGAAATCACTGAATCCAGATATTCTTAATAAGTACAACAACAATCTTTAAAAAGAAAATCCTGTTTTTCCCTATCAACTGAGGCTGAGTCCTCTTGAGTCTAAACTCCCTCTGCTAAACTCCTCTCTCTCTACATGCGGTAACAAACCAAACTGAGCAGTTCAAGCAGGCTGGTGGCTCAGTGAGCCTCTGTGTGCGTCTCCTTGACCCACAGCCAACTGGCCGTTCTACCTGTGGCTCGGCTGGTCTCTGCAGGGCAGGGTGCACAGACTCGGAGTTGCCATTGGAAAAAGACTCTGATCTGGAAGGCACTGGTGGCTCCAATACTCTGCCTGTCTGCTTAGACTGGGCTTCAGGGGAGCTGTGGTTAGTTTTCCTAAATCTATCTTCCACCTGCGTCAGAGAATTAGAAGACATAACTCAGGGTTAGTAGAAAAAAGCAGAGATACCAAAGAAAGCCTGAAAGTGGAAGGAGTCTAAAAAGAAATCCTCTGTTTTCTTCAACTACAAGAAAAGAGAGGAGGCATATAACACTGGACTAGGATCTGATGTAGAATACGGAATATTCATGAAGATAAAAATTTAGAGAGGCAGCCTTTAAAATCTCCCCAGGTAAGAAGTCTAGGATTGCACGTGAAGATAAACTAGGGAAAGAATTAATCTGTCGCAACCAACTAAACCCACGGATTAAAAGAGCGTCACCAGGAATCTAACACACATCTCATTCCACGAAAAATAAAGGCACTGCAGAACAAGCAGGACACTTGCTCCTAGAACGTGCCGTGTGAGGGCCGGCACGGCGGGAGGACGCCCCCGCCCGGGCCAGCATCCCGCACTCTGCAGCCTGCCCAGTCCACCCTGCCAGGGTCCGAGGAGCGGTCCTGCTTCGTCGCATCCTCCCTGGGAAGCTCTGGGAGCCCAGACGCCCCAGTTCAGTAGCAAACCCTGATCACCGAAAAGCCAGTGAATCGGGCCCAGGCAGGCTCCATCCTCGCGGCAGTTTTGGGAAAACAGATGACAGGCCACCCTGCCCCTCATCTACAGCACACAAAAAAAATGCTGCCACACAGCCTCCTCTCTTTCCGTCTCTTGGTCAGCGTCCAGGTCCCCCGAGATCTGCAAAGCTCTGAGGCGCTCCGCTCCCCTCTAGACAAACACTAAGCAGAGAAGAGGCCCCTCCCTGTCCCCGGGGAGCGCGCCCGGAACGACGGGGGCCGTACCTCGCGGGCCCGGTCGGCGGGCTCGTGCTGGGCCTTGGGCTCGGCGCCGTGCAGGCCGGCCTTGCTCCTGTCCGGCGGCGGGGGCGGCCTCCGGGGCTCATGCTGCAGAGACAGGAGATAGGCTTGTTCCTGCTGCAGCTGCCTCTGGAGCCGCTCCGTCTGCCGGTGCTCCTCCAGCTCCCGCCAGCGGCACTCCTTGGGGGGAGAGGGACACTCAGTCCGGGGCCCGGCGCCCGCCTCACCCCGGCGCACTCCTCCCCAGCCCGGCGTTCACCGACGCTCGTTTTGCGACAGAGCACAACGGCCGGGGTGTGAAATGGCAGGTTACCTGTGGGAAAACCTGACAGCTTGTCGCTAAGCATACTGTCACTGGACAGAGTAAGAGAGAACCCAAGGCAACGCTGGTCTCGGTGGTTTCAAAGGACACTTGGAGTACTCTAGGTACAGGTCCTACGGCACGCGCCTTGGACCGCCAGCTCTTGGCATTCTAGCCTGTTCACCGAATGCCAGGTGCTGTGCAAAACCTTGTCTATCTACCAAACGAGAACAGTTAACTCAGCAGCAATGGGAAATCAAGAGGTAAACAGAAGCCGCCTTGACGTGGGCCCGAAGCAGTGCGGCCCCAGGGGACGTGGCCACGAGAGCCCGCCGGTGGGCCGGCCCTGCCCGGCGCAGGGGCCCTAGCTATGGGACAGGGCGGGCGCGGGGCGTTACCAGTAGCATGGCCTGCTCCTGGAGCAGCTGCTGCTGAAGGAGCTCCAGGTGCCGCTGCTCCTCTTCCAGCTGCCGCCTGATATACTCCTGCCACACAGAAATCAGCTGGCAATCAACGGGTCCTCAAGGAGAGCACCAGAACCACCCACCCGGTCATCTGGGGTAAAATCCACTTAGCAATCAATGGCTAAGACAAGCCTACTGCCGAGGATTTTCCCAAATTAGTCTCTAAGACCTAAAGAGTCTAATAAATGATGACACGCACTCAGCGTGTGTGTGTGTGTGTGTGTGTGTGTGTGTGTCTGTCTGTCTGTCTGTCTGTCTGTCTATGAGACAGATAAAGGGAGAGGGAGAGACAGAGAGAGAGAGAAAGGGGAGACAGGCGTGAGGTGACGCGTTTTCAACGGGAGGAGAATGATAAAGCTCCGTAACGACAAAAACACATCCAAAGGACAGGACATTACATAAAGAGGAAAAACCCAGCCTTGAAGGTGCATGCATATCTGATGGGCTGGAGACCTTGATCTACGACAACAGATTAGTCTCTAGCAAGCCCACATCAAGAATATTCTCTCCCAACTCTCAGGATTTTTTGGGAGGCTCAAGTATGAAATAGGCGTGAAATCACTTCAAAAAGTACCAACATTTTACAAATAAAAGACATCTCCTCCCTTTTCAACAGGGGAAAAGCTCACTACTCTGGAAGAGGAGTAGATTGAGGGGTCTGGGAGGAGAAATTTTATTTTGAAATTCAGATTATTTATTTACAGTGTCTACCGCCGACTGAGGTGCACACCTTAAGATAAAAGCAGTCATACATCTGGGCCGAACAGGAGTTTTAGTTAACCACTCGTCCTGGCGGAGAGAATGCTGGGCAGAAATCATGACAAATTTCCTCAGGAACCTTTTTTCTTACAAAGCAAATTTAGCCCCAAAACGCCTATCTGGGATAAAGTGCATCCACAGGGCCACTGGCAAAGGCCCCCTAGTTCCAACCCAGGCTCCAGTCCTGGGCCTGGAAGCCCCGCCCCAACCCCGACGACTGAGAGGACACCGACTCCCAGCTCCCCTCTTCCCCGAGCCAGACAGAGCTGGATCACAGCTGCGAGCTCAGGTCACTATATCACTGGTTTTCTGCCTTCACGTCACAGGGACAACCAGACAATGACACACGTACACAAACACGCACATTCATGCAGAAATGACAGGTTCCTGCAGCACGGCTGACATGGGGAGCATTTTGGAATAAAACTGACTTTTGATGCTATTTTTATAAAAGAAGAGGTGAAGAATACTTGCTACACACAAAAGCCAATGACTCCGTTAGAACACTGAAGGTCAGTATTACATTCACACCCTCACCTCTCGATCAAGTTCAGAGAATTATCCCTCCGTGACTTAGCTGTTTCAAGTTTATATGTTTTCTCCACTTCGTGGTCCCCAAGTATAAATCAGAACGTGAAAACTAAACTGAACGCACCACAGTTAACAGGCCAACAACGTCAGTAAAGTAAGAGATCAAGAGAATCACTTACATTTCAACAGAAAAATAGTATGTAGACCCAACACTGGGAAAACCCGAGACAAAGGAGAGTAGCTGAATCATCAAATTTGGAAGCTAATACCACTGTTTACAAGCATTTTAAGTACGAACTTCAGCTATCATTTAAATTGGTCCCCCTCCGTATATTTTTCCCTTGTTCAAAGCTCATAACAAAGAGTCATCAATTCAAAGACATGAAGAGCAGAGAGGCTATGATGGGATTCACGCGGACAACGCAGACAACAAAAGGCACAATTTCTGCTTGCGCAGGTGGTTCAGGAATCAGACTCCTAAAGGCAACTTTACCTGACGTTAATAACATGCTGCAAATACCGCCAAAATCTGATCGCTTTGGGCTAATGTTATCAGCTGTTTTAACGTTACGTATGTACATACTGAATTATATGCAAATATATCTTAAAATATTCAGTTAGTCGCTGGATACTTCCAACACTTGTCATAGGAAGTGTCTTACAGTTGGTTTTAAATTTCAGTACACACATCCAGAAAGCTTTCAGGCCTCATACTAGTGGAGACCACCCTGCTGGTTTCAAGAGCTTTCTAAAGTGTACTGATTTCCGTATCTGTCGGTAAAGACAAGAGATTCAATCTGTTGAAGTGAATATGCTTCCAACCGTGCTTCTGCATTTTCAGACTAAAGTCCTGAACGCGTGTGCACGCACGTGCATGCTTTTTGCCCCGACTCCCCCAGCCCCGCACGGCGCCAGCGCCCCCCAAGAAGCACCAGCCGGCGCGCCCTCCGCGGACCCACCTGCTCCCTGTCGACCCTCCGCTTGTCCTCCTCCGCCCGCCGGCGCTCCTCCTCCTCCTGCCGCCGTCTCTCCAGCTCCTCCAGCCGTCTCTTCTCCTCCTGCTCCCGCCTCCGCTGCTCACGCTCCTGCTGCCTTCTGGCCTCCCGCTCTCTCCTTTGTTGCTACGGAAGTAAAGCGACCCAGTCAGTGGACTCTGCAGCCATGGCGCGGCACGCAGGACGGTCTGCTGACCAGTTACAGGGAGAGGCCAAGAGGGAGAGCTCGTGGACCCCACCTGCACCGGCCATCTATTTCCACACCGCCCCTCCGCTCACACACGCCAGCCTCCTTGGAAGTACCAGGCAGAGTTGGGTTTCATTGGGTATCAGTTACTCCCCGTTCTTCGCTGAAGCACAGCAGTGAGGGGACAGGGAATTCTGTATCCTTGAGGATCACTAACAGGGTTACCCCGGGCCCTTACGTCAGAAGAAAAAGCAGAGAAATGAATACAGGAGAACAGAAATAGCACAGAGAAAGGAGAGAAATACTTAAAAGAGGAAAAAAGCAGCACACATCAGGGAGAGAAGTGACACCAACGAGAATAAGAGATGCTATTATTATTACCATGAATGTAAAAACTGCCTTGGGCACAAGCTCACTCCGTGTCTCGCGTGGTGCTAAGTATCTGATAGTCCTTCTTCCATGTCCTTTACCTAATACAATTCTCATGACAAACCTGGGAAGCACTTCACTCCTACTCCACAGAGGAGGAAAGATTCAAGAAGAGAGAAGTGACTTGTCCAGAGTTACCTGGGTGGTAGGCCCCCAGGTCGAGGGCCACTGTGCCTCCCACCGTCAATCAGACAGCATCCTGCATCCCACCAGCAAGTGCAGAAGGTGCTATTGAGTCACCAGACTCGCTCCGACAGCCTTTCCTAACGCAGACCATCTGTCAACCCCTCGGTACCTGGCAGCGTGACCCTGGGCACACGTCTGGCCCCTTCTCATCCAGCCCCAGACATCTAGCTGTCAGTAAAGCACCGCCACCGCGCACAGTATAAATCAACCAACTCCTCCCACAAGTGTGCAGAGTGCTGGCCTGCAAAGATGCAGCCACTCTGCAGCCCCCCTGGGATGGAGAGGTGCCCCGTCTCAGCACAGCGGCCGCTGGCTGCAGACTGCTACTCAGCACCTGAAATGTGCCCAGCACTTGATGGAGGAACTGAGTTTTTCGTTTTATTTTACTGAAGTTAATTTACATTTAAATTGTCTCTAGCACAGCTCTAGAACCACAACCACAAGAGAGGAAGGCAGGTGGAGACTAACAATTCCCCTCAAAGTCAGTCAGACAAAAGGAAAACAGAAGAGAGAAGAAAGGCAACCAGTGTCGACCCCTCAAAACTCCCCCTTAGCTTTTCAAGCCAATCAGATTCAAGCGAACAGGTCAGAAGAGGCAAAGAATTTCATACACTGAATTTTACCACCTTCAGGTAACAACATGACTTGCTTATGAGCCGAGGTCTCACAAGCAGTGAACTGTCAGAGGACCGTCCCCCTCGGAAAGGTCTGGGCTTTTCCCTTTCCCTCCCCACCTCCCGGGGGAGATGATATGCTTGCCGGCAGGCTCTACAGGCCAGCAAGGCAACCGGAGTTGAGGGGAAAAAACAAAAAACACACCCAGAACTTTTATGTTCTTATACTCCCAGCTCATTCTTTAAGATAGCTACTTTTGCACGTTTCATAATGTATGTATCAGTATGATACAAAATTACTAGATATATCTCTACCAGATACATGCTCAATTTTTTTTTTTTACTGATGGAATGCAAGATTCAAAACCTTTCCGGGCCGCTGCACTGCGCTAAACAACGCCACGTGACCACAGACACCACCGCAACAGCCTCAGAGATGCACCCGCTGCCCTGTCCTTACAGACCACACAGGCTACCAAAATTCTTTAATTTTTAGGAACAATGCTGAAGGAAAGGTGTTACTTAGCCCCGTGGGATCACAAAACAAAAAGAAAAGCCGTGGCTTCACTTGCTTTCTCCTCTCCTGTTATTTACAGAATCTTGAAAAATTCTTTAGTTCAAAAAAAGCAGAGCCGGCGCCTTGGCTGTTATCAGCAAGGACTCTTCCAGAAAGAGCCAGACAAGGAGAAAAACTGCAGTGAGAGTCCTGGAAGCTGCCACACTGCCCTGCAAGCAGGACTGCACTCTGGCCGCCACACAGCCATTAAGTCCAGATGCGGGCAAGTGTCCACCTCACACCAGCCTCGAGGTTCAAATTTCTGTCTCCAGAGAAGACAACGGGAGATCGCAAAGGAAGAGCGGAGGGAGTGAAGCAGCGCGGGAGCTGGCTTCCCACACGCTGGCCCCTCACCAGCAACTACGGCTGCCTCCGCCTACCGAGGGCAGGGCTGACCCTGGTCCAGCCCACGCCCAGGAGCCTTCTCAGCTCACCCCCTGCCTCGCACCCCTGAGCTGTGGTCACCCAGAGTCCCGGCGAGTGACGGGACCCCGTGCACATCCTCTGGCGGCTCAGTGAAAGCACTCGTTCTCATACCAGGCAGGAAGCTCCAACGTGGTGAAATGTGCAGAATCCATTTCTGGGGGTTATTTCCAACTACACTGAGGGCAGGGCTCCCAGGCCGGTGGGAAACCTTGACTTCATCTAACTAAATGCTACTAAGAAATTTTAACTTTCCATTTTAAATGCCCTTACAAGTAGCCTTTTCCATTTTCATTTGTGTTTAAAATTTTTTAATCAAAGTATTAGACTTTAAATTAACCATCCTCAAGCCATAAGATATACATCTTTGTTAACACCCTTTCTTTTACTTATTAACATTTGCAATGTTGCCGCCCCATGATCACTTATATCTAAAATGCCATGGTGCCGTTTTGATTGTTGTTAACTAGTGACCACCTGGAGACAAAAAATCTGAGGCCAATTTTTAAAAATTTTAAAGAATAAAATTTATATTTAAAAGTCAATAAATCTATGTTATTTTGTCCAAAATACATACATACATACATAAATAGTAAAAAATTGCCTTATTCTTGCTTGTTTGCCTGTTTTTTCATGGGCCCATCATAGCGTCATCTGTAAAGTCTACACCGTAAGACTCCTTTCCATATGGTCAAATGGGTCAGGTGTTCTTTCTTTATTCTAGAGATTAACCCTCTCACAGCCCTTTCTTCTCCTGGGCCAACCTGAACAGGCTGCTCTCCAGGCATCCCATCCTGCCGCCCACCTGCTTCCTAGGAATAATTCTGGACCCTCTCCTGTACAGGACCCCCTGTCAACTTCTCTCTTATTTGCTGGAACACATCCTCTGGGAGTTTCTTGAGGAAGCGTGAAGACAAGTAGAAGACTTGAGAGGCTCTAGGTCACAAAAGCTCTGCCCCCATGCTGTGCATACACTTCTGGCTGGGGGCACTGATCTCCCTTCAGAGTTGCAAAAGCACTGGTGTGTCTGTCACCTTCTACTTCCTGATGTTGCTCTGGAGAATCTGAGCCCATCTGGATCCTTGACACTTCGTACCACCCACACCCACACCCCTCTAATCTGCTCCCCTGACAGCAGCTTTTAGGATCCTCTTTTCATCCTTGAGTTTCTAAACTTTCAAGATGATGTATGTGCCTCTGAACAGTGTCTTTTCTCATTCACTGGGCTGGGTACTCAGTAAGCCTTTCAATTCAGAAATTATTTCTTAGTTCTGGAAACTTGTCTTGAATTCTTACTGCATGTTCTCCCTCTGGTATTCACTTCCTGGACCATTTGTTAAATGGAAGGCAAACCACCTGGATTGATTCTGTTTTCCTTCTGCTCTAGTCCCCCTAAACTTATCTTCTCTCCCCACTTTCTGGGAGTTTGAATTTGTTAAAAAAAATTTTTTAATTATTTATTTTCTGAATAGTCTTGTTTCATGATTTTTATATCTTCTCTCTGTAAGGATATTAAGATTTCTGTGCATGTGTATATGTATGTGTGTGAGATATTTTCTCTGTTCCCTACATTGTCTCTATTTCCTTCAAGCTCCTTTTTCTGTGTCTTGGAATCTTTCAACTTAAAGATTTTTCTGTGTCCTCAAGCTCGGGCCGTCTACTGACAGGCAAGGCAGTGAAAAGCAAGCTGTCAAGCTGTGGCTGTGAAGCTTCCAAGTTAGGTGACTGTGAGGCAGCGTGACCTCTTCCCCTGGGCGGGTCAGTCTCTGAAGAGAGGGATCTGTGCAGTACTGAGTCCTCAGGTGAGGAGAGGGTGTAGTGGATGGGGGCGCCTGGAACGCGCATGGTACCAGCGGATGGGCTCCGGGCGAGGCGGGTGCGCCTGCTGTCATGCTCATCAGCACTGAGCTCTTCACGGATGCCCCTGTCTCAGCCTCCCTCTCCACGGCCTCAGCTGTGCCTGAATCTCCACTGCTCGCCTGTTCCAGGTGGAAGCTGTCGGGTGAGAAGGGGCAGCAGAGCAGCCTGCTGCAGGGGTGAGGGCCCACTGCTCACATATAGCTGCTCCTGGCCCCCGCGCCACCTCCCATGTTGGACTCTCTTCCAGCACTGGCAGCATCAACCTTCCCATGGTCTACGCTCTGCCAAACACTCACGTCCACAGCTGGGCTTCCGTTCTTGTTCTCCTCGTTTAGGCCATCTTCAGTTCTTCGCAGCCATTGCACTGGGATTTCTCAATGAAAGTGTGTAAACATCAAGTTGCTTCTGTTCAACTCTTCCAAAGTCGATATAATAAAGTTACTACGTAATTACTTAACTAAAATAATTTAAAATTATTATATTAAGTTTAATTCAAAACGCACATCTTAAAATAACAGTAAGCAAACACCTTACAAACAGGGACAGGCTACAACTAATGATCTCAATTGTCAAGTGAAAGCCTCTGAAAGGCTTTTTCTTCTTTGGCCCTGTGGAAGTATCATACTCTTGGTTACCATATCAACACACAAACCAAAACCATAAGCTCCTTAAAAGTAGGGACGGTGTTTCGCTCATCTCCACCACTCTCCCTGTAAATATCCAAGATGCCGTGATTTTCTAACATTCAGCATCTAGAATAAGACATAAGAATCCATCCATATCTCCAGGTCCAACCAAATCATAAAGCCATCTTTTCAGGATCACCTAGTAAGTTGCACGGCGGGCTTGAATAGTCACTGATAATCTGGATAGAGCCTCACACTTTACACAACACAGGCTTTGTGCCTCAGGATGTTCTACCAGGCCCTTTAAGGTGGCTCTGGAACTCAAATCAGAGATCTCAAGCCCAGAAGTTCACTGAAGAATGGCTGTAACTTTACAGAACAAGTCCTTTCTTTCCAGAGATACAACAAGGATACAAATGCTGATTCACCCATTTGAGAAATATTCATGAAGCGCCATGGGTACACAAAGGTGAATCAGACACAGCCCCTCTCCTGCAAGTCTTATAGGTAAGGTAAGTCACACACTTTTTAAAAATCCACAAGACAACGTGGAACGTGGTAAATTTCCCTGGACTTGCCCACTCAGCAAGTCCTGGTCAGGAGACTGATGACCAAGGAAAAGAGCAATGTAGTTACCGAGTCCGCTGCCACATTATGCTGCAATATTTGAAGCTGTAAATTGGACCAAGAGCAGAAATTTAAACTCCAACCATACAAACCACTACAGTCAGAACAGGCCCTTAATTGGGGTGTGTGTGTATGTCTGTGTGTTCGGGGGTAATTAAAGATTAAAGAAAGCCCTTAGTAAATACCTTAATAGATTACTAATGTGAAAGAAAAGCTGGCCTCTTGCAACAGAACTTCAAAAGAAAATGGTCAAAAATGAAACATATATATCATCAGCAATCAGCTAAACAACATCAATCCACACTTCTGCCTGTGATTTCAAGCAACAAAACCCAGGAAACTCTAATGAACATGCCTGCTCAGGTTCACCCCATTAAGAGCAGTAAACATTATATAAATCCTTTGAGGCATTTTCAAACTGTCATTCTTATTTTCTTAAATCATTCTTTCTTTAAAAACAAAATCAAACAAACTGAAAAACTGCATGATGCTGTAAGTGATTTCCAAATCTCTCAAATTATAGCGATTTCCTTATTACTTAAATTTTTCCAAGCATGCCTGAGTAAATACGTACTTTTCCAACTATGCTTTAATGACATTTAAGTTCTCTTTCTAGATTGGTATTTAAAAGCAATGCTTTCATCTCGCAATTTGAACTTTTCTAAATAGGTCATGCTGATAATAGTGGGCTCCATTTCCAGACACTCCACTGGACTTACAGGCTTTAACAGAAACTAAACTTTAATAAACCAATCTATTCTTCAGGTTCGACTATTTCCAAGAGATTTGGAGTTCATGTGGCTGCACGTGTACCAGCAACCCTTGAGTTTGTTAAGCGCAAGTTCTGATGAACTTTAGTAGAGAAACTACTAAACTACTTTGCTTCTGCCCAAAGACAACTCTTCCCCATCTTTAGGCAACAAATAACATTTGCTTAATTAAAATAGCGCTTACAAAATTTAACTAGGAAAAAAATACTAGACTGGGATGCCAAAAGAACATTTAAGAGCTGAGGACTTCTGAGAAGCAAGACAGCAGCCCTCTGGCAAAAGCAAGGTCCCCGTGCACAGCTCGGTTGGAGCTGAGGGTGGAAGGCGCACCCTGTGCTCACACGCACTCGCCGTGAGACGCGAGTGAGGCGCCCAGCAGGGGCCTCTGTGTGGGCAGAGGGGTGAGGACACGCTGGGGGGAAGCGGGTCCCCGCACTGTCCTTCTGAGATCTCACAGCCAAGAGACAACCACAGGTGCCTGCCACGGCTCGCTCCGTTTTTCTTAGAACGCTCCAGGCCTTCCTAGTGTTACAATTTAGCCTCAAGACGAATCCCACTTCACGCAAATGTTCTCTCTCTCTCTTTTTTTTTAAAACGCATCGCACCTCCGCTGGGCCAGATGGGCTCATTTTAGAGGTGAAAGCTCTCCTGCAAGTGCGGAGACCAAAAGACAGTCACGTGCGGCAATAAAAAAAGGAAGCAAGTGAGGCCTTCCGGGTCAGGGCTCAAACATGGCTCCCCCTACAGAGGTGCTGACTTCCCCTGACTGAGCCTGCAGGTTTGTGTTCAGCATCCGCAGCACCCTCCAGGGCCTCCATTAAGCCCGCCCATGTAAAACGCCCGACATTTGTCCAAGGCCAACACAAACAGGCTCCTCACGAGCCGAGGAGGGTAGGCTGGGAAGTCTGGGAAGTTGGGACAGCTCCGCGCCACGAGCCCAGCGCGTGAGCAGCACCCCCTGCCGGGGCGGGGCGGCCCGGCCCTGCCATGCCGTGCCGGCCCGGCCCTGCCATGCCGTGCCGTGCCCCGCCCCGCCCTCCTCGCCCTGAGGCGGCACATCCTGACCAGCACGCACGCACGCACGCACGCACGCACGCACGACCGCCCACATCCCCACCGTGCTGAGCTAGCTGTACGTCTGCAGTGCGAAGCCTGGGGCTGATGTCAGACAAAATTTTTTCTCTTGCTTTACTTTGCTTTTAATTTCTTCCACTTTCACCCACCTCTCTAAAACTGGGGTCACTATGGGATCTGCAGAAACAAGAGAGACAAATGTAAGCATGTGTCCTCTTGGTGGAAGAAAAGAAGAGGGAGGAGTTGCTGGTCGAACACCCACACGCGCCCCTCTCTGCGGGAAGCGGAAACCCAGAGCACAGGAACTACGGCATCTCCGGGGCTGAAAACTCGGGCAGATCGTAAAGAGAAGGGATTATTGCTTTAAATACCTGCAGAAAAATTCTGACAGTGGGTAGTCGGGAACATCCTACCAGCAGTTCAAGAACAGAAAGGGAGACACAAGCAGCAGAAAAGGGGACTCGGCCCTCTAAGTGAAGTCCTTGGCCGGGTTCGAAGTCTGCAGAACACACAGTCATCTTCACAAACGGGTGAGATCGGGAACACACAGGGAATTGCAGTTTTCCCTTTTATCGTCTTTTGTTTTTAAGAAAAGGATAAGTTCTGACCTCAAATGAAAAGTTTTTGTCTCTTAACGGTAAAAAAAAGATTATGCAGTTTTTTAAAAAAAACTGTTGTTATAATAGTATCATAGGTCCCCTGGTGGCGCAGTGGTTGAGAGTCCGCCTGCCGATGCAGAGGACACGTGTTCGTGCCCCGGTCCAGGAAGATCCCACATGCCGCGGAGCTGCTGGGCCCGTGAGCCATGGCCGCTGAGCCTGCGCATCCGGAGCCTGTGCTCCGCAACGGGAGAGGCCACAAGAGTGAGAGGCCCGCGTACCGAAAAAAAAAAAAAAAACAAGTATCATAGATTTGCTAAAAACAAATCTTCCCTAAGAAATGTTCTTTCTTTTTTTTTGAATAAAGTAGCACACCAAACCACAGACAAATGTATCTTGCTTTTACCAATAATTTGACAGTCTCCACGAGGTCAAAACTGAAAAATTATGAATTAGGACATAAGTGACTTCAGTATGTAACAGGTTCAAAAACATATCCGAAGTACAGCAGCTAACAAAGTCACCTTAACTTAGCTCACTAATGGGGTTTTCTCCAGGACGTCTTGTATAATATTTCTATTAAACTTAGACACGGAATGAGAAGATGTGATCACGTGTGGATGTCACAGGAATGGGAGGAGTAGGTACCAAGGCAAGAGTCAATAAAAAAAAAGAGCACAAAACCATTAGGATAAAATGACAGTATGATGAAATAATCTTCACTTCTGCTCAAAAAAAAAAAAAAAAAAAAAAAAAAAGAACAGAAAAACGAAAAAAAGAATAGACTGGGAGAAAAAGCTGGCCGGGATGGGGGAAAAAAATTAGCTAGAGGCAAAGCTCTACGTGATCCAAAGATATGGTGATGCATCACATATAAAAGGTAATAGAGTAATATTACAACTTTTCGATAGAGGGAGATCATTATCACACGGGGCTCTGAATCTGGGTAACAAACTTAGAGTAAACTGAGAAAACACTAAGCATCCAGAAGAGGAGGACAAGTGAAAGGGGCAGGAGAGGAGGGGACGAAACCACCGGTGTGAACTCAGCTGCATGAGCTCAGCACGCTCCCAGTTTCCTCCTGGGACCATCCAAAAGCAACAAGAAAAATCAGAAACATCATTTTCAGCAAAACTGGCGGAGAGACTTGAAATTATCTACGCGGACTTCCAAGATCTCCAGTTCACACAGGAGCCAAGGAAGAGAAAGCAAGAGAAACAAAGCAGGGAGATCCCAGCAGCAGCAAATCTCAACGGGCACCAAGCAAGAGCAGAGGATGTATGTACCACATGGGCTTCTAACAGACGAAGGGCCTACGAGGGGCAGACCGCTCCCCCTACCTGCGGCGAGGTTCTGAGACAGCAGGGGCTGCGGAGAAGCCCTTAGCCCCAACACACCGGATCCGATGGCACTTTCAGAGAAAGGAACATCGCCACTGTTTACCTACAGCCTCGACTTTGGGACCATTTTTTTGCCAGTCGCTGATAGAAAGTTATCACCTTCCAGTTTTAAGCATCATTTATCTTTTGAGTGAAGATGACCATCTTTATCTACTTTGTTAATAATAACAAAAAGAATCCTTATTCCTCATACCTTTAATGCCAGTAAAGGGCTACAAATCATTTATGGCACAAATATTCCCAAACCACTTCCTGGGGCCTTAATTACCAGGCTGACAAAAAGGCGCTGGATCACCAAGAATCCAAATCAGTGGATTCTGTTCCTGCAAATGCCACCGTTTCAGGACCCGGCTCCATCTTCCCTGATGAAGAGGTTAAAAAGGTGCCTGTGAGTTTGAACTTTTACTGAGAAGCTGAAATTACAGGGCGAACTGAAGCCAGTGAAGTGCCACGTTCTCACTTAACGGACAGCCCTGATTCTCGAGCCTCTATTTAGCTGACAGAACAAATCGCTTTAAAACCTCAGTTCCTTTCCTTGAGCCATCGCTGGCCTAACCCCATAATCCTCACTCCCTATCATGTCCAGAGCCTAGATGATGGACACCTATCTCACTGTCACTAGGCCTGACAGCAGTTTCCAAGGCCTGTGTTAGAAAGGGGCTCCAGCTGACCCAGTCCCTGATCCTTCAAGTTATAAACCACCAAACTCCCCTGCATCACTGAGCTGAAGGAAGTACAGCCCAGGGTTAGAAAGGACAGTAGAGGATACTGCATAAAGAAGCAACTAGAAACAGCCAGAGCCTCAGAACTCAAGCACTCTTGTGTACTAAGTACACACGGCCCATGTACAGCCTGAAAAACCTCGGAACCACTCAAGGTTTCTGTTACGTTCAGAGAGCACTGAGTCTTAAAATATTAGAAGAGAGTTTGCAAATAAATTGCAAAAAGTTACAAAAATAGCAATGCTGCCCCTCCCACAGAGCAAGGTTGTGCCCTGTGTTTTCTTCCAAAGCGCTGGCCGAATACTTCCAGTCTCCTTAGTTAGACAGACACTGGTTTTCTAAACCAGGACAGACTGTGAAGTTTCAGAATTCAGACTATAAACACACAAAATGAAGCAAAGATTCTCCCCACAAAATGTACCCTTAAGTAACTTGGGAAAAAGCATGCGTTGTCATTTAAATTAAACTCCACTGTACAGTATCAACACATGGCTTTACTGTTGTTTGGGGTTCTTTTTCTGGCATGAAGGATAAAGGTGAAACAACAAGATGTATGAATTAAATGGAAACAAACTACTAGGAATGGGAAATCTGAAGCTGTGATATATATAGTAAAAGGCAATCAGGAAATGAAAAAAGACTCTTTTGAGCCCCAGGTGAAATATAGGGAAATAATGTCTTTGTGAATTAAAAATGAAAAAGCTGTGGGTAACCATAGTACCAACGTCGATAGTATTCATGAATTAAACAAGCAGGTGGGGGGACTTCCCTGGTGGCGCAGTGGTTAAGTATCTGCCTGCCAATTCAGGGGACACAGGTTCGAGCCCTGGTCCAGGAAGATGCCATGTGCTGCGGAGCAACTAAGCCCATGCGCCACAACTACTGAGCCTGCGCTCTAGAGCCCGCGAGCCACAACTACTGAGCCCACAAGCCACAACTACTGAGCCCACGTGCCTAGAGCCCGTGCTCCACAAAAAGAGAAGCCACTGCAATGAGAAGCCCATGCACCGCAACAAAGAGCAACCCCCGCTCGCCGCAACTAGAGAAAGCCCATGCACAGTAACGAAGACCCAACGCAGCCAAAAACAAAAATGAACAAAAACAACGAGCAGGTGGTACAAGATGTGTCCCCCGCCCCAACAAGTAACTAATCCCAGCACAACAGCTAGATTACAGAATAGCATTTGTATCATGCCCAATATAATTCTCTTCTTCATCCCTTCCTCTTAAATGTACCTAAAGTTAAGGAATTTGTAGAAAAATGTTTTTCCTGTGTACGTATGTTTTCAGAAAAATATGTACACACCAACTGGGACCCAGAGGCCAAGAGTGGAATGGAAATGAGGTCAAGGCCGAGCTGGCCAACTCAGACCATAGCATACATGGCCTCCACGGAGCCAGGGCGATGCCACCTCTGGGCCCTGCCTCCCACACAAATAGGGTGAGTCACTGGGGGCAGGTCCCTGAAGTTTATAAAAGAGAGGAAAACACGTCTAGGGCCTCCGGGAGTGTGAGGTCCTGCCAGTGCGCGAGCACACCCTCCCTTCAGGGGGTACCTCGCTGGCCAGGCCGGGGAGAGGCACTACCTGTCTCGCGAGGCCACAGAAAACGGTCCTTTGAACATCTGGCCGCGCCTGGGAATAAAGACAGAGAAGCCCGACTCGGACACCTCCCTGCTCTACCTCTTCCAGCCGTCGCCTCTGTTCCTTCTGCTGCTCGATCCGCTTCTGCCTCTCCGCCAGCAGCTGCCTCTTGTACTCCTCCTGCTCGCGGAGCTGCTGCTCCTGCAGGAGCTGCTGCCGCCTCAGGGCCTCGGAGCGCTCCTTATTCTCCTGCTGCAGCCTCAGGAAGTCCCGGCGAAGCGTGGACTCACCAGGCACGTTGACGATGGAGCTGCAGGGGGAAGCGGGGCTCTCAGGGGCGTGGGCTACTCCACGTCCACGCCCCGCCTCTTCCGAGCCCCTCCCACCCCAAGACCCAACGAACTAACAAATCCACGAGGGTAACGAGCCTACGACTCAGTAGCATCACCCCTGCTTTCACCTGTCTCATAAATATCTTAAAACTCTGTCCTGCATGTTTGACAGGACAGCTCTACGTGGAAATCTCACATCAACTCAAACTGCGATGAAGAGCTGAAACCACCTCTTGCCACGTGTCATTAGACCCTCTGTGACCGCCTGGCTTCCCACCAGGAACAGCAGCATCACGTTCCGGGATTGCCCGGGCGGTAATACCAGAGCGATCTCCAGCACTGGCCGTTCCCTCACCTTCCCCACGCGGTCCAGCATGCCTTGTCAGCTCTCCCCTCCCACTCTCTCTACTTGCAGGGCCAGAAGCTGAGCCCAGGTGGGTCCCAAGGATGAGCCATCACACAGGTAAATTAGCGTCACTCCTAGGTGGTCTCCCGGCTGAGAGTCACTTCTCCACATTCAAAACTCCCAGAACAAATGGCAAATCAATCTTCCTAAACTGCTTCTTTCGTTATATCGCGTCCCTAACCCAAAACAATTATATTGCTCCTGAAATCAGTTCAAATTACTCTAAAAATTTTAGTCTCAAATGGATTCAAATCTTTTATGTAACTATGGAGTTTTTTTCAATAAATTCTCTTCTCTCTTGATATGCCCTCTTCAAACACCCATTCTCTGCACACAGGTCCCCACAGGTCTCTCGAACCACTGTGCCTACCCTCCTTTTCTCTAGCTAGTCAGCTACGTGTAGCTGCAGCATGAACACCAGGCAGGCAAGACCATTATTGAAGCTTTTAAATCCTCTCTTCCCTGATTAATGAGTCGCTGTGAGGTTCTTGCTACCACATCTTCAAGCTTCTGCTTCACTGTACCTCGGGGAGCCAGAGAGGACCAAAACGACTATAAAATGGATCAGGACAGAATGCACCCCCAAGAGAGGCAATGAAATGCCGATGATCACACAGGTGGGAAGAGCAAAACCAATCAACCAGCCAACAAGTCTTGGGAAAGACTACAGTGTTTTCAAAGGGGGCCCTGCTGGCCCATGAGCAGGAAACTGTGTGCAGGACTGCTTCATACGCTACAAGACGTTTTCCATCCACACCTGCTGGAGCAAGAAATGCCAGTGGCAAGCTCCACTTCCCCAGGACCAGACACAACCTGCATGTTTCCAAATGACCGGGGGAAGAGGAAGCAACGCAGTCTCGGTAGAGAACCACCGGGTCAGAGGCTCCAGAGGCGGAGAACGTTTATAGGGGTCTTTGAAAGAACAGAAGAATGGAAGATATTAAGGCACTTTCAAAGTAACTGATGACTCCGTCCCACTGCACGGGCATCTCCTGCAGCCCTGGCACCGCCAAGGAGCAGCCTCTCCATCCAGCAGGGACGTGAGCAGCCCTGTCGTTACCTGGGCTCCCCCTCCTGCTCAGGCACCTCCTCCTCCTCTTCCTCACTCCCGCTGTACTCGTACTCGGTTTCATCTGTAAAGAAAAGGACAAGAGAAACGAGTCAGTTCACGAATCGTGACACTGCGTGCACAGGTAAGCATCTCCGAGGGCATCACCGCCAAATAAAACCCATATATTCTTTGAGAAGATAGTAAAGTGTGTGGAGAACTTGGGGGGAGGAGGAGCGTGACACCAATTCCCACCATGAATGGTGGTCGTCCCCTGGGCCAGCCGTACTTCCCACAGCAGAGCAGATTCTCTTGTATTCGAGACAGTCCCTTCTGGGATGCACGGCTGAGCGGGGGCAGGGCTGTGAGAGGGGCCCCAGAGCCCTTGACACATAAGAAAAGGGGTCCTGGAGCATCAGCAAATTCACAAAGTCCACTCAGATGGCAAAACTCGAAAGAAAGAGGTTAACTGCCCAAACGAAGGCAATAAGGAATATATCTGGTTACTTTTAGCACTTGGGGATTGCCCTGAACTTGCTCTTTTTACTGTCTTCTTTGGCCTTGAACTTTGAGTGTCAAAAAAAATTCAGCAATGGGTTGCCTGTTATCCGGTGTCGTTCTGTAAAGTTCCTGTTAAGAATTCACAGAACAGGGGCTTCCCTGGTGGCACAGAGGTTGAGAGTCCGCCTGCCGATGCAGGCGTGCCCCGGTGTGCCCCGTGCACCTGTTCGTGCCCCAGTCTGGGAAAATCCCACATGCCGCGCAGCAGCTGGGCCCGTGAGCCATGGCCGCTGAGCCTGCGCGTCCGGAGCCTGTGCTTCGCAACGGGAGAGGCCACAACAGTGAGAGGCCTGCGTACAGCACAAAAAAAAAAAAAAAAAAAATTCACAGAACAGGAAGGTCAATGGGAGCCAGAGGCCCCAGAGAAGAAGGTTTAGAGAAGACGGTGGTGAAGCCTGGCCTGCACGTTGCTGGGCAGGAGACACCGTTGAATCCAGGCAGGTGGACACAGAACACGTCAGGATAGGAAATCCAGACACTGGGGACCAAATGGAACCTTACGTAATTAGCAAAGCAAATGTTCATGTTGTGCAGTAAAGACAGAAAAGCAGTCAGGCCGACGGGGCCCAGGCCTGACCACACCACCCCCATGAAGTGTAGGAAACCCTGGGGCTCTTGAGCAGGAGAGGAACGGGACAGCACACGGACGCTGATGTTCCCAGCTGACGCTCTGAGCCCTGCCTGATGCAGACAGAACACAAGGTCCATAACGAAGTAAAAAAGCACAGCCACAAAGATGTGCCCCCGAGGAGGAGCAGGACGGCATCGAGTGCTGACTGGCCACAGTGCCCACTACCCAGTGTCAGCCTGGCAATACACTGCACAGAGCCAGTCCCCTTTGCTGGAGCCAAGCTGCCCCCTCGGCCCGTCCCTGGGTGCAAAGCAGAGACAGACCATTCAAGCCCCAGCCAGGTGGACACAAACGCGGGTGGGAAAGGAATAACCTATTCTGGTTGGCAAAAACCTAAAAAAATGTTTTTTAAGATGAAAATAAAAACAGGTTTAATACCTTTCTCTCCTCTCTTCTTCCTGGTCCGGTCTATATGGTCCTTAAGCTGGATTCTAACCTGCCTTTCATTTGGCTGATCCCTTATAAAAGGATGTTTCAGAAGCTGCTCTGTGGAGGGCCGCTGCATGTAATTCTTTACCAGGCACCCTTCTATAAAACTGAAAAACTTCTTTGACCTAGAAGAGGAAGTAAAAAAGATCATCAAATTTCTACCACAAAGAGCAAAGCTCCAAAATATCAGTAACTTACAAGCTTGCAAACAGAGCAGGGCTCCAGAATTCACTGTGAACAACGCTGCAAAGGCACAGGGATAAAACAAGAAACAAAGCAGGGACCACGGGGCCCGGAGCATCACTTAAACACGGTTTAGGAGTCACACCACACACAGGGGGCCTCGGAGGCAGCTGGAGTTACTGCTGCTTTCTGACCGTGTTATCACGGGAGGCCAGGGAGTAAAGGGAGGTCTTTGCTAATGTGAAGATGGCAGAGGAGAGACGGCAGGATCCTCGAAGACAAGGACAGACACAGAGTAAGAAAGGGAGCCGAGTAAGTGACTCGGGGCTTGATCCTGTCACTGCGACGTTGCCATCAGTTTCAGACTGGTTTACATATCAGTTCTCTACGCTTAACGTTCAGAGGCAGAAATAATAGTGCTGAGGGGGGCAATGACCCTGCCGTTAACGTTTACCCCACCAGCCACTTTGTTTTTGCCTGTTTCTCCATTTCTGCCTCACAGTGACCCCCTCCCTAGCCTCAGCTGACGCACCCTCACCCATTCTGTCTTTCGAGACTCAGCTCAGACACCCTCCCATCGGTAAGCCTTTCCCGGCAACACTGCACCCCGCCCTCCCCAGGTCGGGAGCCTTTCCTTTGGGGTTGTCTGCATGTAACACACTGCACACTTCACATTTATGTTTGTCTCTCCTCCTGGTTTAAAACGGTACAGGTCAGGACTGGTTCCTACTTCTCCATTTGTCAGCAATGCCCAACTCTGAGCATGTAGACTACAATAGGTATGTAATAAATTTTTGTTGAATGAATGAGTTATTCAGTCTTTAAAAATGTGGTTGAGAAAATTAGTTCAGTCCTTTCCAGTTATTTCACTGCTTTTAAGAATCATTTGTATTGTCTTCTGTTTCTACTCAAACTTACTATTTTTGTTCAATTCAACAAATATTTATGTGTCAACGACGTACATTTGTTTATGCTAGGCTCTGTAAGAGATATACATAGGAAATAATGTATGTACACACAATAGCGGATGTATAATCAAACTGCGAGGAAGAAAAAAGAACTACTGCCGACTGTGGAGTGGGTCAGACATCAAGAAAAAGGAGGATTTCTGACATTCCAAAGATGGGAGAGAAAAGCCATTGTTCCAGAGTGACAGAAACCACATGAACAACGTAGCAGAGTACTAGGGAACAGTGAATTGTTTCCTGATACTAGTATGAAAAGTGGAAAAGGGTAAAAGAAATAGGTCAAGGTCAGCTCAGAGAAGGGCCCTGAAGTTGTGACTTTATTCTATGGTTAAGGAAGAATGCAGAAGATTCTACACAGCAGTGATGGAATGCTCTTAGCACAGAGATTCCCAAACCCCACTGCCCACAAAGATCACTTTGGGAGTTTATTAAAAATACAAACTCCTGGGTCACTCCTCAAACCTAAGAAACTAGACACTTTGAGGTTGGAGCCCTAAGTTAAAAGATTCCAAAGGGATTCTCACGTGCGTGTACACATTAACATCTGAGAATCGATGACCTGCAATGTATTCCTGAACGTCGACGGCCAGGTACTGCTGGAAGAGAGCCCACTAATCATCTTTTAAAGGCTGCTTCTCCAAAGACAGTCGTGGAAATTTACATCTGGTGGACAAGAAGACAGCAACCATAAAGGAGGAAGGACTGCATGTTTGTAACCCTCTCCCCGCTTAGAACACCGGGGTAAAATGAGGCAGTGACATAAACTGCTGAGAATGCATCTGATCAAGCTCAGTTAGAGGAAGTTTGGTGGAAGAGCACAGGCAGAATCTACTGTCATCTACATCCGTCTCTTTATCTCACTGTACTATATACACACAGCGGTTAATGCAAACCTGCAAGTTATGGACCGAATAATCAGAGTGGGGGCCGACTGACAAAACCGTGAAACACCCCGAAGGTGGAGCATCAACTCGCTTTAATAAAATCTGACAGAGAAAAAGAAAGGGGAAAGTGAGCATCGTTCAGTTCAGCACATGCCAGACGAAGTGGCACCCAGCCCCGCAGCTTACTCCCTGGTGACATCTACTGGCCACCCATGGATGCCCCCGGTTATCATGTTTTAACACAGGAGACCAACCGGGGCTAAATCGTTGCAACCGTCCCGCGTTAAAGAACCTTGCCAAGAACTGGTAAGTGGAACCAGACGACCTCAGTTCCCCAGAGCTGAATGTGGTGAAAGACGGGATAAAGGAGGAAACCCCGCCAGCAGACAAAGGTGGGGAAAGGATGGTGAAATGCACTGGGGAAAGCATGGGGAGGGCAGGGAGGAGCAGGAAAGAAATGAGTGGCGGTACACGTGCGTGTCCACACCCACGATGGCAGAGAGGCTCCACAACGCCCTGACAGCCAAAGACCGAGGCCAGGAGAGGAGGAGGCTGAAATGGAGATCTCTGGCTTATTTCAGAATCAGAATCAAGAACCTAAGAGGAGACAACACCACCTGGAAAACTCATGAGAACAGTTTCAGAAAGGAAAAAAAGAAAACCCACAGTAGGTAAGACAGACAGCAGAGCCCAGGAAACAGGAACGGCAAAGGAGGGAGGGAGGGCCCGAGTGCATGAGAGCCTGAGTGCAGACGGGAACCGACAGGAAAGGACTCAGAGGAGCCCTCGGGAGGAAACAAGCGGGCAGAATGCTCAAGCGAGGAAACAAAGCACTGCCCTTTCCCTCGAGATTTTAAAACTACACCAAGAGATTTTAAAACTACACCAAACCGGCGTCACCCCACACCGCCGCACTTCCTAACGCTTTCCTGCACGGAGGTCGTCACCGTCTCCCTCCCTGGCATCGATCCGTTTAGCAGATGGGCAAGGAGGGAGAAGGAAGGGGCAGCCCAGGGAGAGGACCCCTCCTCCAAGGCAGGCTGCTGGGCGACAGGGGCCCATCGGACTTCAAAGTTCTGCAGTAACTACAGTAAACCCTTCCATGAATTTTAAGATACTACTTCAACTGAGGAACTACAAGTCAACACAGCTTTGCTTCTTCATGTAAAGATGGTTAGAAACATATTACACTGAGAGGTATGTTTAAGTATTAAAATGGAACCTTTTTCTTTAACGTGTTGGTGTTTCATAGGGTGGCTTGTCACTATTGTATCATTCAAGGACAACTGATCAAGAAAAAGAAACAATAAAAACTAAAGCGACACAACACTTTTTAACTGGTGTTTTGGGGCACTGGCTCTTGTGTTCTTTTGGACTCAGAATGGCCAGAATTTTGCCTTGAAGTCAAACTAGAGAAAGGAACGATTTTTTTTTTTTTAAAAAAGGAAAAGAACAGCAACAACAAAGCACACACAGCTTACCATTTTTTGGACTTCAGCCGGGGAGGAGGGTTTCTGGGGATGAGAAACAGTGCTCTCATGGGATGCATGTCACAGAGAGCTGGGGAGAGGAGAGGGCGTGTCAGTACGTACTCAGGTTACTCATTCTTGATCTCTAGGGGCACACGCTCTGCCCATTGTCTGATCGGCATGCTTTACGTCAGGCAGTCTGCACATCTAGTTAATACGGCTGAGAGCGTACCTTGAATACCCCACTTAAACATTAGCAAAATATGAGGAGGACAAGCGCAACGAAAAGAACATACAATTTCAAACAGACATTGGAAAGTTTTCATAAATCAAAGATAAATATTGATTCAACGTCCTAAAGGAGTTAACAGCTTAAGTTTCTACACCATCTAGCAGATGACAATGAGATAACTTTATTTTCCTAGGGTTGCTGTGAGGATTAAATTAGACTCGGTCGTAAAGGCCTTCACACGACACCTGGAACACAGATGCGTTAAGCCCTCCAGGAATGCTCGCTGCTGATTGTTAGAGCGAGTGTGCCTAGGGAAGGGCAAAAAACGGGGGCCAGATGGGACTGTTGAATTCTGTGCAATGACTGCCTGTTCTCCGATCACTTGCCCAACGAAGGCGTGTTAGGTGCACGTGTACGCACGAGTATGTCACATCAGGTATTTCCGAGTGTTTATTTACCTTCAAGAGACTCTTACAAGGCAGTTGGGAAATGGGGGTCAAAGAAAAGGAGGGTACTGTTCCTGCCGTGAAAGAGAACCGAGACAAAGGGCCAGGCAGTCCTTCCCCGTCTAGGTTAAGGGAGCACGTGGTGATCAAGACAGACGGCCGCTTCTGCAGTGCCAACTAATCCTTAGCTGTGGGCAGTCTTTTATCATTCATTCAACAAATATTTATTCAGCAGCGACTATGGATCAGGAAGTTATACATTCTTTGTATACACTTTTTTTAAAGGGAGGCTAGCAGAAAATGCTGTTTTTCCCTTTGCTCTCTGAAATTCTACCCTGTTACTGATTAAAAATCAATTTCATGAAGTTGTCATTGACTTAATCCAAAGCAGAAGCAAAATTTCACATAGATAATACTAAAAAAAGTTATTCCACAGATAAAAGGCTGTGCCTCTATTTGTAAAGTTAAAACATAAGAAATACTGAAATTTCCTGTGGTAGGACCAGTTTCACTGAATATTAAGTTCAAACTGTAAAAAGAAAAATTACTGTGTATTATCTGACATCAGAATAATTTCAGGTCACACGTCTGATTACAACTTAAACCAAAGATAACATAGCCCACGGACCTCAGGGAGATCTTCAAAAGGACTAATGCATGCCAAGAATTCCTTTCACATCGAAAACTCCACTGTATTTATGATCCCTTCATCTGAACGCCCCATCAGCAACAGTTTCATCCATGCAGCCACTCTCTTTGAAGCCTTGAGACTAGGTTTAAGTTACACAGAACTGGGCTGAAAAGGAACGCAAGCTACTTACGGGGAGCGCCTTCTGCCATCTCAATGGCTGTGATGCCGCAGGACCACAGGTCACTCTGCAAACAAAGCGGGAAGTTAGGACACTGTCCTTGCTGTGAGGCCACCAACTCACCACTGCTGATCATTCACACAAATGACGCACTTGCATTCTTTGGGCTACTAACCAAAAGGAAGTTCGCCAGGAAATTAAAAGCACAAACACATCTGGAAGAACACCTTCCAAAAGAATGAATGGAAGATGCAATAAAGATAACACTGATTGTTAATTAGAACCACTGGTTTCTATGATTGAACTAAGGTGGGTCCCCGTGACATCTTCTCCCTACCTGCCCACTGCGGGCTCTGCAGTTCATCATTTCTTCATTTCTTTCCAAGTATTTGAGGATTCAGACTCCCAGCCTAGACAGATGTTTACTCTTATGTTTTATGACAATATCTCAGACATAACTATGATGTGAAGCATTTAAAGGCTAGAAAGTGCTCTTTATGAAAGGTCCTCAGAAGAATTAATAAAATCCACCCTCGTTCGTGCCCCGGGAGGGGAAGATCCCACGTGCCGCGGAGCGGCTGGGCCCGTGAGCCATGGCCGCTGAGCCTGCGCGTCCGGAGCCTGTGCTCCGCAGCGGGAGAGGCCACAGCAGTGAGAGGCCCGCGTACCGCAGAAAAACAAACAAACAAAACCCACCCTCGCTCACTAAACGGAATCATGCTGCCACGTCTCTCTGCTCTTCCTTCAAACGTAGTCGGGGGTGTGAGATAAGTTAAGTGCACGCGGTCTTTTCCTTCCAATTCCCCAAAATATTAATTTTAAAATTTCAATTTTACTCCCTTTTTTTTTTTTTTTTTTTTTTTTTAAGGCTATGCCATGCGGCTTGCAGGATCTTAGTTCCCCCACCAGGGATCAAACCCGTACCCCCTGCAGTGGAAGCGTGGAGTCCTAACCACTGGACCGCCAGGGAATTCCCTAAAATTTGAATTTTAGCTTTATCCCCTACTCAAATACAAGTTCCATGGGGACAGGTATTTTTGTCTGTTATTCACCTTTGTATCCCCAGAATTGTGACTACCACGTGGTAGGCATTCAATATACATTGGATGACAGATGAGGTTTTATCAGCTAATTTCTTAAAATCCAAACAAGATTTTCTAAAAGCAGATAACAGATGTTTTTTCATCATTAGCCTTCTTTTGTTTAGACACTATCCTAATAAAGAAATTACTTAAAGTTGCTCAGTTGAAGGGTTTTCCTAAATAACCTATAACTATGCTATGGAGGCTCAAGCACATATGTTTTATTACAAGAATAAAGAGGCCCATGAACTGCTCCCTTATTTTTACGGAGGTTTTCTATACCCTCAGGTACAAAGAGTAATCCACCACCTTAACCAGAAACTGTTCACCCCCATGAACACCCCCAGGTGTTCATGGGGATGGTGCAAACAAACCACACCCATCTCCTCTCAGGGATCTTGGAAGGCTTTTCTCGATACTAATGGAGCCTCTCCAGTTTATAGAAAACAAGGTAAATGACATTACAAAGACTGGAAAGTTAAAATTCAGAAATGGTAAGATAAATCTGAAGGGTGGAACACTGCCTCTTCAGCAAGTCGGTGTCATGCAGAAAGCGGGAGCTGGGGGAGAGGGTGTGATATCCTTCATTGAAAGATACTCAACCACCAAGCAACCAAATACAACGTCTTGTCCTATACGGAATACTGGTTTGGACAAACCAGGTGTAGACGAGCTGGGTCTAATTATGGACTCTGCATTAAGGAATCATTTGTAATTTACTTAGGTATGATAATATTTTGGATGTGTCAGAAATGTTTTCAAATTTTAGAGATACACAATGACATAACAAAGAGTGAAGACTCCTAAAGCCTATAATCTATTTGAAAATATTTCAGCACATAAAAACATAAAATAAATATTCCTCTCCACCACAGGCTTACATTGAGTTCCAGTAGTTGGGTATTTGTAATAAATACTAAATACACTGGCACGCTGTAAGAGAGGAACTCAATTGTGAGTATCATTAACAGGTACATCAACCACTCTGACTCACTGACTTAAGGCAACAGAATTTTTAAGTAGTTTTTACAAACATATTCAACCCGAGTCTGATGATCAAATATGGGTTTTACATCAGGATCAAAAAGTGCATTCTTGATACAAGTCCCTAGAGGTCACTCTAATAGTTTCCATAGATTTGTGACCAAAGCAAAGCTGCAAAGCTCTTTAACCACACTCTAAAATTTCATACAGATGAAGCTATTGCTATATACTGCCAGTATTTTTAAAATAATAAATATCTGATTATAATATATTTTTCAAGTTAAAAAGGACAGCAAACAGGGCAGGAGCACTGAATTTACTCAGGACAAAAAAATTTCTACCAGCTACGGAGTGACACACAGCCCCACCCCACCTTGAAAGCAGCATCGTACTTAGTAACAGAACAGGGGTGATGCAGAATGGACTAAAAAAAAAAAAAAGCCTCAAAATACTGTCCCAGCAGACGTGCCCCTGCAGCAGGGGTCCATGTGGTCCTCAGTGAAGCAGCAGGGAGGGGGGGACTGGAGGCGGAGCCCCACCCGCAGGAAGGCAGGGCCGGCGCCTCACCCTGTAATCATAGGTGGCGTCGGGGTTCTCGTCACAGGCGATGACCTCGGGAGCCATCCAGTACGGGGTGCCTATGAAGGTGTTTCTCCTCCCCACGGTCCTGTCCAGCTGAGCACTCACACCGAAATCCACTGTGGCAGGAAGAGGAAGGAGGGGAAGGAGAACACAATTAACAAACCAGTCAACAGCCAGGTGAAGAGTGTGAGGATCAGAGGTCTTCAGAGTAAACCAAACAGAAACACTGCACAGACTGCAACCTCCCACCAACAGGGATAAGGAAGGAGCACCTTCTCCAGGGCCAAGCCACCAAGACGGCAAGACGCTCAACCAGCCTGGGAGCTCCCTGGGAAGCTGGACCCGCCACCTCCCTGAGCATCGCAACTGCGACCACCAGAGGGACTTCTGAATGAGCCAGGAGCATGGGGGAAGGGAGTCAGGCACCAGGCTAAGCAGTAAGCCCAGCTCCCAAGTCTTAAGTAAGACAGAAGGAGAAACGGGGGGTAACGTTTTCAGCTAACTGCACTCGGGCAGGGTATTAGATCACGTGGCACGCCCATCACATACCAAGCTTCACCTCTGCATTCTCCGTCAGCAATACATTCTGGCCCTTGATGTCCCGGTGAATCACATGATGGATGTGGAGATGTGCCAGTCCCTGAGCAGGAAAGACAGGTCTGGATTTAGTTCTCTGTCGCTGTAAGTGAATAGCCCAGAACACACCCTTTGTAATAAAGTGTGCACACAGGCCAGAAGTTTCTGTGAACATACGATTCAACCTCACTGCATTTCCAGCAAGACATCACCAATGACACCACACAGAGAGAAGCACCCCCAATCCCAGTGGGTCACGGCCGGGGTGGGGGGAGGGGCCGGGTTACCACCTTCTAGCTGCTCCCCAACGGCACACGCTTTCGACGACCATCTGCAGTGTCTCTGCTGTCATTTGTGCTATTTGTGTACAGGGTGGTTCCTTTCCCACGCTGCACGCCTATCTTGCAATGGGTGACCCTGGGGGTAGATCTGAACTACACGCATCCCGGGGGAAAAGCAGAGGGCGAGAGTGGGTTTTAAGGTCTGGCCCTTGAATCCAGCCTGGTTTTCCCACCAAAGAGCGACAAACTGCTAACTTCTGATCGACCCGACCTCCACCCCACGTGCAGAACAATTCTGCCATCAAAAGAGCTTTATGTTCAAATCAAGTATCTTTCTTTCCCAAGGAAATAAATCCTACTGGGCATACAGCACTTTGTGATGACCTCGTATCTGGAACGAAGCCCAGAGCATGCCTCTGGTGAGAGGTGGTGGGAGAACAAAAATACAGTTTTCATCCAAATATGGTCAGAGAGACCAAAAGGCATCATTCTCACAACTCATTTACTTGTCCTGACTTTAGCTAGAGAAGCCAAATCTAGAGCGCCTCCGTAAGCTACAAGCAACCTACTAACTCCAAAACGCCTCAATTCAAAAAGGGCAGATGAGAAGTAACGCCTCATTTGATTTGTCCTGTTTAACTTCTTTGTGGGGTTTTATTGTCATCATTACTTTGTAGGATATGAATTAAATGTAACAGCTGCCCTAAAACATTAATTTTTCTAACATAGGGGGTTTCTAAAATCATTTACCAGTCTGCCTATGAAACAGAAGAGAGCTTATGTCACGGCTCTGGGTATTTTTCCAGCACACAGGATGTGCAGTGTTATACCACAAAGCACCAACTAGGGGGAAAAGCACTAAAAATATACGGTATCTTCACGGTATCGTTAGGAAGAAACTCCCTCCTTTCAGCCTGGTGTACCTTTGAACAGCGGAAGAAGAGATGAAAAACTGCAGCTTCCCTCTTTCGTAATTCCTACTTTTATTACTTCGGTTCATTTTTTATTCTCTTAATGTTCACAAACCCCCCTTCTTACACTTCTCCAGAATTATCTTAGCAGCAGACGTTAAGTAGCCACATCTCAGACGAACGTGGCCTGCCTGCACTCTGGTTCCTGTCAAGCAATCCCCCTGCCCTAGGGCTGCGGGTACTGCCTCTGGGAGGGCCCGCTGCTGGTGTGTCTGCCAGCTCGTACAGCGCGTGAGCCCGAGCCGCGAGGATCTGCGCAGCGGACACAGTCTTCCTGAATGAAGGGTCTGGGAGGGAGGGCGCGTTCCACCGCCCCCACCATGGTGAGCCATAGTCCTTCCTCTTCAGCAGAGATGGCAAGTCCAGTACACAGTCAGCGTCCATCCAAGAGCAAATGAATCAAGGTCCACAACTCGGAAACACGGTCCTGTAAGTCCGTCGCATTCACAGAATGAAGCAGCAGTCAAAGGCCGTCTTCGGTGCTGGTTGGGAGAGGCTGTAACTGCCCACGCTCAGGATAATCTATGCTGGTTTCTATGAAAACGCGAGGTTGCTGTGTGGATGGTGACCATGGAAACGGGCCGGAAGGAACACGCGGCTTCGTGTCTCGAGGCTCTCGTTGGGGCCAGGAGAGCTTTTCTACTGCCGTCTGAGGCCCACGTGCCCACAACTCTCAACCTGCTCAGATCTTCACTCCACAGCAACTGACTCTACCGTCTACCAAGGAATGAGGACGTCTGTCCCCACAGAAATCAGCCCCCGGCATGGCTCTGGGACGCCCTGCTTTCCTTCCCCATGAGCGGCCTTCTCACCACACTGCTCTCTCTTTCCCAACACTGACTCCCGTGACCCATGATGAAACACATGAGTACATGACACTGACTCTTCCAGAAGCTTTTGTTTGAGGTTAGTCCATTTAGACGTTCGTCGTAGGAAAAATTCCCATCCTAGATGAAGTGACGTGAAGGAAACGCTCGTTTCACGTGCCCACGGGGGCGGAAAACATCTGCTGCATCTTGAAAAGATGTTCATTGAGCTACTATGTTCGGGTTGATCTGGGGCCTCAAGCAAGCTGGGCTTCTTTCAAAAAATGCTGTCTTGAGTTCAGTGGTGGAAAAACAGTTGTATACACTTAGTTACCTACCCACATGTTACATTAACTGATTCCTGACACTAAAACTCATTTACTGCTCATAATAATGGTACTTCCTTCATAGGACTGGGACCTAAACGTTACATATGAAGAAAGTAAGTCTGGAAAGTTGAGTAACTTGGCAGGGGATATGCAAAAGATAAGCTGCAGAGGCAGGACTCGAGCCCAAGTCTACCTCACTGGAGGCCCGTGCTCTTAGCCACTGCTCTCTCCTGCCCACAGGACTCAGACCCAAGTCTACCTCATTGGAGGCCCGTGCTCTTAGCCACTGCTCTCTCCTGCCCACAGGACTCAGACCCAAGTCTACCTCATTGGAGGCCCGTGCTCTTAGCCACTGCTCTCTCCTGCCCACAGGACTCGAGCCCAAGTCTACCTCACTGGAGGCCCATGTTCTTAGCCACTGCTCTCTCCTGCCCACTCTGAGTTTTCGTTATCAAGATAATAAATACACCTGCCCACTCACTGAACTCCCTCACAGCAGTATAGGGCAGGAGGCTTAGTTTCCCATGTTAAGGCTCCTATAATAACCATAAAAGAATCTTGATATTTTTATAATGAAATTTGTATGTGATGATTAGAAGACGGGGTCTCCCATCTCACCCTCTACAACTGGTTTTCCTAAGGGAATTGTCTATTGTCAAGGGCTCTGTAAACTTTCTAAATCAAAAGAAATTCAAACCATCTCTGAATTCTAGATGGCATTTTTTAATCCTGCAGTCCTCTATGAAACTTAAACGTAAAAAGTGGAGCAAATTTATCTATAAATAAAAAATAAAGTAACATTTTTTTTTATTAGTGACAGAAACATAAGAATTAGATTCCAGTTCAACTCCATAGTCTTTATTTTTTAAATGTGGTCGGTAAATGAAATCCAACCAAGTAATTTAAGTGTGTAATTGAGGGGTAAAGTAGAGAGAAAAACTGTGCCGGCTGACCAGAGGGAAGAGGCCCAGTGGCAACTCACATGCAGTTTTCAAGTACGGAATTTTCAAACACTTTGCCTGTGCTGTCAGGACAGCTCTACTACTGAAAGGAATCATTTAGAAGCCGCTAAAACGGTAGCCAAGAACTTGCTCTGACATCATAAACCAGCTTTCCAATTGGCTGTAAGTAACATTAAACATTAGAACTTCTCCTCATAAATACTGCAACAGATTCTAACAGTTAATGCCGAAGTCCACAAGATGATTTTGAAAGCCAGCATTTGGCACCATTAATATGGCTTTATAAGCTTAGACACACGATTCCCATAAACACAAGAGTTAGAGGTTATTTCTCCTCCTCTCCACTCTGATTTTCTTCTTCATAACTGCAGGATGAATTCAGGGAAATACCAAAAAAAAAAAAAAAAACTATTCTAAGTCTAGTTTCCTTGGATACTTGCCAGACTCAAAACCATGATGTGGCTTAAACTATCAAAGCCAGCTGGTGATACAGAACCCTTGGTTGCCACGAAAAGAATAACCTGTACAGGTCGCAACTAATGCACAGAAACCCTCGGGGCTGGGCAAACGGAAATGGAAACACAAGCCCACGCCTGGCTGCCTCAGCTGTGCCCCACTTACCCTGAGGATCTCCCTGGAGATGTAGGCTATCCAGTCTTCCTTGAGCGTGTTGCCCTTGGTGTTCTTCACGAGGTCTGTGATGGACCCGGCCCCGCAGAACTCCATAACAAGCTGGAGAGAGACAAGACATGCTGTGGCCAACACGTCCCCCCAGTGGCCAGAGCATCACAGATGTCAGCACACACCCGGGTAGGTCGGCGGTGGGGGGGGCAGTCTAACCCCCCTCCCTCTCCTAAAGGTCTGGGCGCACAACCATTGTGGAGGCACCGAATTCCTGAGAGCGTTATCTCATCACACCCCATCTATTCGGCACGGACATCCGGTCCAGGAGATCGGCATCTGCATGTTCCACAGCGCAGCCCGTGCAGAGGCCCTGAAGCCCCCCTTGTCTCCTGAGCACAGATGCAAGTGGACCGTTTGCTCCTAATCAACGCCCAGTCATCAGAAATCTGATCCAAATACTCTTTAACAGGCTTTCCAACCTGCCAGTGTCTAAAATGTTCTGTTTTCCACACATTGTGATTCTCAAACTATTTTATATTCACTGGGTTTAGTACAGTCTAAAAATAGTTTTAAAATTTCTCTTTAAAAAGAGAAATACTATTTTTAAGCAGCGCATCATTTTTTAAAAGACACTATTTACAATACCTAAATGTTTCAACAATACGAACACAAGTATATTTCCAAAGTACTTAGAAAATAAATTGAGTTGAACTATTCTAAAAATTTAACTGTGTTTGGATACGGGCAATGGAAATAAAGGTAACTGTTTCCCTTTTACTATCCTAACTTTGCAAATAGTCTCTAATGGCTTTTTAAAAGATTAGAATAGTATTCATCTATCTTTCTGCCCTGTTAAGTCCAGTACCTTTGGCATAACGTGATAACCACAGATCTGAAACTATCTCGGTGTCATCATCGTGAATAGAAATGTATTCAATAAGAGATACGGTTGAATATGTATAAATTCTATAAATTTCCCTGGAGTCCACTGTTCTTAATAAATTACTGAACTAAGTTTGTTTTCTTGCAATTTGTCTCTCATTCCAATGTAGTAAAGAAAGATGCATTTAGTTGAGATTCCACACTAATTAATTTCCATAAAGTTTTTATCACATTGCTTTTATTTTCAAGCTACTAATTTCCTTGCTATTTTGTTACCTTTTTTTTTATGTGCCATTTTATTCCCAAAACACAAAGTTAACTCTTTTTCCTGCAATGTGAAATCAACACCAAAATAAACATTCAGGACACCTTCCACTGAGAAGGCCAGGGAAGATACCAGATGTTACCCCTTTCTCTTTGCTTTTCTCTCCCCTCCCCCCTCTGGAAGGTTCTTAATGCCCTTTTAAATACAATCAAAGAGGAAACCCCACAGAACGCTCAGGAAACGTCTGCCTACCCAGAGTTGGTCATCGTGTCCTGGGGGGCTCTTTTTAATGAAAGCACCGTAATATGTTGCAATATTTCTATGATGAGAATATTTCTTCAGCATATTTATCTCCAGCTTGATTTCCTCCTCTTCATCCTTAAGAAAAAATAAAAATAAAATGTGCAGCTTTTGAATGACACGCAGGATTTTACTTTCTCCACACGCAGGCAATCAGACGTTCCCAGCCCCTCCAGCAAGGGAGAAACACTTTACTCTTGTGCCAGTCACCGGGGACTTTCCGGGATGCCTCCTTTGAAATGTGATTACGGGCTCTGCAAGAAGAAATACGCGCACAAAAGGTAAAGATGAAACAGGAAGCACCAGGGGCAGAGGGCACGCGTGGCCTGGCTCTTCCACGGGCCACGTGACCCCAGGCAATTCACTCCACTTCTCTGGGCCTCAACTGGCTCATCTGTAAAAATGGGAGGAAAAAGGAAACTGGCTGATACTATTTCAAATGACTAGGAAGGGCTGCTTCTTTTCTAGAGAACATTTTTGAGTACAAATCGTCCGACGCACTTTAGGTTCACCTCTGAGAGACTCACACAGCAGCATCACCCTGGGTCGGGGGCAGGGGCCAAGCTCAGGGGCCCTGTGGTCCTGGACAGACAGCGCCCCCAAGAGACTCGGGCCAGTCCAGGAGCCCAGAAACATAAACACCGCTCAGTGGTGGCAGGTTGTCCCTAGACTGGGCTCATCCCCCCGCCTCTTGCTTTACTAAAATAAGATGAGCAGAGGAAGAAATGAAGAGTCTGTACGAGAAGATTAGAGGGAGAATGAAGGGGACAGATGGTGACAAAGGTCCGGAAAATAAAAATAAGTTGCTCTTGTGAATGTTCAGGTCTCCGCCTTCTCCCACACCAACCCCTCCCCCCCGCCCCGGGGAAAACCGTGTTATCGGGGGCGTCCTGTCACCTGCTGCACACACAGACACGGGGAGAGGGTAACGCCAAACCACCTGCAAAGAGTCATCCGAAGAAAGGTTTACAGGTAGCATGAGAATGAGAGGAAAGCAGAATTAAAGTGAGAAAAAAGAGAGAATGTGCAGGAATAGAGAAAATCTGCCTTGGTTAGAAAAGAGGTGTTTGAGGGAAGATAAAGAAGATCTTTGAGAAAAGCCTCATAACCAGATCTCTAGAATTCCCTTTATTTCATGTATTTTCAACAGGAAATGATGAGTGGTTCCCTAAAACCTCCTGACTTTTCTACACTGACACACTCCTTCCACTTTAGCTGATATCCTTCCCTCTCCAGGGAAGACTCAGGGATTCTGAGCCGCGTTGGTACATATATATGCACACGTGTGCGTGCACACACACACACAAAACCTACTGTTGCAGCCTAGCATCTCCAAGAACCTTGCATAAGGCCTCACAGACCTAAAGTAAGTTTGGTTTGCAAACATTGCTCTTAGGGCAACATCATTCATTAGATATGAACAGTGAGACCAAATGAAAAAAGAAAATGTCTTTTTTTTTTTTTTTTTGCGGTACGCGGGCCTCTCACTGTTGTGGCCTCTCCCGTTGCGGAGCACAGGCTCCGGATGCGCAGGCTCAGCGGCCATGGCTCACGGGCCCAGCCGCTCCGTGGCATATGGGATCCTCCCGGACTGGGGCACGAACCCGTATCCCCTGCATCGGCAGGCGGACTCTCAACCACTGCGCCACCAGGGAGGCCCAGAAAATGTCTTTTTAAAAACAACTTTCAGTTGGTCATTACTGCTTAATAAACCCAATACACACCAAAACATGTAATCATCCGACACCAGTGATTCTCATGGCGGGGGCTTCCAGCTCGGTCCAGAGACATAAGTATGAGACTATTACAGCGTACAGATGACAGGCATGGTTGTCATGTGACTCTGGCAGATGATGACATAAATATGGAGGAGAGTCACATGGCCATGTACAGTCTAGACACTAGTCTGTGTAATAATTCTCATTCAAAACCCATATATATGTAAATCACACCAAATGCGTATGGATTTCAATGGCCACGGTTAAAGCAGCAGTGAATGATAAGAGGCTGAACAACTAGGATAATGAACTAGCTTAATGCTCAACAAAACCAGTGCTTAGCCTGGCTAGGATTACACAGTCACACACCTCTATCTGGGACCTTTATAGTATAGAAACTTTATACTATGAAACATAAAGGGGCAAGAGCTTTTGTTCACGCTGGGCACAAGGGAGCGCGCCCCAAGCAGAACTAGGAAGCCCCATCCATCCACAACTTTATCTCATGCTCGCGTTCGCGCCCATGCTGTGGAAGGACCACCACCTGCCGGCACAGGGCCCTGCTCTCTCTGGATCGCAGCTCACGACTCGCTGCCCACAGTCTCTGGGTTCCTGGGCGGCCAGGACACCCCAACGAGGCCTGTCGAGACTGATACGCTCCTAACAAAAATGAGCGCGAGTCTGGCCACAGCCTCGCTCCTGCTGGAAAGGAGGCGGTGTTACTGCAGGATTAGAAAGTCAACTAAAGGTGTGATTTTTTTTCCTCTTATCCAAAACCAGTAAACCTGTAAGGATGTGGGGTACAAAGGCTACACAAAAACAAAAGGAACAATGCTGAACTAGAATAGGGAAAAATCAATACACTACCGATTTTCATTTTCTGTGCTAAGAGCGCAGCCACTCACTTCACGCAGTAATGTGTGCCTTCGCGGACGGAAGGCGGGACTTTATTGCTCCATTCCTAACCCTTCCTAGGGACCTCCACCCGCCCCCCACGCTGCCTAAGTCACCCCAGGGTCTTTAGTCCCTGTGATGCTCTGCCAGTAGGTTTCACTTCTGGACAGAAAGCAAACGCTACCTACAGTTCTCCCACAAGAAGCTTCCTGAGCAATAATTAAGGGTCTTGACATACTGTGACTGGTTTTGACATATTTTTTCTTTTAGTGACAAAAACCAGTGTCTTCCAGGATCTAACTCGTTCACCGCTCTGTATAAGAACAACCAAGACCCTCCATCGGCACCTGATGTTTTTGGAGCCCACTGAGTTAAAATCCTCACACATCTTACATATTTAAAGATCCTCATAGGCTTAAATGCGGTACTGCTCACCGGTGTGAAAAACACTTAATATGCACACGGGTAATACTGCTGGAGGATCATCACGGAACAACGCACCTCCCTGAACCTAAGATGCTGCTAGACAGACACCCAATCACTTTTTGTAACGGAACTATGATTCACCATCAACCATAAGACACAGGCTGTAACATCTCTGAAACTGGGCTGCAAGTTACAAACAATGAAATACGACATAAGAACAGCTTAAACACAGTTTGGCAACAGCTTTTCTAATATGACTGAAACATCCAAATATTTTCCGAAAATACAGTAATCAGATCAATGTCGCTTGCCAGAATACTTCCGGGGTCTTAAGTAGTCAAATCCTCGATGCAGATGAAACTGAACTACAAATACTGAGAGGAAAACATACTGTCCTCTCAAATCATCATTTCAGGATAAGGATTATATATACTTTGAAACACTCCTTCTCTGGCTTCTCTGATTTTCAAATAGATGGCTATTGCACAGTTTATAAAATAAAAAGGCACTCACACCACTGTCATTCACTGTCTAATTATGACTGCCCACCTTGGCGGAAAAGCATCAGAAACGCAGAATCTACCAACAGTTTGGAGCCAACTACAGCTGGAATCCTAATCACAACGAATGCTTATCATATAGTGTCTTAGACGGTGTCTTTAGGGTAATGAACTAACGTCTGAGTTCAAATCTCCCTTCAGTCATTAGGTGAAAACAAGTTTGGTGTTCTCATTCCAGTATTTAAATGCATACACACCACCACCAAAAACAAACACCTCATTTTGCCAGAAAAGATACAGCGGAAATCAGACTTAGAACAGACTAACTGCATTTTTAAAACGATGACAAATCCCACATTTGCAAAGAAAGTGGATGTAGCAAAGCTCCATGAGGAAGCGATATATCCAAGTATCCCGGCCGAGTCCAAACGCCTTTGCCCTTCACCCTTCACCCTCCCCTTTAGGAGGCCACAGTCACGTACAGATGGGAAAAAAAAAAATTAAGGGTCACTTGAGAGAGGAGAGAGGACATTTGGGGAGCAGGGCAGGCCCCCCTCTGGGTCTCCTCCGGGGATGAGGCAGCTGCCAGCCCCCTGGTGATCTAAGGCAGCTGATGCCAATTAGCATTCTGGAGTCTCCCCAGTGGGAGCAAACTCCGGCAGAAAAGGTCTTTGTCCCAGGCTGAGCTAAGACTAGGGAGGAGTTTTCCTTTGCCTTCCTTGGCTGCTAGAGGACGGGGCGGGGGGACGGGGAGGGTACATCTGAATCGTGGTCATCTTCAAAAGCAGCTGTGGGTTTGGGAGTCATAGGAAAAGCCCTGCCCACTCCACAGTCTGAGCACAGAGCAGTGCATAGGACTAGTGGGGTTTCTTAATGACTCCTTAAAATGTTGTTTAAACTCTCGTTACCAAAATTCTGTCTCCTTCCACTGCCGGCAGGCGGACTTCCAATGAGCCGACTGGGAGGACCCAGGAGGTCTGGGGGATGCTCTCCCCAGCAGCCCCTCCTTACAGAATTAAGCCTACTCATTAAGAGCTGAACAAAAACAGGAAGGGCCATTCATTATTCACTCTACCTTTACTAGATAGAGAGAATACTAATAAAATGAAATATGCGAGTATCTCTGGCAGATTTCACCACCAAAATGTATATATACTTAGAATGAAAATAGACATTAAATATCCATTTTAGAAAAAAGTTTACAAGTTTGTTTTAGTTAACTACTACCAAACCCTTCCTTATGGGACTGTGAACTGTCAGAGAAATGAGGGCAGGTCACCTTTGACCTGGCAAATCCCAGCGACATCCGAGAGTGTCATTCAGTATCACACCAAGCTGAATTCACCAAAATTAATTTTTATGACTCAGACATATGAAAAGTTCTGCAACTTAAATTCACTGATAATTCAACCAGACAGAGGCGAACACGACTCTGCAGGGAAGCTTCTGGAGCAAAATGAAGGTCCAGGATCTGGTCGAAGGAAGGAATGGAACGTTCTTTAAAAATTAATCCGCGTCCATCTCAGAAGATCCATCCATCAGCTCCAGAACAAAAACCCCAACAGAAAAAGGACAAAATGAACACAGCTGCAATGGAAATTAGGCACTCGTGACATCTTACTCTACAAAGAATACTGCCTTGAACACATTTCAGACAAAAAGACATGCTCCCCAGTTTTGCTACTGAGCCAATGGACTTCTGAGACCCCAAAGCCCAACTCGAACGGCCCTGAAGCGCTTCACCTGCTCCTTCTGTCGACAGACACCACCACGTAGGACTTTACTAGACTCAGCAAAGTCTTCTGTGAAATCTGCTATATTTCAGTGAGGCTGTGTCACTAGACTGGGCTCTAGTGAGAGCAGCGTGGTACAGAAGAGGACTACAGAGCGGCACCGTCCACCGGGATGGGCACGGCAGGGTGGTAGCTTCAGACTGTGACGAGATGGTGCAGGACAGCAAGTACAATCCATCTTCCTCAACTTCACTCACTCAGGAAAAACCTGGGAGATTGGTGCTTGCAAGGAGGCCAAGACACACCTCTGGGATGACCCCTTACCAACAGGCACAGCATGGCGAATGAACACGGTGAGCTAACTCACACCATAAAGTCAGGTAAGTCACACCTCTGGGATGACCCCTTACCAACAGGCACAGCATGGCGAATGAACACGGTGAGCTAACTCAAATCACAAAGTCAGGTAAGACCCATCGCTATTTTCTCCAGGATCTAAACAAAACTATTAGAACTTTCCAAAGTGTCAAGCCCCAATTTACAGGACACAATTCCCCAGGGTACAAGTTGCTTCAATAGTCTAACTTGAAATAAGTCACATCAATACTTGATTTTAGAACCCATCCATTTTCCTCCTCCATTGGGGACCCTTTAGTATGGTCCCTGAAGTAGGAGCTGAAACCTAGGTCCCGACAGAGGTGGAAAGCAGATCTCCTGGGTAAGGCCCAGAGCGACGAAAAACAAATCCTCCACCAAAACACTTGACTGTCACCCCAAAATATGCTTCTTTGACATGGGATTATTTTAAGCTAAAGGTACTTGACAAACAGCAGGAACAAAAAACGGTGCTCTGACCTCCCCTTTTCTTCCTGAAAGCAAGCGATAGAACTCCCATAGGAAAGGCATCCTTCCTATACCAACTGGAAAAAACATTCTTATCACCAGAGCCAGGGGATTGAGGCCAAAAGAATTCTGTACAAGCAAGCCTCTTATCTTCTGTTAGCTGTCCCATATGGTTTAGTCACTGGTCCACAATGGCATCTCTTTGTTCAACCTGGTACACAGACAGAGTCTTCTTTGAGTCTTCATTTTCCTTGTGAAGGCTCCCATGTATATACGAGACAGACAAGTTAGCAAACCTCTTTGTTTTCTTCTTGTTAATCTTTTATTACATGATCAAGAACCTAGAAGGGTAGAAGGAAAGGGTTTTTTCCTCCCCTCCATAACCAAACTTGTAATTATATTATGAGACCAGAAAGAGATCAGTAATCCAAAATGCTCAGAAGATGGCAAAATAATATATTCTTAACATCAGCATTTTGCCATTCGCAACACCAGTGTACAAGTATATTTAGATAACTCCACACGTTTCAATGTGTACACAGAAAGAAAAAAGAAGAACTGTGCCCAAAGATTACCTCTGGATTACAGATGTTTTCTTCTTTAACTTGCCCAATTTTCAACAATACTATTTTCCTACGTGGGGGAAAGTTAAGAGTTTCGAGTACAGGCGTTAACTCCATAAGCATCCAAATGAGTTGCCTTCTGGCCGTTCGCATGTCCAGCTCCCCCGCCCTCCCTGGACAGGGGGCCCTCACGTCCCCCTTGCTGGTCCCGAGTCACCGCCAAGCTCCCCACTCCGGACGCTCACTCCAGTGCTCAGCTGTACGGCGAGGGTGAGGGGAGTTTGAAGAACGGGAACCTTGCTGGTTAACCTGCCTTCCGCTGGGTCAGCGTCACCCAGAGCTCAGACCTCCACGGTCACGTCTTCCTGTTGGCTCCAATGGTACCAATCCAGGCCCATGACTTCCTGAGATCAGAGATTTCCAAGCTCAAGTTGTTTCCGGAGCAAAGGAGCTGTACCTGGAGCCCGGGATCAGCCATCGTGCCAGCTTCACCTTCCTGACCTGCCCGAGGGCCCTGGACCGAGTCTTGCCTCTGTGCCCATGCCCTTCCCTAAGCCAGGGGCAAACTCCACCAAGAGCACCGCGCACACGTTAAAACCTGAAAGCCAGACCCTAGGAAGCGGTGCCAAGAAGGGGCACAGCTCTGGAGGAGCTATGAGTGTGGAAAACGTCACAGGTCTGTGCGTTTCTGACTGGCCCCATCGTGCACTTACATGCACAGAGCCCCTGCTTACACAACTGACATGGCAGGTCAGTCAAAGGCTGGCTCTGAAAACGGTCTGCAAGTGAAAAGGACAAAGGATGAACTTCTGTTCCAGGCTAAGAAGGAGGGTCAAGGGCCACATATGTTCCCACTTGAACAACTACAATAGATAAAACGAATGAAAGAGTTTTAGGACCCTGGACGCCAGGGGTTGAAGGACAGTGACCTCTGAGAGACGGGAACATGAGGAGAGACCTACAACTGCCGAGCTTGCTGCCCTGGGAGATTCCAGGCTGCAGCAAAGCGAGAGGAAACCCCACCGAAGCCCAGAGGATGCTGAGCTGAGGACACAGAGCTGAGGGGCAGCTGGAGCGTGCAGGACAGAGGTCAGGGAGGAGAGATGTAGAGACAGGGCAGGAGATCTGAGCAGAGAACCCAACACGTCCTCCTGAGGTCAGGGGAGGACCCCCAGAGGATTGGGGAACAGTACCCAGTGCTCACAAGGACGGGGAACAGTGCCTGCTGACACTGCCCAGACTGGAAAATCTCAACATTCACAGGAACTTGGGTGCAGCATTCAGGAGGCTCCTGCCTCAGCAGTGGGGTAAAACCAGCTCTAGACTAAATACTGATCTGACCCCAAGGAACGGACCTTAAAAGGCTCAGATGGATTCCAAGTAACTAACTGCATCCCAGGGGAAAGCTCAAGAATATTATAAAAATATAAAATGTCCAATACCCAGTAAGGTAAAAATCACATGGCTGGCATCCAATTAAAAATTACCAGTGTGCAAAGAAGTGGGAACAAATGCCCATGGTGGGGCGGGGGGGGCGTGGTGGTGGTGGAAGGGGGTCAACTGAAATGAACCCAGATAATGGAATCAGCGGACAAAAACACCATACAACCTACACCCTTGCAGGTAATAACCACTAAGCCTTTTGGGGCATCTGCTGGTGAAGGAATCTGAGACTCAGTTTGTTTTATATGGCTCATTAAATTAGAACCCAGTGTGTTCAGAACACAACAACTTGGATTTACAGATGTTTTGATTCCTCTACCAGGGTGGAAGGCTAAAGACCCTCACCTCCCAACAACACAGAGACCATCTGGTCCCACTTTCCCACCACTAAAGGAATATCATCATAATTTTAAAACATTTAAGTCACACATAGGAAATCAACTGAACAAAATAATGTGCAAAATATGCTTTTGATAAGATCATTAAAATAACTTTTGTGGGCTTCCCTGGTGGAGCAGTGGTTGAGAGTCCGCCTGCCGATGCAGGGGACACGGGTTCGTGCCCCAGTCCGGGAACACCCCACATGCCGCGGAGCGGCTGGGCCCGTGAGCCATGGCCACTGAGCCTGGGCGTCCGGAGGCTGTGCTCCGCAACGGGAGAGGCCACAACAGTGAGAGGCCGGCGTACCGCAAAAAAAAAATAATAATAATAACTTTTGTTTGATCTCAATTGCTATAAGCAAGCTATTTAGTTTATGCCTGAATCAAAAGTATAGAAATTGCCAAAATTAAGCAAGTAATAGACCATACTCTCTGCCAGGGTAGTGAAGTGTTCTCTGCCAGGGTCGGGATGGGCAGTGATAGGTGGTGGACAGTGTCCAATGGCCAGTATTTACAAAGCTCAGTGATTTTCTAATTCTGACCTCGAGGATCTTAGTGGCCAAGCAAAGATTTTGGGGTATGTTTCATGGTTTTACCTTGACCTTTCCCTCACCCTTCCTGTCTCCCTCACCTCCCACCCTCACGAGCTACCCTAATTCCTGCTTATATGACCTGTGTCATGATATACCACAGCAGGTGAGTGAAAGAGGAAAAAGAAGCAAGGACAGTCTAGAGAAAAGTAATCAGATCTTCCTTCGGTCAGCTATCTTGCAAGTGTCAGGGTGTTAAGCCAAAATAGGAAGTAAGTACCTCCAACCTGGCTCCTGGTGCTTCCTGGATAACAGAAATCTGCAACCGTGTGCCAGTCGTGGCAACAAGAAAATAAGCCTTAGTGTAAAGGTGTGTTTTGTTACTTTCTAATAATTCTCTTCACTGTGGCTAATCCGCGTATGTGGAAAGGGATCCCCTCCTTGCTCTGAAATGGCAGTTTCCACTCAAATACCATGGACCGGCCGGACACAACTTTACAGCCTGGAGAAGTGTCTGGGGGATCTTCATGGAAACCACGTGTGAAGAGCCATTCCCTCGGCTCTGAGGATTCAAAGATGCTTCCACAGAAGTGACTCAAGAAGACAAGGCCCAAGTTCCACAAGTCTTTGGGGAAAACAGAAAATAGAAGCGAGATATTCTAACTCCTGACAGACACCCCTTTTTCCAAAAGCTTTTAGGTAACAAAATTCAGGTAAGTGCAGCACTAGCAACCTTACACGGCATCCGCGCTCACCCAGGGGGACTTGCACGGATGTGGAGCCGCCCCAGTGCTTCTCAAAACTCCTTAGTTGGACCTCCTGGTGGCGCAGTGGTTAAGAATCCGCCTGCCAGTGCAGGGGACACGGGTTCGAGCCCTGGTCCGGGAAGACCTCACATGCCGCGGAGCAACTAAGCCCGTGAGCCACAACTACTGAAGCCCGTGCGCCTAGAGCCCGTGCTCCGCAACAAGAGAAGCCACCGCAGTGAGAAGCCCACACACCGCAACGAAGGGTAGCCCCTGCTCAATGCAACTAGAGAAAGCCCGCGTGCAGCAATGAAGACCCAACACAGCCAAATATATATATATATATATATATTTTTTTTTTTTTAAGTTTACTTGGCTGCCCCCACCCCTTTAAAAACAAACAACAACAACAAAAAAACCTCCGTGCTTGTGAGTGATGGTGCCTCATGACCGTGGGTGGAGAAAAGCTACAGGATAGCCTCAGTGATTAAACCTCATCTCCTTATTTTCCAATTCCAACTAGGAAAATAATCTAAAATGCCTCCCCCTTCTACTTTCCCCTACCTTTTTTTTTTTTTTTTTTTTTTTTTTTTGCGGTACGCGGGCCTCTCACTGTTGTGGCCTCTCCCGTTGCAGAGCACAGGCTCTGGACGCGCAGACTCAGCGGCCATGGCTCACGGGCCCAGCCGCTCCGCGGCACGTGGGATCCTCCCAGACCGGGGCATGAACCCGTGTCCCCTGCATCGGCAGGCGGACTCTCAACCACTGTGCCACCAGGGAAGTCCTACTTTCCCCTACTTTTTAGAAACATACCAAATCACGTGAAGAAAGAAAATGGGAGGAATACAGAACCCTAACTCTGAGCCCCAGACATGCACCTGAGCAGCCGACGGAGGGGTCTGACCCTGTAGGATCCACCCCCTCCCCTAGACTAGACGGGTGACTGACCTTGAGTCTTAATAAAACCCAAAGGGAAGTTCTGCTGTGAACCAGACCAATCCATTCAGGTACAGCCCACGATACGGTTGGTCCTTCTTGGGAAAAGTCTTCATGGATGCTTTATACTCTGTCAGAAATTTATACGATGTGTCCCCAAGCCTCCCAGCTGGAGGAAGGAACCCTTCCCCCTAGAACAGCCACCTCCCCCCAGCTCTGCACCACAGTCACACTAGCTGCACGGCTCAAGCTCCAGAAGAACCTAGAAAGGCAACGAAAACATCCAGTAGCATAAAAACCATGCATCTGGGGACAGACAGATCGTCATCTGTCTCAGCACTCAGCCCCACAAAAACGCGCTTAAAAGTATGAGATTAGATCACTCCCTAGCACCATACACAAAAATAAGCTCAAAATGGATTAAAGACCTAAAATGTAAGGCCAGACACTATCAAACTCTTAGAGGAAAACATAGGCAGAACACTCTATGACATAAATCACAGCAAGATCCTTTTGGACCCACCTCCTAGAGAAATGGAAATAAAGACAAAAATAAACACATGGGACCTAATGAAACTTAAAAGCTTTTGCACAGCAAAGGAAACCATAAATAAGACCAAAAGACAACCCTCAGAATGGGAGAAAATATTTGCAAATGAAGCAACTGACAAAGGATTAATCTCCAAAATTTATAAGCAGCTCATGCAGCTCAATAACAAAAAAACAAACAATCCAATCCAAAAACAGGCAGAAGAACTAAATAGACATTTCTCCAAAGAAGACATACAGACTGCCAACAAACACATGAAAGGATGCTCAACATCTTTACTCATTAGAGAAATGCAAATCAAAACTACAATGAGATATCATCTCACACCAGTCAGAATGGCCATCATCAAAAAATCTAGAAACAATAAATGCTGGAGAGGGTGTGGAAAAAAGGGAACACTCTTGCACTGCTGGTGGGAATGTGAATTGGTACAGCTACTATGGAGAACAGTATGGAGGTTCCTTAAAAAACTACAAATAGAACTACCATATGACCCAGCAATCCCACTACTGGGCATATACCCTGAGAAAACCATAATTCAAAAAGAGTCATGTACCAAAATGTTCATTGCAGCCCTATTTACAATAGCCCGGAGATGGAAACAACCTAAGTGTCCATCATCGGATGAATGGATAAAGAAGATGTGGCACATATATACAATGGAATATTACTCAGCCATAAAAAGAAACAAAATTGAGCTATTTGTAATGAGGTGGATGGACCTAGAGTCTGTCATACAGGGTGAAGTTAAGTCAGAAAGAGAAAGACAAATACTGTATGCTGACACATATAAATGGAATTTAAGGGAAAAAATGTCATGAAGAACATAGGGGTAAGACAGGAATAAAGACACAGACCTACTAGAGAATGGACTTGAGGATATGGGGAGGGGGAAGGGTAAGCTGCGACAAAGCAAGAGAGAGGCATGGACATATATACACTACCAAACGTAGGGTAGATAGATAGTGGGAAGCAGCCGCATAGCACAGGGAGATCAGCTCGGTGCTTTGTGACCGCCTGGAGGGGTGGGATAGGGAGGGTGGGAGGGAGACGCAAGAGGGAGGGGATATGGGAACATATGTATAACTGATTAAATTTGTTATAAAGCAGAAACTAACACACCATTGTTAAGAAATTATACTCCAATAAAGATGTAAAAAAAAAAAAAAAATCTACCTCCTGGGCTTCCCTGGTGGTGCAGTGGTTGGGTGTGCTCACCCATCCAGCACATAGGGAAAGGTCCCTGTTATGGCATCATATATAAGCCGGCTGCAATGAGGTTTGCTGGCGCAAAGGCTCTCTCACTGAGGACCCTAGTCCTGGAAGGCTTCTCCTCCAGCGAGCTGCCAGCTCAATCTTCTGAACCAGGCTCACGTCCCAGGGATGGGTCACAAAGCTGACGACGGTGCCTGGCACCTTGCTCCCCACCCGGCCCACCCTCCCTGCTCTCACAACAGTGAGAGGCCCTCGTACCACACAGAAAAAAAAAAAATCTACCTCCTCTGTGAGGACATAAGCTCCAGGAAGGCAGGGACTCCACCCTGTTCACATCCGTGCCCCTGACAGGCCCTGTCAGACTAAATGTGTGCACTGTGTACAGCTGGATGCTGCTGAGACAGGTGATCTTTAAAGTAAGAAATAAAATTTTAAAAAGAGTAAATCTCGAGCCTCAGTTTCCCTGCATGCAAGAGAAGGAAACTACTCCACTCTTGGCTGGGGAGTCACACCCCAGGGTGGAGGAAGAGAAAAGTCAGGTAACATGCAAAGACCCCCATGGTGCCCAGCACACAGCAGGTACTCAAACATGATGTTCGGAAAACAAACTACAATTATCTTTTGCTCTATAAACGGATGTAATACAACTCCGAACACAAAGCGTGCCTGCAGCAGCCTGTCAAGGGCAACCCCGGTGAACTCAGACCAGTGAACTCGGCGTCACCTGCCCTCGGGCAGCAGGTACGTGGACGCTTGCCAGGCTTATCAAACTCACTGCTGTGACAGCTGAGAGGCCAAGCAAGGGTGCCGGCCCCCAACGAGACCAACAGCCAGATCCTGAAACAGTCATCCCACTGTAAGCTGACTGCATGGTCTGCTCAGGTCTCCTGCTAAAGAACAGTTAGCGACGTGCGTCCTTAACTACATGTCACCTGCTCATACAAGAACGCACCGATAAACTACAGGTGCTCCTCTTGGGAAAATGTGGAGAGATGCCAAAAAAACAGATACCAAAAAGATGGGAGGAGAGAGAGAACCAATTATCTTCATTATGTGATTCATTTAGAAAGAAGATGACTCAGTGCTGAGATTGGTATTAATCAAGTGTATTCTGAAGCTTGTAAGAAGCGTCACAGCTACAAGGGGGACAAACTCACCCTGCTACAGCTTCGTTCCCAGTATTTTCATTCTGAGACATGCTGTGATCACAATAAGTGGTACTGCTGATGGTGAGTCCTATTTGTATTTTATCAGAAAATAATTTTTCTTTTGACTGTGACTTTAAAAGATAGACAGGGTTACTGTTTAAAACGTGTATTTTATCGCATACAGGAAAAAAAAAAGTGTTTTCCAGAAAACAAATCTTGAATTTTAAAAGTGGAAGGCAATAATACAGGATTAAGGCCATCCAATATAAAGAGACAAACAAAAAGTTTCCCCAAATTCTGAAGATGCAACTTCAGTATCGTATCTACCTCACTTCTTTTACCTCAGATAGTCCCCCATCCCCCCAAAGCAGCAGTTATTTAAAGCAAAGGAAAGGTGTAGATTCCTTTTTTTTTACATCACTGGAAAGATAAGCGATCAGCAAACTTTTTCTTATTCATCACTTTATTAGAACTGCAGGGCAGGGTATTACATGCACAGCTCACAAAACTGTAATAAGTCATGCTGGTCTAAAAATAGCTCCGTGAGATCACGTTACCTAATCCATTTTTCCTCCTTTTACACATGCGCACACGCACACACGCACACACACACACACGTACACACTGCGGAGAGTAAGCTGCAGTCTGGAACTGCTGGAGAGGGACCAGAAAAGCCGGCCTGGGACATCACAGATGCAACGGTCACCCAGACGCTCCCTAAAGAGCACCCAGCACGCCCCCCACCAACCCCCAGACCACCAAGCGCCGCCCTATGTGCTGAGTGTCTGTGAAGCAACACACACAGTGAGAGTCCGCGCGGCCCTGGGGTCAGGCTGGCCACCTCGGAGTGGGTGTGTTAAAACTGGAACTCTCAGAGAGGCCAAGAGTCGGACCACAGAGACCCCTTGCTGCCCTCAAGGCGATGGGGCTGGACTAGGGAAGGGAAGGAAACCAGGGCCGTCACCACCAACACAACGTACAAAGTCACTACCTCAATGGCGACTCCACCGAAATGCAAACCAGTTAGTTCCGTCTTCAAATACATTTCTCCAGTGGAAACCCGGAAAGGTCACTCACCAACCCAAACTCCCACGCACGAAGAAGGGGGTCATCCTGGTGGAACCAGCCCCGGCCATCCACCTCCAACCAGCAGCACAAACCACCAAATTCACCATCTGCCGGGACTCCGAACACGAAGGCCGAGAGTTTGCGATGTCACATTTCTTGACAGCCTTTTAGCAAGAACCATGTCCCTGTGTAGGCTCCTCCACGGAACACATGCATTCAGCCAGCTGGCTGAAGGCCACTTCTGCACAGATGGCAGCCAGGGGCAGGATGCAGAGATGGAGGGACACACCAGGAAAGGGCATCAGGCCGCCCCCGGGGGAGGGGAGCCCCGCCAAGGTGCAGGCAGACAGACCTTCCAGAGAGAGCTGAGGGGCTGGAAGAGCCAGCACAGGAGGGACCCAGACCAGAGGGATCACAGGACACAGGATGGAGCAAGGACGCTCACAGGATGCAAAAGCACGTCCACAGCACCAGAGCCTGGACTGAGTGAGCAATGAAACTAAACACATCTGTAGGAGAAATCAGAAAACACCCTCTTCTCCTGCCAGGCTCAGGATAAGCGGGCGACCTCGCGTCTGTGCATGGATGTTTACACGCATGTCTACTCACTAGCTGTCTGTCTGTGGAATACTGAGCCTTGGGCTAAAACAGGCACACAGAGCGCTGTAGCCTCTGTGCAGAATTCATTAGACTGATCGGTTTATCTAACTAAGCACAGATGCAGGAGGGGGGAAGACTGGGTTTTAAATTTAAGGTTCTCTACGGCTTTTAAAGGGAAGAAACAGAAACGCCTCCGGAGTTAAGAGTCCAGAGTAAATAAAGGGTTAATTTGAAGCTCGCTGTTCAGAGCTAAGAGCCCCTCAGTGGTTACTTTTAACTGAAGACAAGGACATCCTTAACTATTGCGGTGGGAGGGGGGGGAGTCATAAAATCCTAGAGGTACAATAAGTAACAAATTCTAGAGACGCATGTGTTTTTAAATAGCATGTTGAACTTTTTCAAATATTATAAAAACCAGTGTCAATTCAGGGAAAAGGCTTCCCCACAAGTAATTAAATTTTAATTACGTAAATAAATTATAGTATGTAGTAATTCATAATATATAATATAAATATAATTAATATATACACATTAAAGAGATATATAAAGGAAAAAACCCAGTGGTACCATGGAATCTCCCCTAAACATTCCATTTAAAAATGTACACGAGGGCTTCACTGGTGGCGCAGTGGTTGAGAGTCCGCCTGCCGATGCAGGGGACACGGGTTCGTGCCCCGGTCTGGGAAGATCCCACATGCCGCGGAGCGGCTGGGCCCGTGAGCCATGGCCGCTGAGCCTGCGCATCCAGAGCCTGTGGTCAGCAACGGGAGAGGCCACAACAGTGAGAGGCCCGCGTACCGCAAAAAAAAAAAAAAAAAAAAAAAAAAAAAGTAAAAATGTACACGAGCTGCTACGAAATGCATCTCAGACACAGCAAACCTTCTGAGACTTGAATCAAAGTAAATTCGCTCTGATTGTTTGGCCACAGTCTTCCCTGCTGTTTCAACTACCGGCTTTACCAAAATGACCATTTATTAAACTTAGAATGAAGAAAGTTAGCATGTCTCCATCAGCACTGCACTAAGTGATTTAGAGGCAAAAACTCAGTAAGACAATGGTACTTTCAATTCACTGAAATCTTCAAGTCTGCACCGAAAACCATCTTGGGCTCTTGAATCACTCATGCCTTCTTCATCAAGTAAGTACCCTTGGCATTATTCCACTGTACACCACATAATTTTCATAGAGTTGCAGGAGAAGATAAGTACATTCTCAGACCAACTGTGCCTGGTGTGCCTGCTGCCAAAGCACACATGGAGACCCCACAGCTGTGTCCATCCATCAGGCATGATGTCACAGCCCCACTTAGAGACAGCCTGGCAGCCAGCATCTCCCTCCCACACAAAGGAAGCAACAGATGCTGGAGATGATATGGAAACAAACACTGGGACTGAACCACCTCAACTATTCAACCGAGGGAAGGTGTAAGTCAAGTGTCAACAGAAATACACACAATCTATCAAAGAGGTTTGAACAGTACATACGTTTCAAACAGTCAGGCCTTTTTAAGTCATATGCTGCTTCCTTTCCCTAACTTCGCTTTTCCTTATATCCAGATAAGTTAAAAGAATAAAGACAATGGCAAACACCTTGCTATTTAAGGAGCATCTGTCAAGGAAAAGTATATTAAGTAACCAGTATGTACAGTGGCAGTGAGTGCCCACTTTTCAAGACCTTAGTAAGAACTAAAACTAGAAAGCGTTTCTCATCACATGGTATGAAATTACTCAAACTGGCCTATTCTGAAGTAGTTTACAATCTTAAGGACACACTGCCCAAACACAGTACACGGAGAGAAGAAGTAACCACTATGTGAACATAGAGAGTAAACGTGCACTACTAACAAGCTTACGGGAAGAAGTTTACTGTGAGGTGGCGACTAAAACAAAGTTATATGAAGTGTACGTTTGAGACTAGACAAGGCTAAGGAATTCACCTTCTAAATTATTTAGGAGAAATCTTCCTAGGATAGACACAAACCTATTTTTAAACTAAATGCAGCCACACAGATAAACACACACGTTCAACTGGAAATTCTGAGTAATCAGCAGCACTAAGAAACAGCTTGAATACCAGGAAAGGCTGGAAACACGGCAAGAAGTCAACCACACTCATCCTGGTGGAGGCGGGCGCAGGGCAAGGGAAAACGTTCTCCCATCTTCCTGTTTTCTAGATGCGTATATTACTTTTAATGTTAGAGAAAAGGCTATTTCACCATTTAAAGAACAATTTTACATGTATATGTATATATACATATCTCTCTATATATGAAACTAGAAAAATACCTATTAACATGTTAACAGTAAACCAAGGGGACAGAATTATGAAATGCTTTTTTTCACCTTTCTTTTTCTTTGGATTTTCTCCCTAGAATATCTACATTTCATAAATAAAAATAAAAACAAAAACAGTAATCTAGAAGTCATTTAAACTTTTGGTTCCAACTGCTTTATAGAGCCAGAATTTATATACCACAAAACTCACCACTGTTAAGTGTACTAAACTGTTCTTGGGGGAAGGAGAGGATGAACAGAACTAAGCAGCAACATTCAAAGGCCCAGAAGACCTTAAACATCTAAGCTCCCGTGACCAGAGCAGTTAAGAAAACGTTCTCCACCTGTGATGACCTCGGCTTTACTGAAGCAGCCTCGGCTGTGAACTCTGCTGTATCAGAGCCAGGGTAGGGTCACAGGCACGGGCACCGTGGGGTAAGATAAGGGGCAGAGTCCTCGTATGTGCACGGTGCCAGCCAGCCCTCTCCACGAGCTCCAGGCCACCACCCCACGCACGGCGCACCCACACCGTCCAGCACTCGGGTCCAGTTATCTCCAGCCCGACCAGCAAAGAAAGGAGCAATGCTCATCTGCTTCCCATCCTCCCCTAGGGGAAAACACTAACATAGAGGCAAATACCTAGGACTGGGGTTACGGATAAGGCGTGGGGCTTATCCTGAAGAAATAACCACTCACTCTGTTAGGCGTCACTGTGAAGAAGCATCTTTGACGTTCCACCTTCTGCCCTTTCTGTGGACTAAGCGAAAACGGCAGGTACCCTAAACCTCCCCGCCACCACACACCCCATGTGAACCACGGTATCATCATGAAGCACTTACACAAGCACAGCAAGACACGTCGCTGTACTTCCTCAAACCAGCGTAAAGACGTGTCGTGTTAGGTAAAAGAAGGTAGGGGAAATGAGTGGGAAAAAAAAACCCGCTGTTACTGTGTGAGCAGTATCGCCCACACCACCCTCATCGTTCGGAAGAGTTAGGGCCACGTGCACGGGGACACCATTCAGAGTGTCAGGTCCATGGGCCTGGCATCTCTGGCAATAGTCAGGACCATGTGCCTCATTCAGAGTATCAGGTCTACATTTATCACATCAACAAAACAGTCAGGTTCGCAAGCACGGCATCGTACGCGACAGTCGAGTCCAGTCCGGCCCCTGCTCTCGCAAAGGTCCAGAGAGACACTGCTCCTGGACCTCGTGATTCCAAATTTTAACCTCCTCTCTCTCAAGGGTCTTCTTTTCCTTCCCCCTTTTGAACAAAACCATCTCTGCAGTTATTTTCCAAATAAACTGGTTTCTTCTTTCTAAACTACTTAAGGAGAAGCAATAACCAGGGGGTCTTCTGTAGTTCTAGCCTCAGGCAAAAACACATCCAGCCTCTCCGGTAAGTGAACCAAATTGAGAGGAGACTAGATGCTTCCTTGAAATGAAACCACAACAAGGAGGGTGCCAGCTCTTTCCTGGTATAAACACCTTCTCTCTCTCACTCACAGGAGAAGTGGTCACCCAGGGGCCCACGGAAGGGGACTCGTCCTCAGGAAACACCACATGACCACACAGTCCGTCGACCTAACAGTTACGACTGTTCCTGCTGCCCTAAGGCTACAACAAAATGCCTCACCAAAGGCTTTGCTGTGTGTTGTCTTAAAACACCCTTGTCGTCAGAAAGGAGAGGGAGCAAGCGCTGAGAGGGTCTCCTGCGAAGTTCTGGGAGGGACCGTGGCTGGGGCAGGGGGCGGGGGACTGGACAGGGCAGGGGGGGACAAGAACTCGGGCTGGCCCCCATGGAATGGGCTGGCATCCCATTCGTCAGGGTCCATCTCCCCGTCTGCACGTCACCCCAAGCCTCTAACCCTGAAGCGGGGAGGGGAGGACCCCTGCCAAGATCGCAGGGTCAGCAGAAAAATGACCAGCGGCTCACAGAGGATGAACAGTCCGCAGCGCTGTGACACGGAGACTCCCCGAGGGCGCTGGGTGAGAACCCTCTGCTGAAGACCTGTCACAGCCGGGAAACTCAAAGCCAAGGGAGATGGAGTGCAGGGAGAAGCTCCCACAGAACACTTTATCCCTGATCGTCAGAAGTTAGCGACACCGACTTTTCTCTTGACTCTTGCAGTTAAGCAGATAAAATTAAACCAGAAAAGAAATATTTAATCATGCCCAAAACACAAGAAGAAGCGAAGGTCTGTTTTCCCTATACTGAGCATCTCTTATCCGTTCAAGGAGAACTTCCTCCACCAGGTCAATTTGCTTGTTTCTGTAGCTATTCAGTTCAGCACCTGCTACACGCAAGAGGGCACGAGGCTACTCAGCCAGCTCCACACCCACCGGAGGAGACTGTTCTCTTGGGAGAGAATGAACAAGCGCTTTCTACGTGCAGCAGTGTGAACGGGTCCCGCAAACGTAAGGTTAAGTCAAAGAAGCAGACACAGCAGTACCTTACGGTTCCATGCACATCAACCACAAACACAGCAAATGTAATGGATTGTGTTAGAAGTCGGGAGGGTGGTTACTCTTGGGGGAGGAGTGGTGACCGGAAGGGCCACCAGGCGCTCCTGGGCTGCCAGCTACGCTCTGTTTATTGCTGATTCATGAGTGGGGTGAGTTCAGTTTTCAGAAATGTCCTGGATTTGTCATTTGTGTACTCTTTTGTATGCATGTCATACTTCACACACACACACACACACACACACACACACACACACACACAGAGGCAAGATTCACATGTGTTAAGATTTTCTTACAGACTCACAAACTATGCTAACTTCTTATGAATTTCAAATATACAGAAGCAGAAAAAATAGCTTACAAACCCTCTTGTACCTCTAATCCGGAGTCAACAATTACTGACCCATGGCCCATCTGTCCCACTGGCCACCACTGGCCGCGACGATTTCGAGCCAAACTGGATACCGTCTGAAGGCAGCACTGACGGGATTTCCTAACAGATGGGGTGAGCGGTACCTGACAGGAAGGCAGCGGTCGCAGGACGCCAGGGCTTATTGTGCCCTGAGCAGAAGGCGGGACATATCCTTTCTCCCCCCGACGGAGAAAGGATATGGCTGTGGGTGGAACAGGCTTCGGGGGAAGATGAGGGACTCACAGGAGACCAGACATCCAATGAAATGCTGCACAGGGTCCAGGAGAAGAGTCTGACCCCCAGGCCTGAGGCTGCTACCCCTGCAGAGGCCTGTGTGCAAAGCTGCAGCCTGCGCTGGCACCCAGAGCTTGGATTTGGGAGGGTTCCCACCATCCCCTGGATTGAGAAGGGTGGCTCCCTGTTCCTGCGTTGTTGGAACAGACAATACGGTTTATGCTGAACACCTACTTCCCTGCAGGGAGTCTGAAATCTCAGGTACATGCCAGGCAGAGGGTGCTTGCATGACCAGCTCCAAATAAAACTCCAGGCACTGCGTCTCTGAGGAGCTTCCCTGTTGGAGAGTGCTGCACACGTGTTAGGACAGCTCACTGCTGGAGGAATTATGTACCTGACTCTACCACGACAGGACTCCTGGAAGTTTGTGCATGGATTCCTTCGGACCTCATCCCATGCGCCTCTTCCCTTTGCTGACTTTGCTTTGTGTCCTTCCTTGGTTGTAAATCACGGCTGAGGGCGCAGTCATAGAAGGAGCCCTGTGAGTCCTTCTAGGGAATCATTAAGCCTGAAGATGGTCTTGAAGACCTCCAATGCACAACTTTTTAAAATAAGTTTGCTAGGAATGGAAGAAGGGAAGTATCAAGATTTTAAAATAAAATTTTGCATTTATAGCCCCCAAATTAAAAAAAAAAAGCTAGTGGGGAGGGAGGATGGGATTGTTAAAGTACAGTGTCCATATTTTTGAAAACAGCAATTCAGGTTGTACAAAAATTGCTGGGTGTTTTCTTTAAATTCAACTATTTGTTTTCCTTAGAAAAATGCCTTCCATCCATGAAGTGACAGGGAAGCTGCATCTGCCTGGAGAGGAGGGCTCATCAACGATTACAAAGAGCCCCTTTTCAAGGCAAGTTTTATTTTACCAAGAGATTAAGAACAGCTCCTTCTGGAGCAAAATTAATTAATCTTTCTATTCCACCCTACATCTGAGAAGAGTCTGCATTAAAAAGACTAAGTGTGGGCCTCCCTGGTGGCGCAAGTGGTTGAGAGTCCGCCTGCCGATGCAGGGGATACGGGTTCGTGCCCCGGTCTGGGAGGATCCCATATGCCGCGGAGCGGCTGGGCCCGTGAGCCATGGCCGCTGAGCCTGTGCGTCCGGAGCCTGCGCGTCCGGAGCCTGTGCTTCGCAACGGGGGAGGCCACAACAGTGAGAGGCCCGCATACCGCAAAAAAAAAAAAAAAAAAGACTAAGTGTTTAGTAATTGTTTAAATGAATGAGTTAGTGCAACTTCACGAACAGCATTTAAAGACACGAAAACAAAAGTCCGCAAACCGTGGCTGACATATGCCCCTTCCAGTCCCAATGAACACAAACTGCATCTGACCAAAACCATGAGTACTTTTTCTTATTTCCAGTAAGAATGGATGGTCATATTTTTCTTTTCCGATTTAATTTTCTTTCTTTTTTGTAAACCACAAAGCAACAGAAAAAATACATACATATTAAAATAAGGGCTGTCTCTATTGTTATAAAGGGTGTACATAGAGAGAGACAGATATAGATATAGATTTTTTTTTTTTTGCCAACACTCAAAACACTTTGGAAATTCTCCTTTAAAATTGCCAGGACATTCTTCAGAAGCAGCAAACAGAAGCTGAGTGCCACCCATGTGATGGGCTCTGTCCAAAGCCTGGAAAGGCTATGAGAATCCTAAAACAGTTAGCTCCCCAGAGTTTATAACCCAGTACAGAATTAACATAAGCATGCAACCATCATGTGGAAACTGCTCTCCAGGTAGCCATTAAAACAGCCCTAGCAGACAGCTCACAGGGCCAGACAAAAGTGGTCACGAAGAAGCAGACAGTGTGACTACACCAGGGGACAAAGAAGCCACCTGAGGCAGGAGCCTGCAGAGAGGATGGACACAGAGGAGGAGGGCCACCTGGAGAGGTCAGAGAACAGCCGCTCAGGAGGGCAGGTGTGTGTGTTAAAACGTCTTCAGCATCTTTAATGAGAAAGGAACAAAGAAACCGTCATTCACCATGTAAAAGTTATATGCTAGACACTTTACATCTATTATATAATTTTAATTCTGACAAAAGCCTGTGAAGTAGGAATTATTATTCCATTTTACAGGTAAGTAAGCTGGAGCTTTATTAAACTGAACTCTAGGCCCCAGTCTACCAAAGGTGTTAACACTGTCTTACAGTAAAAGCCAGGACGTGACTATTAAATAAATGCGGCTGACTTTCGATGAGGCTCATAAACTATAAATTCACTTTGAAAAATATTTATAGGCCTCAAACTTATGTTCACAGGAAAAAGGAGAAAAGTAAATAAATCATTTTTATTAGTTCTAAAAACAAAAGCCAGAAATGTACTCACTCTTTCTAACCACTGGTAATTTTAAGAGACTCCTTTATTTTCTTTCCTAGAGGAATGTAGTTCAAGTGCGAAGAGCAGGTTTTACTATTATTTATTTATGATTAATGTGTGACACCTACGGTTATTTTTAATATTTTTATTACAAAAAATGAGAATGCTATAAAACACGGTCATACCTCCAAGAGTTCTCTGTTGCAACAATACATTACTATAATTTTCTTGGACAATGAAACCAATACTGTACAACTATTACATGTTTCTCCAAGTGCCCAACAAAACCAGAACACCCTGTTCAATTCATCAAAGATTTGAGGGCTTCCCTGGTGGCGCAGTGGTTGAGAGTCCGCCTGCCGATGCAGGGGACACGGGCTCGTGCCCCGGTCTGGGAGGATCCCACATGCCGCGGAGCGGCTGGGCCCGTGCGCGTCCGGAGCCTGTGCTCTGCAGCGGGAGAGGCCACAGCAGTGAGAGGCCCGTGTACCGCAAAAAAAAAAAAAAAAAAAAAAAAGTTTTGAGTACCTACAACTTACTGGGCATTGTGACTAGTTAGCTGGTGCTAGTTAGACCCCAAGTACAGGACACAGAGCTGTGCTCCCAGAGTGAACTAGGAGATATCACAGTGCAATGAAAAGAAGATCAGGGTGCTATGCTGGCAGTGAGCTATGGAACTCTGGGCAGGTCAATCAATCACCTTCATAACATCGTGTTGTCATCTGTACATAAAATGAAGGCTTTTCAGTGTGAAAAACATACAACATATAAAGTATACAGCTCACCTAGTCTTAACCTTCCTCTACTTATTTATTTATGAAATAGACAAGAACAGGAGAATTTTCATATTTTGTAAGTTCCCAGTTACATTCTTAAATTAGAAGAAATCAATCCCAAACAGAAACACATTCTATCCTTGACAAGAACAAAAAATCTAATCCTTTACAATATCTCACTGTCATACCCTCACCAGCAGAGTTATCTTTAGAACACATCCACAGGTACCTATCTGCTGAGCAGTTTGGCTTAACCCTAAGTTAACTTCTTATTACTTTTAGAGAAAGAAGGATAGTGGAAGAGGAGTAAGTTTGGGGGAGGGAAGGACTGGCAGTGTGGGATTAGCAGATGCAAACTAGTATAAACAGGCTGGATAAACAGCAGGGTCCTACTGTAGAGCACAGGGAGCTATACTCAATATCCTGCGATAAACCATCATGGAAAAGAATGTGAAAAAACAATGTATATATGTATAACTGAGTCACTTTGCTGTACAGCAGAAATTAACACAACATTGTAAATCAATACTTCAAGAAAATTTAAATGTAAAATTAAAAAAAGAAGAGGAGCAGGCTTTACAGTCAGTCTGTTCTTGTGGCCCAGGTCCCACTTCTGTTCTTCCATCTGTTGTAGACGCAGGGGAGAAGGACATCCATGAATTCCAGCCGAGCCTGTACCACACCCAATGCAATGCCTGGCACAAGTCCTTAAAAACTATCAGTTCACTTCATCCACTCTACACTTTATCACTGAAGATGAGTTCTAGTATCTAGTGAACTTTTTTAAGAAGGAAGTATTAGAAATAGTACAAAACGCACCCTAGCTCTTTGGTCCATGCGTATTTGCTCTACACCAGCTGTTCTCAATGGGGTGACATCGCCCTCTAAGGGGATGAAAAGTGGTCCTAAGAGGTGTAGGAAAAAACCTACCAGTTTTATGTATAAAGATACACGTACAGTACATGAGCAGATGTGTGCAGACTGTAAATTTTCATTGGGGTGATTAGGAAAAAAAAAATCTTAGAAGTCTTCTTAGGGAGGTGACTGTGAAAATAAGGGTGTGATCGGTGTGGACACAGTGGGACCACTGGTTCTCAAAATTACTGCCCTATTTTTTAATTATAATAAATCAAAGCTTAATCAATTTCTAATTAACTTTAAGAACTTTTCTTCAAGGACTTGCCTTATACCAATATTACAATAACAATAAAGAGGTACAACTTGTGACCTCTAACTACAGGAAGGCTGAGGAAGGAAGACAATTCAAATTAGGAAGCTGAAATCTAGTAACAAGATCATTCAAATTAAGTTAGAAGTTACTGAAGGTAAGAAAATGCCAGATAAGATTTAGCATCCCACAAACCTCTACAGCATTTCTCTCTCGGCAGCTAAGAGAGAGAAGGTAGTTCGTTAAGGCAGGTAAGAAACAGAAGATAAGGAAAGAGTATTTGGAAGAGGGGCCACACAGCCTGCTGCTGAAGCTGAGCTGATACTGATGCACTGACCGCTCCCCTGACGACGGGGTCAGCCCCGTGGCCGGCCTGCCGGAGTCACAGGAGGCTGCGGGCCAGGAGCCAGGAGCAAGCTGTCAGGCGTGCAGCATCTAACTGGCCTCTGGGGACCAGAAGGAAGGGACGACGGGTCATAGTCCACAGAGACCTCTCCCCCACTTCCTTGCGCTCTCACTTCTGACCAGCAAGAGCATCACGTTGAGTACGTCGTGCCCCTCCCGCTGAATGGCAGTAAAGCTGTTAGGCCTCACAGGGCCTTGAACGCCCCAGGAGCGAGCACCCGGCTCCTCCTCTGTGGACCCAGCTTAGACGGCACTCAAAGCCCATCAGAGCCCATCAGATGTGCCCTACGTCGGGCCGCTTCTTCTGTGGCACCTGCCTCCCCAGCCTGACCACGGGCAGAGGCTAGGCTTTACACAGCTCTCACTCTCCCGACTCTAGGAGCATGGTGCCAGGAGTAGGGAGGGCACCCACCAAAACCTGCCGACCAGTATCCTGCACCCCAGTGAGCATCAGGCCCAGCATCTTCCCATCCTCCAAGGAATATGCCTCAATCCATCACCAACACTTCAGCTGTTAGGACTAAAAGACAGTCTGCTCTGGCTGATCTGATGGGCAATATCCACCCATCCCTTAGGGTCCAGACCATATCAGCTCTATCAATAAGCCTACTGAGAACCTGACATTTAAAATTGTTAATACTTTCAAAGGCTCTGTAAGTTGAGAATCAGAGATCTGAGTTCTAGTCCCTGAAATCCAACTAGCAATGTGCTCCTCAGCACGAGGGCTCAGTGTCTCTGAGCTGGAATCCAACTTGCAGGTGTGAGGGGGCGGCTTCTTTCCTTATGGTCCATTAAAACAAGGGTTTTCAAACTTGAGGGTGCCTCCAAATCCCCTAGTGGGCTTACTAAAACCCAGAATTTGGGGCCCCGATCCAGCATTTCTGATGCAGGAGTCTGGGATGGAGCCTGAGACACTGCGTTTCTAACAAATTCCCAGGTGCGCCTGCTGGGAGACCACACTTTGAGGATCTACCACTTTGACCCCATCCTACGCCAGAAAGGCCCAGTGAAGGAAGGACCACGGGGCCAGTCCAGCCCAAAGACTGGACTGGGGGCAGTGGTGGGCTGCAGAGAAACATCAGCCCACAGAGAACCATTTCATCTCCGTCTGCCATAAAACACTCCATATTGTCTGCCTCTGTTCTCTCTGCATCACCCCAAGAGGATGAGCCCTCCTTTGCCCAAAGCAATTATCAAACACAAATAAGGGCACGGAACTGCATGGCAGTATTTGGGTATAAGGTGGTCCATCATCCAGACGATCAAGCCTAAGCTTTTTTAAGTTATATTTTGAAATATAAGCCTTTTTATATAGTTTTGACTTGTGAAACATGTAAATGATTCACACATTCAAAAATTAAATCAGGAGAAAAAGGAAACCCTATAAATGAATTAAAATAGAAACTGAAGCTAGTAGCTACATATCAAATTGATAAACCATACAGAGAAATTAGTATTTCAAGTAACTTCTGAATATAGCACTGTAAATCTGTCACAGATATAGCCTAAGGACAAAAACAGCTTCAGGGAAATAAAACTTCACTCCATGCCTACTGATAAGTGATAACATTGTTATTGTAATTCTGAAATGATTTTATGTTTATCAAAGGATAAAGCAGGGCTTCCCTGGTGGCACAGCGGTTGAGAGTCTGCCTGCCGATGCAGGGGACACGGGTTCGTGCCCCGGTCCGGGAAGATCCCACATGCTGCAGAGCGGCTGGGCCCGTGAGCCATGGCTGCTGAGCCTGCGCGTCCAGAGCCTGCGCGTCTGGAGCCTGTGCTCCGCAACGGGAGAGGCCACAACAGTGAGAGGCCCGCGTACCGCAAAAAAAAAAAAAAAAAAAAAGGATAAACCAACATATATATTATTTTATTAGGAACCAAGATTTTTCAGGCTAGGAGAAAAGAGAAAGAAATATAAAATACACAAGATTTTTAAAAAGTAAGGAAAAATTGATTTTGAGAAATACATTCCCAAGCTCTATCTACTAAAAGGGCCTAGAAGCAGAAAACCTCATCAGTGACGAGCACACTTAGCATCCAGATATTGGTTTCTAAATGCATTTCCCACTGAAAGGAACTAAGGCTCCTCAGAGGAAGGGATCCAGATTCTGGAAGATGAGCCTCAAATATCTACTTGTGCCAAAAAACAAGGAAATACTCAAAAACTAATGGGGTCATATCAAAGGGCTACAGAAGGCAGTCCTGAAAGAGCGCCCTCCCATGGCCAGATCTGGCATGATTTCATTAAATAATACTAATGGCAGCTACAACTGATGGAAACACACTGAATAAAACTGCCCATGTCTACAGCAGTATCTAGAATAAGAAAGAAGACAAGAAAGGGTGGGAGTGGGTAAGAAAGGAAACTCTTCTTTACAGACTGATGCAAGCTAACAAGCCTAGAAGACGGACTCTGAAAACCACCACCTTGCAGTCGTAACTATTCACACTGCATCACCTGCAGATTACTTCCCAGTGCAGAGCTGAGGGCGCCCCTCGACGGTGGGGAACTCTGCAGTCGCCTCCTCCATCAAGAAGTCACACTGGCTTCACTAACACTGGGACCATCAGGATGGACATGCTCCCTGAGGTCACGCAATAGGAAGAGCCCAATGCCACCAAGGAGGTGTTCTTGCCAAAAAATTCTTATTCTGTGTCTAATCAAGCCTCGACCTAATTTCCAGTTTACAGGAAATACAGGAGGAGGTACAAGTTAAAGCACAACATGAGGAAACTATCAGACAAATCCAGAATGTGGGGTATTTTACCAAACAATTGGCTGAGCTCTTCCAAGAGTCGCTTTCTCTTTTAAAAAAAAAAAAAAAAATAGTAGGAGGGACATGGAGGCGCAGAGGAACTGATCTAGAGCAAAAGTGACTTAAGAGATAAGCGAACCGTCGTGTATATATATGTACCTCATGCTCTCTACCCAGTTATCAGTTGACGGATATATATAAAATGGAGTATTACTCAGCCATAAAAAAGAATGGACTAATGCCATTTGCAGCAATGTGGAAGGACACAGAGACACAGTGAAGTAAGGCAGAGAAAAACAAATATCATATGATATCACGCATATGTGGAATCTAAACAAACTTTACAAAACAGAAACAGACTCACAGACATAGAAAACAAACTTATGGTTACCAAAGAGGATGATGGGGGGTGGGGTGGAGGATGATAAATTTAGGTTTGGGGGGTTGACATAAACACACTACTATATATAAAACAGGTAAACAACAAGGACCTACTGCAGAGCACAGGGAACTGCACTCAGTATCTTGGAATAACCTATAATGGAAAAGAACCTGAAAAGGAATATATGTATGTATGTGTATGTATAACTGAATCACTTTGCTGTTCACTTAAAACTAACACAACACTGTAAATTAACTATGCTTCAATTTTTTTAAAAGGATCTTAAAAGAGAGAGAGAAGATAATAACCAAGTGTAATGCATAAACCTCCACCGGACTATGACTGGGAAAAAATGGTTAGAAAACCTTTCTCACCACAACTGAGGATATTGAAATTGACAACATTAGGTGACAATCTGAAATCACTCATCCCCTCAGGTGGTATTATGATTATGACTGTTTTTTTTTTTTTTTTTTTTTTTTTTTGCGGTATGCGGGCCTCTCACTGTTGTGGCCTCTCCCGTTGCGGAGCACAGGCTCCGGACGCGCAGGCTCAGCGGCCATGGCTCACGGGCCCAGCTGCTCCGCGGCATATGGGATCCTCCCAGACCGGGGCACGAACCCGTATCCCCTGCATCGGCAGGCGGACTCTCAACCACTGCGCCACCAGGGAGGCCCATGACTGTATTTTAAGAGAAGTGTGCTCAAGTATTTACAAGTGAAGCATCTTGGCATCACAACAATACGCAGGTACCACACACACAAATGAAATGTTCAGTTGTTGAATCTAGCGAAGGGTAGAGAATGTTCGTTTTCTAAACAGTTCTGTAATTATGAACATTTTCATAATAAAAAGTTGGGTGGGAATTATTAAAATGAAAACACAAAATTCTCAGAAACAAATCCTAAAGAATTTATGGGCCTCGAGTTGAGAATTACTGATCTAGATAATTCTTTTTTTTTTTTTTTACCTTCCAGAGTGTTAAATAGAAACAATGTGATACCGCAACTGCAAGAAACAAACTCTCAGTCCCTTATGCATGATGGGAATAATACAAGTCTGACATTGAGACACAAAGATTGAAATGAAGGGGCTATCAAGAATTCAAACTACCAACTCAAGTATCCCTCAAAACACATCACATCACACAGTCACACGTCAAACTGGGGAAATCTGAGTAAGCTCTGTGGACTGTATCAGTGCCGACTCTCCGTGGCTGCCTTGGTTCTAAGCCATGCAGGCAGACATATTTGCTATAATCTAACAAACACTGGAGTCCTGGTCAAATCCTTAGCTGGCTTTGTTTCATGCAGGACTTCAGTTGTGACACTGTATTATAGTTACACAAGATGTTACCCCTGGGGGAAACTGGGTTCAGGGTACAAGGAGCTTCCCTGTATACTTTCCTGCAAATTCTTGTGAATCTATAATTATCTAAGAAACAAAACCAACACATTATAGATCTCATGTCCTGGTCTTGTCCAGTTGGAACACGTCCTTCGATCCTTCCCACCACCAATCAGATAAGTGACACGCTTTCTTTAAAAAGAGCCCTTCAAAATCCTAAAGAAAATCGATTCTTAAAATAGTTCAAGCCCAAGAAGAAACATAAAGACATTTGTCCATCTCGAGCAAATAAATGCCTCCTTTCCAGACCCCTCAGTTACCCAGACAGCCCCTGGCACCTCAGCCCAAGGTGAAATGTGAATTCTCGGTCTGCTTTGTTTTCCAGGGTCACATCATCAAGCGCAGCAGGTGACCTGGACTCGGGGCAGCCGGCCTGGAGTGCGTTTATTCAGGGCTGCTGACAGCTGGGGGCAGAGCAGCCGGGCCACCTCCCTCCCCACACCTGCTCTCCTCTGGCCTTCGGAACCTGAGGAATAACCAGTAGCCTGGTAACGCCTCTCAATTTCACCTAGAGAATAGGCTCAACCAGCAGGACGAGTCTATGATGCTTCCTAAGGCTAAGCATCCACACCTTTTTGCTCCTGAGATGAAACTGAGTCGAGTCTGAAACCACGCAGGACCCCGCTCTCAGCCACAGAACCCTCTAAAACAGCCCCTCCTGCTGGAGCTGCAACAAGAAACATCAGCTGCAAATTCTCCCTCCTGCCAGCCTGCTCCCAGGTCCCACCCCGGCCAATGCCCTCAGCTTTGCAAGAAGAGCCGAGAGGCAGGCCCTTGATGTGGAGGGTGGGAGGCCTGCTCTCCAGGGGCCCAGCTGCACAAGCTCTCCACCCGCAATCACACTTGCTCGGGGCGCTGAGTGTGCTCCAAGCTACAGCACCAAGGTCACTCTGTAGAGAGGTCACTGCATGAAAACAGCACACAAGAAACAGTACTGAGAGGCCAACACAGTAAATGGTTGATTGGGTTTGTATTTTGTTCTGAAGACTCACCGTCTGGTTTTCATTTTACCTGAACACAGGGGTTCTGCATAATTATTTTTAAAGGAATCTTGAAAATGCACTTGTCCAACACTGCCTGATTTTTTTCAGGCAAGGAAACACCTCCTGTATGCAGCTCACCAGAAGTGTCTATTACGCACACGGGTACGTGTTTTACAGCTGTGCTCACAGAGAGATGACGGTGAGGAAACGCACCAGGGCACCAACAGTGATGACTCTAGCTGGGAGAAGAATGAGGAGTCAACGTGCCTTCTTACTTTCCTATATTGCACACTTTTTTTTAAGCAATGATCATACATTGCACAAGACATCCACAGAGCTGACAAGCTCACTTCGATGCCCTTGGAGATGTCAGCAGCGTGTCAGCCAGGGCAGCATGGGCTGAAGCCAGGAAAGAACCTCAACTCTCAGGGCTGGCAAATGCGTCATAGAATTCCCAAAGATGACGTTTAAAATGGTACCCAAGTCTGGCAGTAACCGAGTCAGGAGGGTGCGGATAACTGTCAGACGATGCAGGCTCCAGCTACACCACCAGCCATCTGCACGGAAGCGTGAACAGAGGCCCAGTGGGAAGGGCCCCGATCGGTCCACGCACAGGGCACTTCATCAATAACCGGCTGTGGTATTTAAATCACAGGAAGTCAGAATTGGCGGCTCCTTCACTGCTCTGTAATCTTAAAATTAACATTTAACTGGAAAGAATCCAACGGAATCACTAGAACGCAACAGAATCGCCCAGGAGGTTACAAGAATCTTCTGGCCAGCCAAGCAATGGTACTTTTCCATTATTAAAAAATGACAGAGAAAAGAGAGCAGTCACTGCATAAAATGTCCCATCTTCAAATATCTGTATAAGGTTCTACCAGTTGCCCTGTGGTCCAGAGACAACATTTCTAATTCTTACTCAAACAATATGCATGCTGGCGATGAGCGTGTTACTAGAGACCGAGGGGAGAAGAGGGTGGAGAAGGAGCCCCTCGAGGTGATCAACGGCACACCGGAGACCAGTTTAGCCATTTTCGCCCACAATGGACCCCAGGCTTAGGAGATTGGGGCTTGATTTAAAGCCATCCCGAATCCTCACGGTTTCTGGTTAACTCACTCTAGAATCTGTGATATACGATGTAAATCTTATTCATAACTAGGCAAGTTAGAAGCAATCGTGGGCGGATAAAGTTTCAGATGAAAATAATTTAAAGTAAGATGGACTTGGCTCATTATAACCCGTGGCTTTTTTTTTAATTAAATGTGGCCTCATGAGTACACGTACACGCACACACGCGGGCTCACACACACTTACCTTTCATTAGAGTTAATTTCTCCTCTTTCCCATCTAAAGCTACACAGTAAATCCTCATGTGACCATTTCAAGGACTATTTTTTGCTACTAAATTTTGCCAACAATCTGCTCAGCATTCTAGCAGATGTTTCTGTTTTCAAACCTCTGGGAACTTGGCTGTATCTGTTTTCCTTCCCCATGTTAAAAATAAAAGAAATGGCCCAAATGTGGCCCTAATACCCCAGAGAAGCTTTTCCCACCCACCAACCTCAACCTCCCTACTCAGGTGACCTCTGTGATCCCTTCTCAAATCTTTTCTTTGCCATTAGAGAAGATGTTTCCAATTATGGTCCATTATATTGTCAAGGATGACATCACTCAGATGTGTGTGGTTTTTTTTTTTTTTTTAAGAAAATGCTACTGATTCTTAGTTACTTGGGACCCATCTGCAACAGCCTCAGCCAGCTCATCTGCTGGCCCTTCTGAACCCATGGTGTCACATGAATGCAATGTGCTTAAGATCGATTCTCCAAACACAACAATTCCTTTTAAATGGTGGGCTGGAGAGACAGGGGGATCCTTGTTTTTTATCTAACGATTTCTTTAAAAACACTTGTGACCCAAGCTTACCTCAGTAACATCCATAACTTTGATGGCTGCCAGCTGACCTGTTTTAACATGTCGACCCTGAAAAACAGAAAAAAGAAAGAGAATGGGCACGGCTGTTCTGCACAGTCATTAGTACAGAATGGCTGAAGTTTCGGCAAGTCACCTCTTCTGTACTTTTTCCCCAAAAGTGATGATGAAAGAGTCCTGTGCTCTCCAATAGAACAGTATGGTTCTGCTGGTTTGTTAGACTCGTGAACCACAGGTAATAAACCAAACAATTAGTAGAACAAAGGAGTTTTGATAAAGAATCAATTCCCTCTTTCTTTCCCGAGCTTCATTTACGTATCATTACTTCTCAATCTGAACAACTTAAATAATGTTTTCTTCCATACATCAGGTTGATCAGCCTTCCCTTCTCAACATTTCACATGAAGGAAATGACCAAAAAAGTCTGGATATTATTTATTGTCAAAAATGTGTAACAGTCATTTTCCGCTTATATACCCCCAATACCCATTACTTGATTTTACAAGAGTTATACTGAGAGTCTTCTTCGAAGCTTTCCTGTGATCCCAATGCAGGGAGGCTGGAGTGTAACTACTCGGAATAAAGGGGGTACACAAAGAGATGGGGGGCACAGAGAGAGCGCAGTCTTACAGATGCATCGTAATTCCCAGTCTAGAACCTAAACGTCTGTTATCCATTTATATCACGAGCATTTCCAACAAGCTTGACGCAGCTCTCCTGTCCCCTCCCCCAGACGAGAAGCGAGGGACTTAATCCCTACCCATCTTGCAACGCTCTGCTGGGCATCTCTCAGGAGAGCAACAAAGAGCTACCCTGCCGTCGTGAGCACCGGCTCCTCAAGGGCTTTGTGGAACATGCTCCTGCTGCCGCAAACGTGAAACAGAAGGCACGTCCCCACCGTGTCCAAGAGCCGGCCTCGCTTGTGGCCTCGTGATGGGAAGAGCTGTGAACTTTAGAACCTGAAACCTGAGGAAAGCTCTCCACTTATTCTGGAGAGCTTGGGCAGGGACTCAAATTACAACTTGGACAAAACAGTTCCACGAAAATGACACTGAATTACAACTCTCTCTCAACTCTCTGCGGTCACAGCGGGATGGGGTCCAGCGCCGGCCCAGGAGCTCACCAAGCAGGGTTGGGCGACAGCCTAGACAGGGGAAAGCAGGACAAACAAAGCCCACAGGCCTGGAACCTCGTTCCAGCATCGCCCACCTGCAGAGCCCCCGTCCTCGGGCTCAGAAGGGTGGCCCCATCCTGTCATCCACAGTCAGACATCTGAAGATCTGCCTCTGCAGCGGGCGGTGCGGGGTCCCACGCGGGCCAGTCCCAGGAGCCCCAATGCCAGTCCCCAAATGCCCTTCCAGACACCCAGCCTCCCCAGGCCCACTGGCCCTCGTGCCCACATCACACTCCCCTGCATCCCCAGAGCCCAGGGCACAGCCTGCACCGCAGCTCTGTTCACAGCTGGGTGACTCACAATCCTGAAAGGAACGTCACCCTGTCTGTCGGTCCCCACTCAGCACATGACGTGGCCCGAGGGGCCATCTGGCACGGGGAACAGCCCCACCATGGAGACGGCGGGGGGGAGGCCAACCCTGTGTCAGGAAATAGCCATCTGCTCACGGCACCCGGGCCCACGTGTCCAACTCGAACGGCCACGGTTTACTTACTCCCTGTCCGTCTAACAGGCAGCGTCCGTGGACGTGTCCACCTCTGACTCGCTCGTTTCAAGTTTCCACCCGTGGGTTCCAGGCTCTGGAAGCTCACCCTCCTGAGTGTGGTACCCACAGCTGTGCTCACACAGACACGGAGCCGATGACCCTCTGCAGCTGCAGGACAGAGCTCCCGGCCCGGCTCGGGAACCACGGCTGTGCCCACCCGGCATCTCCTCCACTCGGGGACCTTCGTCCCCCGTCGGTGGGGTCACAGCGCTGTCCACGTCACAGGGGTGTCGGTAAGAACAACCGAGGGGCAAGGACGGCACATGGCACAGGGTCAAGTGCAATCCTGGTGATAAAATACGGCTGCACCTTGTTTCCCTCCATCGATGACAGGAGATGGATTTATTAGCACAGACTCAAGCAACCAGGTGACTATGACAGGCAACACAGTCCTGAAGCCAAGGTATAGCTTCTGAGAATCCAAGAAGAAAGAGGAGAACTTAAGAGGACAAAGTAACCCTTCAGGCCTTTCCACGTAAGGGACACAAAGACCAGCTCCTTCATCTCTGGTCAGCCCTCACATCTGAAAACAAATGCCCGTTACTCTTCCTGCAGTGGGGTCGTGTCCAAATTACCGCAGCAGACTTCTCGCGGAGGGAACCAAGCGATGAGAGGGAATGTCCAGAGAGTTGTCCAGCTTCCCCGCTTTTCAAGAGGGCAGGTGGTGAGACAGAAATGTGCCGGTGAGACGGGGAGGACGGAGGGCCTTCTGAGCACCTGACCCTCAGGAAACCCACAGGCCGACAGAAAACCCTCCCCGGATGTTTCTAAATTAGAGGCGTCTTCCTTTTCTCCCTCAACGCCTGAACTCAAAGCCACCGTGTATCCTTTCAGCCTCAGCAGTGTGACGCTGGTGTGAAAGCTGAGGGTCGTGGGTTCACTCTATTTGTCCACACGTAGACTGAGACTCCCTCACTGAGGGAGGATGGAATTAGGATCTAACAACAAGTCATCATTTCTGTGTTGAAGGACAGCCCACGCAAAGGCAGTAGCCTTCACTAACACACACCAGGCCTTTCAGAATTAGGGCCATTTGAGTTGAAATTTAAATCAGGAAACCAAGAATTCTGCTTCCCTCCCAAGAATCAAGACAACATGCTGGAAGAAACGAATCTGGGATGGGCGGCCTTGGACTCTCATTCCTCCGCCACCTCAACTGCTGTAATTTCCTTGGAAAGGCTGCTTAACTTCTACAAGCTTCCTAAGGTCCCTGTGGGATCCAGTGTGCTAAGGCACCTAAAGCCTCTTCTAGAATAAGGCAGGCTATAAATAAAAGCGCACGGCGTCACCACCCAGACATCACCCCCGGCACCCAGGGGACGGCCTTCCTCTACCCACGACCGGAGAGCCACGCCGAGTCCCTAACCCTGCTCCCTAGCTCCACCTGCAACCATCTCAAACCCAGTCAGTGGCGGCCCATTTCTATTTTCAAAAGGCTGGCCAGGGCCTCCCTGGTGGCGCAAGTGGTTGAGAGTCCGCCTGCCGATGCAGGGGATACGGGTTCGTGCCCCGGTCTGGGAGGATCCCATATGCCGCGGAGCGGCTGGGCCCGTGAGCCATGGCCGCTGAGCCTGCGCGTCCGGAGCCTGCGCGTCCGGAGCCTGTGCTCCGCAACGGGGGAGGCCACAACAGTGAGAGGCCCGCATACCGCAAAAAAAAAAAAAAAAAAGGCTGGCCAATACAGTGGGGTGCTAAAATAATGTACTTCTCTAATTGTTTTTTTTTTTTTTTTAAGAAGAAGAAAAAAAACAAAACCTCCAAATGTGAAACTAACAGAAGTCATAACCTATGCGCTGAGTTGGGCCATCTTTGTGTCAAGGAACCAAAAGGGCCAACAAAATAGCCTGAGGAGGAAAGCTCCAGCCGAATGCACCGAGTGTTAATATGTGTGTGATCATGTGCAAAGGAACAAACTTCGTGGCACCTGACTCCTTTCTGGTCTTTAAATGAGGAAAATGCATTTCTCTTTTTAAAAGGAAAACTCAAACTACCCTCACAGCAGGCGTCCAAGCTGAGGAAAATGCCCTAATTGGCAACTCTCCTGCACGTTTCTGAGTCGAAATTGTCACCTTGCATTTGCAAATACGTATTGCATTTATGACACAAGTTCCAAGAAGGAAAAGAAAGGAAAACACACACCACCACATGGTTTTAAGATGCGGGCACTGGGGCTTCCCGGGTGGCGCAGTGGTTGAGAGTCCGCCTGCCGATGCAGGGGACACAGGTTCGTGCCCTGGTCTGGAAGGATCCCACATGCCGCGGAGCGGCTGGGCCCGTGAGCCATGGCCGCTGAGCCTGCGCGTCCGGAGCCTGTGCTCAGCAACGGGACAGGCCACAACAGAGAGAGGCCCACGTACTGCAAAAAAATAAAAAAAGATGCGGGCACTGTGGCAGCCTGTCTGTCTGCCTCTAATGAAGTCTGTCTGCAAGCCACAGAGAGGAGCCAACGGCAGAAGGAACAGCATTCAAGGGAAGCTTTTAAATCCCAAGAGAGATGGTGAGGTTCCTATCTTCCTAATTTTCCACTATCGCCAAATACTAGGAAGCTACCTCACGCTGCATAATCTTTACCTAGAACCCCAAGTATGCTTGGGGTAAGTATGCTCGCTGGGATGGTGCTCGTGATTGTGTGAAATGACTGAACACAACTTCTATGTTTACGTTTTCACGCAGAAGCAAGAAGTCTAAAACTTAATGTACCCTTTCTGTACTCTTGCATTATTTCAGTGATATTTATGTTACTTCCTTTAGGCATCCAGAGCCCTCCTATCCCTGACCCAGAGAAACAAGAAAGGAACTAGTAAACCTTTTTTATCTTAACTCTTCCAATTAGCAAGACAAAGCATTTAAGCCCTTTATCTCTGTTACTGAAATTGTGAACTCCTTAAAAAAAAATTTTTTCCAGAAAACAACTGAGAAGGGAGAAATCTTTTGCGAAGAAGAGTTCAGTGGCACATTCTTACTGCCCCCTAAAACTTAAAATATGCCTAATATTGGCCCTGAAAGAAAAACTATTTTTGATATTTTGTAGTGCATAAAAGTCTAGGTTAGGGTAACTGAAAGTCAGACCCAGCAGTTCTCAATTATCATGGTGTCTAATTGGTTTGCAAATATTAATTTCATTTTTTTCTGGTCAGGGATCATGATTCATCTTTTCTTACTACAGTTCTTGGAACTTCCTCTGTTCCACAAATATTTATTGAATAACTGTTATGTTGCAAGCACTTTGCTGGACCGAAAAAAAACCCAGTATGCTCACTGGGAGGAAACATTTCGGGGTCTCATCCACAAGAGGAAACTCAGGCAGCAAAGTCAGGGAAGGGGATCTCTTGAGTCTGTGACACTATGAGCGGCAGGGAAACACATCTCAGGGATGACAGGTATCTTCTTGCCTCCACAAGCCTGAACTTGTGTGTGTGCACCCACAGCCTGAACTCCAGCAAGGACACCTGGAGACAGGCCGTGAGGACAGGACACGGGGCACCAAGATGTCCCCACTCTTGGGACATTTAGTGAACAAAGAGCTTTGTGTGTGTTATCCTTTACTCCTCACACAACCCAGCATGGGTACCCTTATCCCCATTTTACAGATGGAAAAAGTGAGGCTTGGAGAGGATTAAGTTAACCGGCTCAGGACTCACACGCAGACCTGTTCCCTACACCAGGCTGTGGACCTTCAGAGAGAAAGGACTGCAAGTGTCCTATTGAACCAACTTCCAGAGGGGATGCCAAGGCTAGTGTTCTACAGCTTAAGTACCTTAAGTGATTATAATCAAACATGGCAATGCAGTAGCCAATAATAAAAACTGCTTTTCAATCCCTGGCCTTTCTCGCTCATGAGAAATCAGCAAAAGTCAATGAAAGAACATCCCGAAGGAATTCTCTTGGGAATCTGAAGGTATGTGAGTACAGTATTGGAGATCAGAATGCTTTTGCTTTCTGCTGAGTTTAATCTGAAAGAAAACTTTTCAGATTAGCTGCCTGAAATTGGCTTTCTATTTGCTTAAGAGCAAAGCCCATCAACGCCAACCTCAGTAAGCAGAGGGCGGGCTGCACTTCACCAGTGGCCGGGACACGCCCTGCACGGAGACAGCCCACCACCCCTGCCTCAGGGAGCTGGTGGCTGAAGGCTGCAAAACCGTCCACGAGAAGGAGCGGTACATGGTGACAGAAAAAACCACTACTCTGTAGCAGCAACACTCAGGAAACAGGACAGGGTGAAGCCAAGGGCTCTGGGTGACACGAAGTGCCTTTAAAGGTAGAGTCAGAAAGACATCACTGTGAGGGCCACAGGGGGTCTGCAAGGACTGCCTGGTAGCCCCAGAGATTTTGGGGGCAGGAGCTGGACCCCCTGAGATCTGAACTGGAAAGCATCCTTACCAAATCCCAGAAAGGGACACGTGTGCAGGCGTCGCCAGGCCAGGGGAAGGGGGGACCCCAGTGATTCAGACCCAAACGTGAGACTTCTGTAAGTAGAGTGCAGGAATCCATGACTTTTTAATCCCATCTCTAGTGATTCTTATGTATTCCGAAGTTTGAAAATCACTTCTCTGCGCTTATATGATGAGAAAGCCCAAATTCAAGTTCTCATATCCTTTCTGGACTACACAGTATTTGTTACCATCAAGATATGCACAGGCTTCCCTGGTGGCGCAGTGGTTGAGAGTCCGCCTGCCGATGCAGGGGACACAGGTTTGTGCCCCGGTCCAGGAAGATCCCACATGCCGCGGAGCGGCTGGGCCCGTGAGCCATGGCCGCTGAGCCTGCGCGTCCGGAGCCTGTGCTCCGCAACGGGGGAGGCCACAGCAGTGAGAGGTCCGCGTACCGCCAAAAAAAAAAAAAACGGGGGTAAAAACAACTTTCTGCAGTAGGGCCTGTTAACTATAAAAAATGAACACCTGGTAGCAGGCCTGGTCCTGGTGGACAGCACCGTGACTGGAGTGGAGGGACTGCAGTGGGACCACAGAAGGGACCAGCATCACCTGTCACAGCATCTGAGAGACCAGCTTTAAAAGCAGGAGAGTCCTCTAAAGAACCACAGGTCGCTAGATGTTTCCCTCCAATGTGAGATACCTTCCAGGGGGGAAAAGATAAATCTAGTTATACAGACTCTACCACAAAATACTAAATGTGTTTATTCGTTCAGACTTGAAACAAAATATATAACCAGAATTTTTCTCGAGACCCATACAAATTAATAGCACTTGGTATATAAGTATATCAAGTATGTATACACATATAAAACTAGATATTGATATACTGGATATTGATATATTTTCTTACTCTAAGTCACATACCACGTCCCATTACTTTAGTTATTGCAAGGGTAACGATCCATGTTTATCTATAATATAATTCTCAGTCTGAACTCCTCTCTCTTCAGCCTTCCCTCGGCAACAGGCAGGGTGACCACAGTCCCCTATTTCAAACTAGGGAATCCTGTCTTTACTTTTTTATATAGTTTTAATTCTCGAATTGCTCAAATGAGGAGGTAAGAATCTGGGAAAGGAGCTGGGCCACGCGTCTGACCAGCTGGGGAAGCACGTGTTACACCAAAACATAACCAGCGGGGGCTGAACGGCCCCAACCAGGGTGAGGCCAGAGCAGACCCAGCGCCAGGATTCCAGGAGGAAGCACACAGAAGACGGTGAACTTTTAATGAGAAGTCTGCTCATCACAGCGGCTGGCCATGGACCCAGGACAAAAGAGGAGGCACAGAATTCCGTGTGCCACCTTCCTCCTCTTCCCAGGGCTACTCCCCTCCCCCTTCCAGAAGTTTTCCTACGTCTCTCCCAGTGACTTCACAATACACTCAATGTTTAGAATTATACCCACAGAGTAATTTCAATACTGAAATATCCCTTTAAGCATCCTTAAGGCACTCAAACTGAGCTCTTCTCATTGGCTTAGAGTAAAAGGTTAAAAGTTTCAGACACAAGTCGAAAGGCAAGAGGTTAAGGCTCCTGTTCCATTCTGGGCTCCTGATCCACCCACGGTCCTTCCTAGTCATCACCAACCCAACCTTCAATTAAGGTTTTCAAATTGTTCCTTACTTTTTCTCAGCCCTTCAAGAAGCTGACTCTAAAATAACACTGCCCTTGAGTCTGGATATATTTCCAGTATTTATATAAAGTCAGACTATATGCAGCTTTGTGTCTCACTGAACAATTTCTAAATACAAGGATAACCTGGTTTCTGAACCTAAACCACTTCCGCTGCTGTGCCTTCGGCACTGGCACAGTTAGAAGGCATAATTCCTCCCTGGCATGTGGTCTCTAAGGGCAGTGTTTGTTTTCCTTCTGGTTTTCAAAGTCTGTATACAACTTAATTTGCTTGTGCTAAAAATTCATGATATTTCATACATATTCCTAACTCCACTATTCTTCCTAAAAAGAGATAAAAGGTTTGTTCTACATACAACTCCTAATCTGCCTGCGCTGAATATGCATTAGAAACTTCATTCATTATTCCTAATTCCCCTGTTCCTCCTTTAAAAAGAGGTAAAAGAGAAAACCCACCTTTAGAAAGTTTCCCTTTGAGGTTCCACTCGACAGGATCCCTCACCAGAAATGATGCCCCCACGCCATCAACTCAAGCGCCACTCTTGCCTCCCTGGGATACAGAGCTCTGCCCGTGGTTCAGGCCAAGCCCACCTTCCCTTTCATCAACCCCTTGATGAGACCCCCGTGAAAGGGCCTGCTGCTCCAGAGCTGGTCCTCTCTTCAACCTATAGCCACAAGCATCCAAAATTAACCTTACAGAACTGAAAGGGAATGCTGAACTGAAACTCTTCAACCCACAAATACACCAAATTTTGCTTTAGACCCATGACCTTAAAAGTAAAAAAGAAATTTTGATCACCTGAGTCAACTGCTCGCTCAGGCACTAAACAGATTTATGACCTTGAATGAGTCCCTTAACTTCCCAGAAGCACGGCCATCTCACCATGAAATGTCGATGGCTCTGAGCTGCTCCCCAGGCCGACACTATGGTTCGCCAGGCACTGGGTTACACACCAGAGACACACCATGAACCAAGCAGGTGAGGTCTGTGCCCTCATTCTAAGAGGGGACACAAGCCATACAAAAGTGAATCCGCTGATGGTTTACCAAAAAAAAAGGGGGGAGGCGCTCTAGGGGAAAACCTAGCCGAGCGAGGAGAGGGCATGCCCGGGGCAGGGGGGTGGGGGTGGGGGTGCTATTTCATAGTGGGTGGGCAGGGAGGCCTCTCCCTCCAGTACCCTGTCATTTGGTGATGAATGACTTGCCCTGCAGGACCTCGAGAGCCAGAACTAACCTACACAGAGAAAACAACCACACAGGTGTGCAGGCTGGGCCGCCAGCCCTCCCTCGACCAAGGCGGCATCCTCGGTGGCTTGCAGGCGACGTGCAGGTCCTATGCCAGCTGCCACAGCGGTGACACCCTCGGCTCCCTCTTGTCAGCAGCACACAAAGCCCCAAGGACGTCCCACAGCGTGCCTGTGAAACGGGCCCGCCCAGCACACAGGAGGGCAGGACCCTCTCCGGGCAAGCCAAGCCAGACCAGCACTGCCGCTCCCGCCTGCAAAGCTGAGCCTGGGCTATGGAGAGAGGCAGGACCACAGGCTCCAGCCAAAAGAAGCTTCAAGATTTCTCCACTGACCACCTGACTACACCGCTTCTCTTCAGCAAAACTCCGCCTCAAGGTTGAGGTCCGAGGCCTCTACTGGCAGAGCCTGGCTATGATTCTCCAACCAAACACTGAAAGCAAAGTCTCCCTTCTTTCTCTAAGGACGACAGTCAGAGAATCATGTTTCGGATTGAAAAATAAATCCCTAAATTGACGGTGCACATCATTGCGTATTACTATTTGGTTATGTGGCTGCTTGGGCCGTGAGGTTACAAAATTTAATTACTGAACAGTAACAAAAACCAATGAACACAACATGAAAAACATCCTGCGTGCTGTCTTATTATGGTTGCACTTCTACCATTTCAGATTATCCTGGCATCTTACGAAGGCAATTCTTTGGGGTTCTACAGCCAGAAACCGCTCCCCAAATGCTAACAGCAGGTTCTCCCTGATAATTCATGACTAAGGTGGACATCACATTTCTTTTAGTGGGTTTGGGGGATGGGATGGGATTGGATATGGTTGCTTTTTGTGTTTCTTAATTGAACGTCCCAAAAGTTAAGAGGCTGCACATTTCTAAAACCCAGATTTTCAGTTTCTCTTGAAAATCAGATACGTTAAAGCTGGGTCCCGAGGCCCAGGGAGATGATGTGCAGAGCTAGGCTGGGCTGAGGCAGCCCCCTTGGGCCAGCAGCGGCTCTCCAGCCATTCCCACAGCTCCCACCCACCCGGACCCTCATGCGTGTACGAGCGTGCACCACGGACCCAGTGCCCTCCGTCAGAGGCTACAGCAGCAGACCCCTAACTGACAACCGGTCACCAGGAGAGAGTTCTGTTGCTGCTGCTGCTGCATGTTTTTTGTTTTGCTTGTAATTGTACATGCTTGGGCCTCACCCACATCTTTTGGATCAAAGTCCCTAAGGAGTAGGGCCTGAGCATCAGTACCTTGTAATCTCCCTGCAACCGTGGCCTCATGACGGCAGGAACAGTGTCAGAAAGACGCCAGCAGGCACCACCAAAACCCACGTTCTCAATAAAAAATTAAAAGGCCCCCCAAACACCCTCACCCTGGATCACATGCTATAATAGGTTCAGCCTCACGCTGTAGCTCATGAATGCATGGTTGTCACCTCCCGGACGTGGGGAACACACAGGTGACAGCGTGACAGCGGGGGAAGCACCAGCACCAGATACCACAAGAGAAGAGTCTGGAAGAAACACCGGCTGCTGACCACCAGGCAGCACCCGCCCCCTGTCCCCCGCTGCCGGGGCCACCACCTCATTCATCATCCCCACAGGACCCTGGAGGAGGAGCACGGCACTGCCCAGGACCGCCTCGGGCCGGCAGACGGTCTGCACACCCTCCCCGACGTACTTCAAGAAGTTTTGTTTTAAGGGGGAAAAGGAGGCACCCAGATGGTGAACTGCTAAGTCAGAGACCAGGAGCATAAACCACCCCCTGCCCGGCCCTCGCCCCGGGCCTGCACACCGCCGGCCCCAGCCAGTGGCTTTCAGTGGCCAAGGAAGCGTGGTGGGCGGTGGACACCTGTGTGATGGATGGCTCACTCGGTGATGCACAGACATGACCTTCACAAACGACCACCTCCAACGTGGGTACGTCCTTGAAGTCCCTCAGGCAATGTCCTCTGAGAGCTTCCCGGCAAGTCCACCATGGCTGTCCCCACCTCAACAGACCCTCCAGGGATAAACCGTGAGATACAAACCCTTCTCAGGAAATACAATTAGGGGGATGGGGGGTGAGGGTGGGGGCCAACGAGACCATGAGCTGACCCACCGCAAGCTGCAGGGCTCTGGCCACCTGCCTCTGGGGTGGCTGGTGCAGGAAGCTCGAGGGGGAGCCTGGTGGGGGAGGGAGTCCTGTAAATCCCCAAGTGCCTACAACTCTGAACCCAAGCAGGAAGGGTTCAAAACCCAGGGCACCTCCGGACCTTGGGCCTCTTTCCTGTTTATTCAGGGGGCCGCCCCGCAGGCAGGCTGGCAGACGGGCAGACAGACACATCCGCCGAAGGCTTCTGCTTTGTTAGCAAAAGTCCTCACTTCCTCCCCGCTCCTGCCTCTCACTTTTCTTCCTATTCTAATGACATCGCCACACAACACAGTTACACTTCCGGGTAAAACACGGAAGCCGGGGCAGGTCTAACTCCTGCCCCGGGCGCTACCTTCGAGGAGGAAGCGCCGCTGAGGGCCCCTTAGGGCCCAGAGATTGTGCAGCATTTAGGCCATCTGAGGTGTGCCCACTTTGTGAAAACCCAAGGCAACAAAACTGAATGGTGCCAACCAGATGCAGCGGTACCGTCCCCCTGCGGGCACCTGCACCTCCAAGGATGCTTGTGGAAAGCCCAGCTCAGGCCACAATACAGAAACACACAAACAATTCCTTACTTTGTATGAAACTGATTTAACACTGCAACACGAACGCCAGAGGCCTTCACTCACTGAGTTTTGCTCTCTGCCCTACTTTTCCCATCTCATGCGATTCCTCCAGATTGGGGGATAACTAACAAAACGCCACAGCAACTTCTCTTTCTCCTCCTCTCCTGGACAGAACAGTCTCATCTGGATCTCTAGAAAGGGAGTCACAACAACTCACAAGGAACAAAACTTGTATAGAGACAAATATTTCTACAGTTATGCCTCTTCTCAATGAGTAGGTGTATTCCCTAAAGCAGGACTTAGAAAAAATTTTTTGCAATAGTCACCAAAGTCCAAGTTTGAAGAAATTTGGGGGATGTCCTTTTTCATGTGTGTGAGCTACAACTTCACATATAGGGTTTGTTTAAAATGGGTTTGGACACCTGACTGTACGCCCTGGGGAGACAATTTGCCCTTTTAGGGGATTAAAAAAAAAACAGACAAACAAACAAGGAACCTGTGTGAGTGATTTTCAGGCGGCTGAGATGCTGGGTACAGATCTGTGAGGCTCTTCCCCAGTCCTCCCCGTCAGGGGCCACGCCCAAGTAGAGGCCAAGGGCAGCAATGTTATTTGGACAATGTCCGTTCAACACACTCTCAGCCAACAGAATTCTGAACGCTAGCAGAGCAATCGCATAGCACAAGGACGGCAGGTCTCACCACGTGAGGGAGACCCGAGCGGCCCAGAGAGAGTCCAGTAACCCCTCATGGACCGCAGCGTCGGGACCACCAGCAATCAGATTCCCAAACCATCAACCAATCACAAGGCATCCAGACATCGTGCTTCACTCTTAGGCCTCTAGTAGATGATGGAGGGGTTCTGCTTCTAGTTAAAGGCTGACAGTGCGCTGGGCAATTGGACATCTTCTCACTGCAGTTTCCAAGTCTTCAGGCAACGGTGCCCACCCTGGAGCCCCGTGCATCAGACCATCGTGTGACCCAGGGTCTGGCCTCATTTACTGGGGCCCCGGCAGGGCAACACTGCTTGTCTGCCGTGTGCACGGCCTCCGTGCAGTTCCGGATACAGTGGGAGGAGTGAAGTTCAGCCATAGTGGGGGGGCGCCGGGAGCCACGTTCGATGGGGAAAGGCTCCCCTCCTTTCGAGCAGGTACTCAGAGGAGCCTGAGCAGAGGACGCCTCGAAAGGGGACCGGACGAAGGGGCGGGGCCCACAGGCTTCAGGAAGACGGGGGCCTGAGTGTGAGGGATACAGCGAAGGGGCCGGGACTCTCTAGGACGGCCAGGCCATCCTCTCGTCCCACTGCAGCCCCCGCTCTAGGAAGAGTTCTCCCCACAAGTGAATCACGACCTCGGGAAGGTGCAGCAAGGTCTGCTCTGGCTCCTTCCCCTGCGCTGCTCCCTCCATGAAGCACCAGCATCTCCTCCCTGGCAGGGAGAGGGGCTACCAGTGCCACCTCCACCTGGGATCCTGCCACCATTTGGCAGGACCTGATGACAGCTGTCTGCTTTGGGTCCTGTGGCTGGCTGCCAGGCAATGCTGGGAACCCCAGCTTGGGCCCCTTAGTCAAATCCATGGAGACTGGGCCAGGAGGACAACAGGGGTGTGAAGACCCACCCTCCACTTAGAAATGAGGCCGGAGAGAAGATGAGCGGTTGCTACTAATCGAATTAAATCTGCATGACCACTGAGTTTTACAGTATAATATTGTTATTCTACAAAAATTGCAACAAAAATATAATGTTTTGTGTAATGTAGACCCAAAGCATGTTTTTAAACGATCCCCTTTGAGGGCTCCAACTGCACTGTGTTAACATGTTGTTAACAGGAAATAAACTACCAACAACTTTCTAAAGAACAGAACTTATTTATTGAAGGGGGAATATGATAAATCAACAGTAACCAAGAGATGTGAATGAAGCTAGCTCACCCTCTTAGGAAATTTTTTTACAAATATAATTTTGCTTATAAAAAATTAATAAAAGCCAGAGAACTATCTCACTGACATCAATTAGCTGTTAGAGTTGTCAGTCACCCCCTATTTCCTTCAGATATTCTTTTAAATATACAACCCCTAACAAATGGCTCAAAATCATGACTCAAAATCTCAAGACATTTCATGTCTTGATGAGCATCACAATACCACAATCTTATTATATCATGAATATGCAAACATGAGAACTCAATTCATTTCTAATATAACGCAGAAGTACACACCACAAAAACCCTACTCCCGTTAACTTACCCTTATTTCTTCTCAAAATTCCATCCACCATGACGATCCTTCCCTCCATTTAAGAACAAACTCATATGTCTGGAGGCAGAGGGCAGGGACCTTACCCTGCTGGCTTTTCACTATTACAACTCTAGCACCTAGCTGATGGTACATATTTGTTACGAGGAGCTGAAACTCACTCTACTTTTTTGTTTAAATGATCACACGAGAACAAATGAGACTAAATTCATCAAGCAGTTTAAAAATTTCCCAGTAAAGCAGCTGCATAGCACAGGGAGATCAGCTCGGCGCTTTGTGTCCACCACCTAGAGGGGTGGGATAGGGAGGGTGGGAGGGAGATGCAAGAGGGAGGGAATATGGGGATGTATGTATATGTATAGCTGACTCACTTTGTTATACAGCAGAAACTACCACACCACTGTAAAGCAATTATACTCCAATAAAGATGTTAAAAAAAATTTCCCAGTATAAAGAAAACAGCCTGAGAAAAGAATCTGAAAAAGAATGAATATATGTATATGTATAACTGAATCACTTTGCTGTACACCTGAAACATTGTAAACCAACTATACTGCAATAAAAAAAAAATTTTTAAGAAAAAGGAAAAAAAACAAGTCAAATAACACCACTTAAGATTCAGTGAATTACAGTTATTTCCAAGAAGCCGTGTAGCAAACATAGGCACAAGATTTTGGCAAAAGCAAAAAGCAAAGATGTTCCTTTTCATCTAAAATTACAAAACTAGCACATAATAAATAAAATTCCAGCTTCTTCTCCTTTTAGCTTTCTAACCAAACACCACCACAGTTTTAAATTGGAAGGGTCCGGACAGGCTGACACCAGCTGTGGCACTGGCGCCCTGTGCCTCCCGAGAAGGGAGCTTTTCTCACCACAGAGCAAACAAAAGGCTTCTGTGCCTTCTGCTGAGAAGCAGCAACGCGGACAGGCCGGGAGAGGGCGTCTTGTGTCACACACTCAACCGAGCGGCTCCTAAAACCCTCAGCTTAGACTGCCGCTGGCCGCAAACACCTCTTCCACCCACCCTCACCTCCTCCACCAGGGAAGACACACACAGGGTCTGGGGCGCGGGGGACAGAGGCGTTGCCACATTATCTCTAGACACACGCAGACAAAAGTGGGCTGTGTGGTTTGTGCAGACACTAACGCTAAGGAAAAGCAGGCAATGTCTAAAATGGGGCCTTTAACCAGAAGCACCAAGGCTAAGCCAAAACCTGGCCACTGAACACGGCGGGTCACAACACAAGCACAAATCTGGCTCCTTGAGAAGCTAACTTTGTCTTTTCTAATCCAACACTTTATCCTTTGTAAAAGCAGTTTCAACTCTTAAAAGGAAAGCAGCCTGTATTAAATGTTCTCTACCTCCTAAGCCCACTCGTCAGTTACAGAGGAAACAAGTCGAAATCTTACTGAAAAGGAGAACGTGTACCCCCTAACTGGATGTGGAAACACAAAGTCACTTTAGTGCCCCCAAATCGTTATGATCTTAAAATATTACTGTGATTATGATGCAATATAATCATATACTTAGAAAGGCAGCTTAAGTAATTGCAGTAATAAGCCACGTGTAAAGAGAAAACATACAAATAAGTAACAGTTAAGAAAAAAAGAAAGAAAATCTGTGTTTCAGTTAGCTACTCCAAAACTGTCTGAAAGCCAATCTTTTATTGGAACAACAGTACTGCTTTCTAGTAAGGCACCAAATCCAAAAGCCAGTTTTATTTGTGGGAAAGTAAGAAAAAGGAAAAGAAAAATAACAGGTCTGAGGACAAGCAACAGAATATTACAGCTCATTCTAGCCCAGTTATCAGTAAGCCAAGCTGTCACGGCAATTATCAAAGCACATTTCCTGTCATACACCCTGCATACAGTGAGTGTCACTTAAAGGGGACATCTCTGTCTAGGAGACCCGTCTGGAGCCACAGCCCAAGAACTCTGGTTTGGATAAAAACAGGCAGAAGCATCTCCAAAGGTGAGACGTTTGTTCACACCAAATGCTCAGTATTGGTGTTCTTTCCTGGGGTCTGAGAGTTCAAGGACAAGGCCAAGATGGAGACAACAGATTTCAGCACAACCAAAGCCAAAGATATGCCAACACCGGCTGCCACGAGGAGAACCTTCCTGAACTCCAAACTGAAGAGCTTCTGAAAAGCCTTACTTGTGGGAGAAGAGAGAAGCTCTTTACAATTAAATTTTTTTTAATTTCTAATAAAAACCAGGTTAAATTATAGGACCTCTCCAACCAACCTCCAGTGAGGGTTCACGTTTGCTGTTGGTTTACTCTTCCTGAAGGAGAGTCTCAAACACGTCCCTGAGGTTTTCCTCACCAGATGGGGCCCCCTGCCCATGGTCCCACCCAGCCATCCCCTGTGACTGACCATCAACAAAATCTCTCCAGGGGAAAGAAGTCGCCTCAACCTCTGCAACCAGACAGTGCTTGCAAGAATTATTTCCGAGCACAGGAAACACAAAGGGAAATGAGCTTGGAGATCCTGAAGCCGGAAACAAGTTAGGAAAAAACATGCAACGTTTTAGTTTTAAGAAAACTTTAAAATGAAAAAGAAACACCCAACTCTTAGACGATAAAGCTCTAAATCTGGTCGGGGCTGGAGATCAAAGGCTTAAGATTAATCTCCTTCAAAACTACCCACTCGATTCAAATCGCTGCTTGTTTCTACTGCTGATAAGTCACTTTAGAGAGACCTGGGTGACACCACAAAGACTGAGAGCCCTCACAGCCCACCCTTAAGACGTGGGGATGCTCCCCTCACAAAAAAATCAAATCAAGTTCCCCGATTCACAAACCCCTCATCCTCCTTCCCAGGACCCCTGTGCGGCCACCAGCTTCCCTGCCATCCACCACCCCGCCACTCAGAAAGAGAAGGGACGGTCAACGCCAATAACCTCAGTTTTCTTTCATTCCAAAGACTTTTATAGCATAGAGGCTCACATGAGTCTAATTTATGGGGTAAAGGAGGAAGTTTTCCCAGCAGTAGTGGAGGATAATAAGGGTCCATGGCCCCAGGTGAGAGAGCCATGGGGGATCAGGGGGGCTGTTCAGAGCACCCCCTACCACCCACACCTTGGAGCAAGGGGTACAATCTTTTACTGTTAAAGATTAAACAAGTGAGCTGAAAAGAGGCCACAAGTCAGGGTGGCAAAGAAATACCTCTAAAAGAATCCATGTTGAGTCTACATTTTAAAATACAACCTGTAGAGTAACCGCCTCCAAAATGGTAATACTGCTTAACTTTTCATTGTGAAATTTCTAAACACACAGAAAAGTGGAAGGAATGATCCTAAATATAATGAATATCCAATTATTTAATACCTACAGTCAACATTTATTAACATTTTCACATAGTTATCTATTTCTCTTAATAAGATAGATTTCCCCACTGAACCATTTCAAAATAGGCCATAAACATCCAGAGACCTCAATCCTAAGCACAGAGGAGAGTATCCCTGTGCCAGCACCACAGACCATGGTCACAGCGAAGAAAAACAGCAATCCCCAGATTATCCAACACCCAGCCCACGTTCAAATGTACCCGACGCCCCTACCCCGCTTTGTCAATCCCTCCAGCACCTCTGAAGCCACGGCGCTGACTTCCTGAAGAAACAGGGCCAGCTAGCTGCCTCACAGAAGGGCTCACATTTTGGATTTATCTGATGACTCCTTTATATCACTTGTGCTGTTAACCTGTTCCTCTAGCCCCAGTTTCACCTTAGATTCTGGTTAACATTTTTGGAACAGTATTCCATGGATAACACCTCATATTTCTACAGCATTGAAAGGGATTATATACCATGTCAGCTTGCCCAACTATTAGTGATCCTAAATTTGATCACTTAAGTGAAATAAACATTTTAATCTGATATTATTTCAATTAAAAGCATTTAGGATTTCTAGGGATGTTTATAAAGAAGGGAGAATGCAGGAGAAAGAACAGAGGAATAATTAATAAGGGAAGCAAACGAGCCAAAACATGGAAGAAGTCAGGGTCTTGGTTTGCGTCAACTAAATTAGCCAAATTATGAGCAACAAGTATGACCAGAAAGTCAGGGGTCTGTAGTATTCAGGTATAATCAGCTTTAGAAAAATCTCAGAGCTTTAGCACAGACACAACTACCAGGGGATTAATAACACCACGAAACTATCCACATAACTCATTCCCCAGGTACCATTAAAACATGTCTGTACGCAGTATGTACAGCACACCATCTTCCAAGTCATTACCTACTTCCCAAACATGCCTTCCCGTATGTATATTCGCAAAATGGATCACGCCAACAACCCCAGGGAGGCAAGCAGGGCAAGGATGTCCTTGTCCTCGTGTGACCGATGGGAATTTGAGCCGGAAGGCAGGATCAGACAAGACCACAGCGTCAAAAGAAGGTTAGGTTCCAAGTCACCTGACGCTCAGGGTAATGACTTTTCTAATAAAATAAGTCATGATTTCACAGCAAGGTGCAATGTGGATACAGTTCTCCAGAGACACCTTTATGTGTGGCAGTGCAGTACAACGCTACATAGGCGTGGTGGTCATATTTTATTTCTGTAAGGTAGAGTTTTATGCATGCACAAATATATATATGCAATACACAGTCCTTTTAATCTCACTGTTCCTCTGGTAAACAATACTTAAAAGTATGTTAAACAAATCCTCTTTCAGGAACATCAATCCCACACAGACTTGCCACCTAAGTAAAGCTGTGGGGATGAAAGATGTGACTGCACGGCCGCCATCAGCGCCTGTGTGCCCAGGCAGGAGCCCTCGGCGCCCCACCGTGTGTGGCTGGCCTCCGGGTCCACCTCGCTCCAGCCCTCTCTCCACCCACAGACCCTCGTAGGCGCCCTGTGCCCGGCACTGACCTATTCAAGTCAGGTTCTGTTTTATTTTTTATTTATTTTTTTTTTTTTTTGTGGTACGCGGGCCTCTCACTGTTGTGGCCCCTCCCGTTGCGGAGCACAGGCTCCGGACGCGCAGGCTCAGCGGCCATGGCTCACGGGCCCAGCCGCTCCGCGGCATGTGGGATCTTCCCGGACCGGGGCACGAACCCGCGTCCCCTGCATCGGCAGGCGGACTCTCAACCACTGCGCCACCAGGGAAGCCCCAGGTTCTGTTTTAAATGCACCAGGAGAGTTCTTTTGAATTTCCCAGTTACTCATCTCACTGCGCTGCTGTGGAGTCTCAAATCCACAAACTCCGGGGCTTCTTTGCCAGAACTATGGGTGGATTTACTATCTTCTGAAAACCACTACTTTGCACACGGTTTCTTTAGCTAGAAGATGCAAAGAAGGACTTCTGCGCTTTGTTTGCCATTCTTGTGAACAACTATAGTCATACTTCAATTGGGAAGAAATTAAATGAAATTTTATTTTCTAAGCCTACTGACTTGGCCACCAAAACCTTAGGAAAATCACAACCATCAAGAGAAAATCCAGAGAAAATGATATAAACACAGCATCCAAAGTCATCCGACCGTGTCAAGGCTTGTACTAATACGCGCCGGTGCCCAGTGGCTCGGCTGGGAACCCGCTGTGGTCCAGCCCCTGGCAGCCTGAGAGCGGAGCCTTCACCCGCTGGCGGGTGAGAACAGGAAGGTAAGAACGGGGGTCCCCGAGGGCCTCCTTCTGCAGCCCCTCTGGACGGTCCTCTCCCTGGAGCTCTGTAGGAACCGAGTCCGAGGCCCTACTGCTGCCTGCACTGCAGGCGGCCCCGGCGACACAACTAGGCAGTGAGGGAGTGGGGAACCCAGCACGGGGTGCTCGGCCACCACCATACTCTGGTCAGCGCCCCCAGGAGCTGCCTATCGGGTGCTGATCAGAAGTCCCATTTCCACCACAGGCAGCACGACAGCCCAGCCCCCACCAGCGGCTGCAAACTAGCAGGAAGCAGACCTCGGCTTCCCATCACCCTCTCGTCCCCCAGCTCCACGCACACCCACACAGGGAGGGCCAGTGCTCAGGGGGGTAGGGTGTCAAGTCAGAGGCGTCCAGCCCTCTGCCAGCCCCCAGTGGACCACAGAGCAGCTCTGTCCACCACATGCTTGGGGGGCTCTTCACAGCGATTTGGAATGGGGAAACCCCGTCTACTGCCAGACTTTTGTTAAAGGGCCCCCATTTAGACGGCTGTGCCCCTCCTAGGCTCCCCCTGTGCCACTCTAGCCATTTTACCTCCACAAGAGCTGACAACTCAGCAGATGGTATCAAAAGTGCTTCTGTACTCAGGCCCGAACGGGACTATGAGGACCCAGGCCGGACAGAGGTTCTATTCAGAAGGACCACCTCTGACAGCTCCCCTGGCCTTCCAAACCCCAGGAACTCGAGTCACTGCCAGGGGGGCCTTCTCTGCCCAGAGGGGATGGGGCTGGGGACACAACCCCTGTGCTACCTGGGCTGGCTGTGGACCCCCCAACACACACAGTGTGGCCAGGCCACACGCAGACTTTTATCAAGGGGTGGCAATTCCCAGATTCCACCTTCTCTCCATGAGGACTTCTTCCAGATTTTTTTTTTTTTCCCTCTACGCGGGCCTCTCACTGTTGTGGCCTCTCCCGTTGCGGAGCACAGGCTCCTGACGCGCAGGTTCACGGGCCCAGCCGCTCCGCGGCATGTGGGATCTTCCCAGACCGGGGCACGAACCCGTGTCCCCTGCGTCGGCAGGCGGACTCTCCACCACTGCGCCACCAGGAAAGCCCCTTCCAGATTTTTAATCTCTCAGAATGTGGGATTCACAGTTCCCGATGCCAAAGGTCATCACCTGGATCATGACACCATTTACTGGACACTAAACCAAAAGTCAACACACTTTCCACACAGTTTCTAGTCCTAAAAACAACCCTACTTGCCAGGGACCCCCAGCCCTAGTTTTCCAGACAAATAAGCAGATGGAGAGGGTCAGTTAACTCGCCCACTCTGATAGACCCACCAGGAGTCAGCCCAGGTGTGGTCAGCTACCTCTACCTCTGTCCAGGTGCTGCGACAGGGAAGTGGAGGCTGAAGAGGGGTTCAGTGTCCCTTTCTCCTCCGAGCTCCCACCCTCACTGGAATCTAACTGCCTGACTACAAGGTGAGAAGTCTCGGGAAGAGGGGCTGACTCTCCCACTCACGCCTATACGCCGGCACCCAGGCAACAGCCACACAAAGATGCTGCAGCAATTCTGCTGGATGTCACCCCTTGGGCGAATCACTGGAAAAGATCAAGTGCCCCCAACTCCAAAATCTACACAACCATAAAAAATTATGAGAAGAAAGGTCTAATGACAACAAACCCCCAAAATCTTATTTTACATCATCTTAAAGTACCACATTTACACCCAGACCAAGTGAAAAGAAACCCATTTTGTCACAATGGTATCTTATCTTCTATAGCAAGTTCGTAAAACAAATGCTTCCCTTTAAAACTCTAGTTACTATTGCTTAAACATTACTTTGTTCCCAGAGTTCTTACAATTCCAAAGATTTAAAGGTGATTCTTTGGACTCAATCTAGTCTTTCTTTATCTAAGTGCCAACAAGTTAAAAGACTCAGTTTTGAGCTATTTAAAAAAAAAAAAAAAACTATTCTAACAAACAGTATTGACGGCTGCCTCTCCACTGCTTTTTTTTTTCTTTTTCATCCAGTTCGTATGCAGATGTTTCAGTGGGTCTGGGAGCCAGCTCTCTAAGAACCGAGAGAACACTGAAAACCCAGAAATAGTTTAAAGGTTTAAGTGAAATAGAGTCTAAAAAAAAATTTTTTAAGGAATTAAAGGAAAAGCTCGGTTAATTTTCACTTGTATTATTACAGTTCCCCTTCACAAACCAACTGCCTTCCTCTAGGTTGGAGCACTCCGGACAGCAAACTCGGAGGAAATGCCGAGGAGATGGTGTCACACAAGACTCCTTATGGAAAAGGGAAATAGATAAGACCTCTTTCTAGGAGAAAAATGCCCAAGGAAACCCAAGGAAGCAAACTTTATTCAAATAGAGCAAAGTCTAGCCTGACTTAATGAGCCTCTGCAGGCTAATGACAAGGAAAACCAGAACCCTAAAATATCTGAAGTCAAAACAGCAATCCCCTTTCGTAGTGTCCCACTCCCAAGAGATCAATTTAACCCCAAGAGAACGCACCTCCTGAGGTGTGAGTGTGATCATCTCTAATGTCTATATTGCCGACCTCTGCCAGGTTTCCCAGGTGTTTTATCTCCTTCCTTCAGGTCACCCGTTTCATCTTAAGAGGACGAGCATCTACAGCAAAGCTGTGGCATCAGGCAGGGTGAAGGTGACCACAGGACAGCGGGTGGAAAGTCCCAGTCCTGGGAGAACTTGAGTAAATAATGAAACTTATCACCCTTGATACCGACCTGATCCGAACCATAAATAACTGCAGAACGGCACAACCCTGACAGCATCCAGCGCGTCCTCAAACCCCTCTGTGGCACCGCTTTTCAGAAAAAGGATGTGAAAAAGCTACTGTTACAACAATTTTGACACACAGATATCTCTGATTTATCATCTTCCAAGAACAGAGGGTTCCAGGACTATATTCATTACTATAAAAACTATTTTAAAAGTTTTGTGTTTCCATGGAGGCTCTATTAAATGACCTATCACTACTATGTCTGTTTACCGAAAAAAAGAATTTGGATTGCGTTCAAGTCTTGATTTTCACCGCGAGCAGACTACAGATTACTTTTCTATAGATCCAATCTATTCATTTACTATTATTATTGACCGGGAAGGCATTCTCGAATTTTACAGAGAGACAGAGAGACAGAAAGAGAGATTATATACACAGTACTTTTTACATCCTGTACAAAGTATTCTGAGGCTAACAACAGAAGATGATCTAAAAAAATAAAGTTAATATATCATTATTTGCAAAAGCACGTGTCACACTGTAATTATTTCAATGACTTTCTTATAGCGCTGTAATTATATAAGCACAGTCCCAAGGCTCTTTGTGTGCTAAGCTTTTTACATGAAAGAAGTTTCCCTCCTGTTATTATTCCTGACCCCAAAGGGACACACAGATACTTTTAAAAAGTCCAACAAACCCACTGCGCTCCGCGTGAAGTAAAATGGAAGAACAGCAGCAGCGTTAAGGATCTTCCCCTAAAACAACCCACCAAGTAAATATTAACGTGAACCTTCTTCAGAGCACAGCAGGAGAGTCTGTCAGCGAGGGAGGCCATGCGGCGATCAAACACACGTGGTAAAAGTGACATGGGTCAGACTCCAGGCCATCACCACCGACCACTTTACCCCTGACTTTCAACACTATTTCAACAGTATTTCTCAACTGCTAGAAGGCAGGTGCTGGCGTTCCCGGCAGCAAGACAAGAAGAGTTTGGACAAGATGGCATCAGCGTCCAGATTCCGGCTTAGCTTAAGCAGGTTTGTGTTAAGGCTCACACTAAAATCTTACAGGAAGTCTAAGAAGGAGCACTGGGACCCCATGAGTTCATTACGGTCAAGGTGTCTTCATGACCTCCTGAAACACAGCTGACCCAGAAAAAGGCAGAGGTGATGCACTTGATTCTGCCTTTAACTTAAACTGAAAGTGAGTGGACGTTTCTACCCCAAATTCTTCACTGTAGTGAGCTTACTTCAAACCTCGTCAACACAGTGAAACGACCTCTCCTCGCCTCATCTCAACCAAAGACAAAACGAAACCAAGCCTCCCAGGCAAGGAGAGCCCAGGAAATTACTTTTATGTGCCCAGAAAGCCTGGGCACAAAATCCCAGCTCAGCCAAGTCCCACCGTGTAGGTCCAGCACTGAAAGCAAGGCGGCCCTCAGCCGCCCCCGACCCCTGTGAAGCAGGGAGGAGGCAGCCCCACACCGTGCGGACCCGCTCAGGTCCACCCCGGGTGGTGAACTGAGGAGAGGGGCCAGGAGCCGTCGCCTCATGCCTGTGCCTATGGCTCAAAGCACCAAAGTGTTCGTGAGGGCAAATGTTCCCCTCCAACAAAACACGCTGAGTTGTACGTCAATACTGCTTTCTTGCTAAAGAAAAGGGGCCTCAGTAAGAGCGTGCTGCAATCAAATCCTTCCCAGAGATCAATGACAAGGCTCAGAGATTTACTATCTGACTTAAGGTATACAATTAAGTTTTAAGTCCTTTCATGGAATCCTCATGATAAATTTAAAGAATCCCCCTCAAAAAATGCAAAATGATCTACAAGAAGGTCTAAATTAGAAATAAACGCTTTACTTCTTATTTAGAAGAAAGCACTTTAAAACTTTTGAGAAGGAAAAGCAGAAGGGTGATGCGGAGAATTCCTAGGCTGAAATTTCTGGTCCCGGAGCAATTGACTTTGCTAAGCTACAACCTGGATACACCGGTCAGAAGAAGGGCCAATAGGAAACCGACTCAGAGCACCTGAAATGTGAGAATCACGCTATGAATAAAGCTGCCCTGCCACGCACAGAAATAGGAGGAAGTTACTACAGACAGATGTGCACTTAGTAACGCCACCAGGCAACGAGAAGGCAGGCAGCAAACCACGTTGTCCAGCACCCGCGGGAGCCCGAGCCCAGGCCCCACGGGCTCCCCCCTTCAAGGCAGAAGACCACTCTGCAGGACTCTGCATCAAGGCAGCGTGCTCGCCACTAAACAGGCGCCTCTGTTTAATTAGGAAATGTTCACAGGCAGATGGGAAGGAGCCGAGGAAGAAAGGATTCATGCAACAACAACCGAAAGTGGGGAGCAGGGCGAGAAAAACAGAGACCAAAAACTTGTCATCTGTGCAGACACAGGGATGATTCGCCAAGTATCATCTTCTGGAGTTTCTGTTCCTTCGACAGCTGTCCCAGGCGCCTAGATTCTGAGTGAGGGTTTTCTTCCAGAAGCATCTCCCCTGGGGACAGGGATAATGGGAGATGTGCGCCGGGTGCTGATGGAAGTAAACAAGTATGAAAGGAGCAGAAGACGGGCCAGCCTCTCCCTTCCCTGCCTCTGAGGGTTATTCATTCCCAGCACCGGTCATGTGAACTCAGAGTCTGCGTGACACACAAAGGGCCTTTACTAGGAAGTCCACAAGGGAAGCTTTAAGAATGTTAGCCTAGAATAGAGAATTTTTTGGTCTGCTTAAAAAAGAAAAAAAGACATCAAAACAGCAAATTAAAATTTAAAAAAGCATCTGACAAACCATGTCACTCCCTTACTCGTTAGTGATTCCCAAATCTAGCCAATAAGGTCCACGCCTCACTGGGTTTTCCCGGCGAACATAATATTCCCAAGGGAGCAGCCGTTCCCATCCACGAATGTTTCACCTGAACAGGTTCTCTGAACAGCGAACGGTCACCTTAAATTCCTTCCGGAGCAAGGCGTCAATAAATAAAGAGAAACACACTTAACCACAGCACATTTGCTCACTGTCTGGAGGCGGCATCCAAGCCGGGTCTCTGCAGCCTGGACCCCCGCCCCACCCCGTCCTCAAACCACCACCTCACCTTCCATCTCCACGCTTTTCCCTGCCAAACCGTCAGAAACCAAAGTCATCAGTCTCAACCTTTCCAGCGAGGAGCTGGTGAGGACTGAGGAGATGCTGCTCCCCTTGGGACCAGCCAGCAGGCCCCCATACACTCCAGGGCTTGGTTTCACTCACTCTGCTTGGTGAAAACTACAATGCTTTCCCCAACTCAGAGCCTCCAATTTTATACTGTGACTAGGACAACATAAGAACCCACGCTTGAAAGCGATTTCCCACAGAGCTGGGCAGTGGCCAGTGCCTGAATCTGACAGTCGACCTGCAGGTTCTCTCCACCCTTGAGAGCATCTCACATTCACACAAACAGAAGATGCAGACGGCGTCGGATGTTAATCTAACACTGGAAAACAAAAGCAATTCTCTGATTGAATCTCTGCAACTAATAGAAAGAAAACAAAGTACCAAACACACCTGGCTGGTCAATCATCCCTCCCTTCGTTTCACCGGAAAAATAGGAACCAACGATAAAAGCCCGCCCCTGCCCCTGCGCCTCCCAAGGCTGGCCGTCCTCCCTTCTGGGGGCTGTACTTCAGTGGCTCCTGCAAGGCCCACAGAGAAATCCCCAAGCAGCAGGAGCTAAGATGCCCACAAGCCACCACTGCCTCAACCTTCTGTGGTTTAAAGAGTTAAACCATCTTGGTGTGAATGGCCCTGAAGTCTTTAAACCACAAAAGGTTGCAGCAACTGTCTAAAAGGTGCATAACTGATTAAATCCAAAGCAATCACCAAAATCCCTTAATGTGTTGGCAATTTCTATAATGAGTACTGCTTGAAACAAATGAATTGCCTTCTAGACTGGACCTTGGAAATGTTTTCACTGGGTGTCCTACAGTCGCAAGTTTAGATTAAACAAACCTCAGTGGATCCCTGCAGATGAAACTGTCTGGAAGGACAACACATAAAAATGCTAAAAGTGACACACCTACTTGTTAAAATCTACCTTCCGGCTTTGTAAACCCCAGGATGCCAATGACTTGACTTCTCAGGATCCAGGACCTCAACAAAAAAGATGGCTATCTACCCGGATTTTGCCAAGCCCTCGGGGAATGTGTTTCCACGGTCTCCTGCGAACAGCACAGTGAGAATGTTTCTGTTCAAAATGCCAAAGGCACATTTCAAAACCGTTTATTTCAAACAAAGACTTTCTCTGAAAAACCATGGGGTGCTGGCGGGAGTGTGCGCTTTAGAAACTGTTTTAATCAAAGGCCAATTTGGGAAGGCGTGTAAGCTTAACAAGGAAGCCATATCATAGCTCTGCCACTGACCGGCTCTACAGAATCTCAGGCAAATAGCAAAGTTCTCCAAGCCTCAGTTTCATCATCTAAAAACTGGAGATACAGTGTTCACCTCCTGGCGTTGACTGGAAGCATCAGATCTGATAGCGTGTGTACAAGGACGCTTCACTTCTGGAGCTAAGTAACTGCTGGCAGGCACAAAACGTGCAGTAAATGCTGGTCACTGGCATCGTTTACTCAGCAACAGGCACAGAGCTGGCAGTGTCTGCTGGTGTACCCTGCAGTGGGGGCCTGGAACCCACTGAAAGAGGACTGGGATTCACGTGGCTTCATGGTCGGAAGTGGGGCAGCGATAACTGCGTAAACCTCTTGGTGCAGGTTAGGGGATGAACTTGAACTCCACCTCTGAACCTTCAAGCTCCGTGACCACAAACAGCTAACTTAACCTGGCTAAGCCTCAGGTCTCCTCTTCGGCTACATGGGGATACACATCACATCATCGAAGCCAGGGGTCCCCAACCCCCAGGACCGGTCCAAGGCCTGTTAGGAACGGGGCCGCACAGCAGGAGGTGCGTGGTGGTGCGCGAGGGAAGCTTCATCTGCGGCTCCCCATCGCTCACGCTACCGCCTGGACCGTCTCCCCCAACCCCGCCGGCCCCGGCCGTGAAAGAACCGTCTTCCACGAAACCCGTGCCTGGTGCCAGAAAGGCTGGGGACCGCTGATTTAAGCGAATCCCCCCGGGTGACAGCACCAGCGCCGCGACGGGCTGTACCTTGAACATCCTCCTTCTTTCCTCCTTCCTCCTCCTCCTTCTCCCTGAAACTTCCTGATGCCAAGTGCCTCTGGCATGAGGCGTGAGCTCGTCCACCGTGATAATCAGGACATGGGCTGTGTGTTATCTGAAAAGGACCTGAGAAAACGCAGGCTGATGTAGGGCTTGGCATTCTCTCCTGAGCCAAGAATGAACCCACACTGCAGGTGGACGAATGAGATAAAGCCACCTGTCAGATAAGAACATGAATCCCTGAGAAACTAACTGTTCAATAAAAGCCGGGCTGGTGCACTGTGAGCGCAGCCCCAGAACTTTAAACCTGTGTGGCCATGTGGCTCCAGGGCTGTTTTATTATCACGGACGGTCCAGGTCCAGCAATCTTTCGTTCACAGACCAGGCTTTCGATACCTTGGGGGGACCGCATGTATCTTAGGGCGTGTCACAAGACTTTCAATTCCAAGAGAAAATTCACTTTAATCCACTTTACAACGCTGGAAAGGAGGGAGGTTCAGAAGAAAAAGTAACAAAAAACACATAGGGAACCTCACACGGCAGAGTCTGGGAAGTGCTGTTCTCTTCGGGGACAGCCGCGGGCTGGCTTTCCAGACCCCAGGTCCCTTGTCCTGGGAGAGGGCAGGAGCCACCAGCCTGGTAAGGACAGCTGACACCTGCCCCGCCGGCCCCCGAGACCACACGGAGGTGGAGGCTGGCGCGCGTGGAAAGTGCGTACGTGAGCATGCTCCACAGGTCGGACTGCGGGCGCTCAAGGTGTACAAAAGGCAGTTTCAAGGGTACCTGTTGAATCAGTTATACATGTGCCCCCCTCTCCACTCCACCCCACCCGCTCACTGCCCAAACGGCACCAAGTCCCTCCTACCCCATTCTGGGGAAGCCACATAAGAAAGAAGATTTGAAAAACAAAAGACTCTGGGAGGAAAGAGATGCCTTGTACTCCTTTGCCCATCCCTCCCTCGTTGTCCAAGCAGGGACAAGAGAAAGGCAGGTGCTCTGAAGAGTGTCCATCGCAGAAGCACCAGGCCAGGGAGCTGGTCTCCAGGGACAGGAGCCAGGAGGACAGTGCTCTGGTGTCCCGACCACAGGCCACTCAAACCTGACAAAAGGCATCTGCCCCCAGCCCCGCCAAACCACGGGTTACCCCCCAGAAATATGCTTTGAGCCTGTGCTATCTAAAGACTTAAAATCAGTCACACATGGACACACCCCAGTGATATTACTGCTGACCTCGAGAGACCCAGACATGGCTGTGCTTTGATGACAATGAGGACGGTGACTAGACCACCATCCGGACACTAAGATACTGCTCACAAAGGTCCTCCTCCCAAGAGGGCACAGGTCAAGTGTTTCATCTTCACTGCATCCGACGCAGAAACTTCAGAGGTGGTCACTTACCAAAAACTCCCAGGACGAGCCCTGGCCTGCAGATGCCTGCTCCAGCCCTGTCTCACTATGGGGCCTGCCCATAGGTCACCAGCACAGGCCACACTTCACACCACGGTCTGCAGACCTGTCCCTTTAACCCATGAGGATGCAGAGATTGTGCCATTTTCACTGCAAAGCAAATTTCAATACAAGCACCTCCAGTTTTAAGACCTCCAGATCATTCTCTCTGGATAGAACTATGCTTGAAGCTGTGAATGTTTTCCCCCAAGCAGTATGTCAAGGCTCAAATTAAAAAACAAAAACAAACCAAAAGAAACACACTCCCCATAAGCTACAAACGAGCAGGCCTGCCACTCAGGAAAAGAGGAACCTTCCGAAGTGACCTGGATAGAAGTGACAGATTGACCAGAGCTGACCTACCCTGAGAGTCCCCCAACACTTCCGCCATGACAGCAGCACACATGGAAACTTCAGAAGCAGGCAAACCCCGGGCGCCCAACCAGGGTCGCACATGTCCCAAGGGAACTGATGCTCCTCAAATCCAGACTCGGCTTCTACTCCACATGCAGCTGCCTGTGGTCAGGCTCCTCCCTCACTAAGGAGGGGTCGCCTGTCTTGTAATAATACAAGCCAGTCCCGGGGCAGTTCCAGGACCTCCTAGCAGCCCCGCGCCGACCTCACATCACCACTGACTGTTTAATGCCCACTTCCCACTACCTGCTCCCTTTATCTCCTGAGATCTGAACACCTGAGATGCAGTGCCTCACTCAGCAGGGACCCAATAAATTCCTGCTGAATGACCGAAGGGACTTAAGGAATCACCTGCTCTGGTCTTTGGTCTGAGCCCCATTCTGCAGATGAGACATTTAGACTCGGGCTAACCCACGCGGTCTCCTGATCCCCAGGCTGGGACTGGGACGCAGCACTGGCAAGCCGGAGAGCGCCAGCCTCTGGTCCAGGTATTCCGCCCCCCAGTTTATTTATAAAAATAAAAGGGGGGAGCACTCCTACAAAGCTGGTATTCTTTTTAATATATTCTACTGGAATCTACCAACTTCTGAAGTCTGTTGTCTCCTCTCCTGTTCTGCTGACTTCATGCTCTGTCGCCTGATGAGAGTGTGATTTTGTGCTCCTGTGGAAGACCGAATTCCCTGCAGAAAAGCTGTTATTAAAACCCTGCCTTGGGCCTCCCTGGTGGCGCAGTGGTTAAGAGTCCGCCTGCCGATGCAGGGGATACGGGTTCGTGCCCCGGTCTGGGAGGATCCCATATGCCGCGGAGCGGCTGGGCCCGTGAGCCATGGCCGCTGGGCCTGCGCATCCGGAGCCTGTGCTCCGCAACGGGAGAGGCCACAACAGTGAGAGGCCCGCATACCACAAAAAGAAAAAAATAAATAAAATAAAATAAAACCCTGCCACACTTGCCAACACACCAGCAGGGCAGTGGAAGTGGCACACAAACACGACAAGAGAGCACACTTCATCCCGGGAGCAGACCCGGGCGGCCCACGGGGGCAGCTGCCGAGAGGAGGGCCCTGGGGAAGTGATTCGAAAGGACAGGAGGGCAGGGGCTGCCGGCAGATCCAACCCCCTTTGTGAGGTCATCCTGCAGACCCCGGACAGGTGCCGGGGTCTGCTTTCTAAAAGCAGCCCCCAACTCATAGTCCAAGTTCAGCATCAAGAAATGGTAAGCATAAAGTGGACCCAGGAAAGCTCTTCCATAAATTCCTCATCTGACAGTAAACAGCTCTGATTTCAATGCCAAAGCAGAACAGTGGTGAATGGTTTTTGCTGTTATGCTTGCGTACTTTTACGAGGCAAACACCACGTTACTCCCATGCACACACAAGCACACACACGGGCGCACACAGGCGCACAGGGCACACACGGGAACACAGGTGCACACACAGGCACGCTCCCGTGAGCACAAGCTCTTTAAGGTGGCTGTGCAAATGGGAATCTACTCCTCAGGCTGCCCTGCTTTGAACAGCTTCACTTAGCAGACTCTGGACTCTTCTTCAGAAGCCAAAAGGCAAGATACGTGTGTGATTTACATATAGTACCACCAACTTTCTCTGGAAAACCCCACAGAACACTAAGCCGCTCTGCTTTACACCAAAGACTCGGGTTGTGGCTGCTCCTTTGAACTAGATGATGTAGAAAACATACCACAAAACACCCAACATATCAACGTGCTAGAAAGACACCAAAGGTCCCTCCTCTCCTCCAAAGGAACCAACTCCACCCTGAGTTGAACAGAGCTATGATCCCCTCCGGTTTCCAGGTGCCCCCAAAGCACTTCCCGCGAGAACCACAAGGCGAGGGCCCGCTGTGCAAGCAAGTCCCTCCTTAGTGTTTCCAGTCATTTCCAAAGGCTGCTGCAGAGAGTAACCAAGCCCACTTCTTGTTCCAAATCAGACACATCTGGTAATGAAATGACATTCAGGGACTTTTTTGTTTGTTGGTTAATTTGTTCGCTTCCTCAGACAACTTTTCTAGTCCCTTATCGAGGCTTAGAAGGAAAAAAAAAATCTCCTGGAAGGAATACAAGGTGGATAAGGTTGCTGGAAGACAGCATCCAAGCTCCTGTCCCAACTGAGCTGTGTTCATCTGTGAGCCCAGGCGGTGCAGACCGCCCCTAATTAGAAGGTGGGACTATCTGTTCCTTTAAAGAAGTCTTTAATTAGGCCACCCTTGAAATGTCTGCTCCTGCTACGGGCACCTAACTCCTGGCTCTCCCTTCCCAAACCCAGCAGAAGCAGACGGATGCTGAGCAAGGAAGGGTATGTGCACAGAAACAGCCCCGGGACGAGCCTTCAGACTACTCTCCTGGTCTCATCTTAAACTCTCACAGTAACTGGATCTTCAGATGCCAACGTCAAAATGTGTTCAAGAGAAAAGGGTGGGGACATAAGGACAAAATGTTTAGGTACAAAGGTAGTTGCTGCTAATTAACCCTTCAAGTAAAACCCGGGTTCTTCAATATCCTATGCCAGAAATCTCAAGCTCCTATAAAGAATTAAGGAAAGGAAAAAAAATTTTAAAGAAGAAAGGATGGATCTAGAAATCGAAACTAGCTCAATTAAGAGAAGGGGGGGTAAGTTAAGGCAACTGGTCCACATCTGGCCTAAGAAAATTTTTTTTCCAAAGGTCTGTCCTGTCCTCAGAAGTGAAATGTAGTTTAAAGTTTAAATTTCCTTAAATAAACATTTATAGTTAAAGGCATAGTCTGAAATGTATAATACAAGACCCCCAAAACAGCATTTTTATAGTAAGCTCTCATCTTGCAATAAGAAAAGCTATCCCACAAAATTAAATTCCAGAGGACAGGATGTAGAAATCAGCTCCTTGCCTGTGATTTAGTTGTGAGAAGCAGTCAATTTCTCTTGAATATAATATCCATTATTGTGGCAGCTGAACGAATCAAGCCACAAGTAAAGCCACTTCTTAAACTTAGAAAATATGAAGTTTAATATATTTCTCACGATGAAAGTACTATTCATTCATTATACCAACAGTAAAAATACCAGCATACATTTTATTCCAAAAAAAAAATCAAAGGACACATGAAAATAGGATTTCAAATAATTTGGCATGAGTATGGATGCCGGGCAGCAGCAACAGCAGGGAAGCCGGCTTCCTGGGGGCATCACAAGTAAGAATCTGAGGAACAGAACCACTTAGAAGGAAAAGAGCAGGCAACAAAAGTGGACAGAGGGTGTGCTTACACCCTAGGGCTCTGCTTCCCAAGCTAACGGCTCCAGAAATCAAGTAGTAAGCAGCTCACAACCGGAAAGGCAGTTCTAACCACCCTCACACACGGGTGCTCAGGTCTGCACACACCCCACACTCCCATCTGGAATGCGCTTCAGATGAGTGAGTGAGTGAGTGAGTGAGTGAGTGTGTGTGTGTGTGTGTCTGTCTGGCACTTCAAATATAGACGCGTCAGAGAGTTACATACACAACAGCCCAAAGGTAGCTACGTTAACACAGCAGAAATTCAGGATTCATAGTTGGTTGTGGGTTCTATTACTTTTGATTCTACCTGGGGGCTAATGACACCACGCTGAGCATCACGTGTGAGAAACAAGAAACGGCCACTCTGCTTAGCAGCACTGTTTGTTTGGGAGGGGGGAGGGGAGAGGGGGATCAGTATTGTGGGGGGGTATATTTCCACTTTTTTCCATCTTTTACTATTCCTCCGACTCAACCTATTTTATAACATGAGATCTTATTACAGGAAAAATCTTGTGACACCGAATCTGAAACCACGTATCTTCACAGGCTGCATATGCTACATTTCATATTCGAAAAAGATGCAAATAACCTAATCAAACCATCAAATACTTTTTTCACAAATCAAGTCCCCACTATTTAAATCTGCTATACTAGCTACTCATCTGGTGAAATACTAGACTATTTAAATGCTAGACTATTTAAAAATACTAGACTACTTTAAAAGTATTTAAAAGTAGTGAAATTAAAACTTTCTACCCCATTATAGGTGACAAAAGAACCCAGAACTCTTCCTACCATAAAGTTACTAAATAAACTTCTGCTGCTCTCTGGGAAACTGACTACTCAGAATAACTCATTTCCTGCCTTTTTCAAACAACAGAGGTTTCAGAGATTCAGAACCATATGCTAACTGCACAGCAGTTTCAAGACACCCAACTTTGTTCTTAGGAACGAGAGGTCTGCAAAGAGCAGATGGTCAGAAGACACCGCCTGCAGCCCTGTGTCCTCAGGTGAGGCTAGAGCCCCGGGGGCCAGGGTCAGCCCTGGTCCTCACCCAGTGGGGTGCGCGGGGCCCAAGGGAAAGGCCGCCGGCCGGCTCAGGCCTCCTTTCGTCCCCACAGAAAGCTCAGGCGTGTCAGAACCCTGTGCTGGTGGTCAGAGAGGAGGCTCTGCAGGGGAACTGAATTTCCCTGAGTAATAAAGAGATCGAGTTCTCTAAACCTGCCCTGTCCGTTTTCAGGAGCCCCTTCAAGACCTCCCTATTCTTGGGATGTAAACACGTTAGGACAAATCCTACTGATAAATATCACACTGTCTTTACCAGCCAGATGCCCACTGTTCTCAGAGCAGCAAAGAAAAAAGTGCCAGAAACGCCCGAAGAAAATCAGGCAGTCCACGACCCTAATGGGTTTCCTCTTTCAAATGCTACCTGATTCTGAGAGTAGTTTACAGTGGGGGGTGTTTTTACGCCTGGTAAAAAAGGGGGTGGGGTCTGGGTGGGAGCGTGGAGCAGAGATGAAGGAAAGCGGCATCCTGTCAGGAGCTTCCCGCGACCTGGGGGAGGGGTGCAGACGACACGTCGGAGAGGGTCGCGTCATTCAGAGCTGGCCTCAACACGCCCGATGCAGAGACGCCCAGTCAGCCTGCCCCTCCTCAAAGTCGCCACCTGAGACACAGGAGGGCCACAGCTCTGCTATGAAGAGCTCTGCTTCGTCACTTTCCCCACCTCAGGGACCAAATGCAAGCCCTGTGCGCTTTGGAAGCACTGGATGTTACAGCCCTAAAGCTTAAGGCCGCCTCCCCTTCACAGCTGCCCCCAAGACACCCTAAGGCGGGGTTAGCAGGGATCCCTCTCACACACGCCTCCGAGTCTGTCTTCAGAGACTCACCAGCCCCCTCGAGCAGAAGGCTCGACTCCAAGTAAGAACTGAATGGAAACAGATTCCTGGTTTTAAGAATCTAGTTAAGTCAGTAAACCCTTCTTTAAAAGTAGGGATGGGGGCTTCCCTGGTGGCGCAGTGGTTGAGAGTCCGCCTGCCAATGCAGGGGACACGGGTTTGTGCCCCGGTCCGGGAGGATCCCACATGCCACAGGGTGGCTGGGCCCGTGAGCCATGGCCGCTGGGCCTGCCCATCCTCCCCGGCGGGAGAGGCCACAACAGTGAGAGGCCCGTGTACCGCAAAAACAAACAAACAAACAAACAAACAAACAAAAAGTAGGGGTGGGTGTTGGACCAGATGAGAGCATCTCATTTCATTTCAGATTTAAAACCTGGAGACAAATGGGCTCGTTCTTTCAGGCTTCTAGATTACAGCACACGTACATGGGGTGAGGTGAGGCTGGTGCCCCACCCCGCTGTGGAGGCAGCGGATGACCCACCAGCCTCCTCCCGGGCCACATCCCAGTGCTCAGAGCATCCCTCAGCCGCCAGTCAGAGCCGAGCCCAGCCCAGCGGGGAGGGGGCTGCTGAACAACAATTCTTTCCTTAAGAAGATCGGGTGGGGGAGGGGGAAAGAGGGCAAAGCAGCTTAGCCTGGCTCATTCCTTTCAGTCAGGCCAAGCTGGTGCTCGAGCAAAGGGGGCTTCACTCTCCGGAGCACACTCTCCACCACAAACATCCAGGGGAGGGAGCAGACAGACAGAGAGGGGCGGGGGCGGGGGCAGGAGAGAAGCACTCCACTCCAAAGGCTTAAGGAAACAGCTGGTCCAAAGGGACCACAGCAGGGCCCAGGGCCCCAGGCTCCCCGGCTCCTCCTCCATCTCCCCGGGGTTGGGGGGGGGGGGGCCGGCCTGCAATCTTGCATCCCGCAACCCACGTTCCCTCTTCAGGCCAGGCGGCCCCAGCCCGGGCTGCGGGACTCCGGAGGGTCCTTCCCTCTCTCCCCGCTGCCACACAGAGGGCCCCCAGGCAGCGAGGCCCCTCCCAGGCCTACGGCCACCATCTCTCCCCCAAGCCCGGGCCCAGCACAAACAGCACGCTCTCCCTTCAGGGCCACCACCCTCCCACCCACCGACACATATGCCCTGTCTGCCTCAGAACCCGGTAAGCCCCCCAAGACAGACCCCGTGGCAGGCATCACTGCACGGAGTCCTCACGGCCTGATCAACGACTACCATGGGCCCCATCTTTCAACTAAGGACACTGAGATTCAACAGCCCATGACTAGTAAGTGCTAGAACAGGGACAGCTGACCCCAAAGCCTACCCTTAACCACTAGGCCAGTGGTTCTCAAACCTTTTAGTCTCAGGGTCTCCTTACACTCAAGAAAATTCCAAAGAGCTTTTCGTTTAGGTGGGTTATATCAATATCCACCACATTAGAAATTAAAAATCGGTCATTAAAGGGGGGAACCAGAGTAAAAACTCCCTTGATAAGGAATCCCTATTAACATGGAGTCTGTGACATGCTCAAGGGGAAAGATCTACCGCCCTCCGCACCTCCCCACATAAAATGAAAAGAGTCGAAACTGCAAAGTTTACACTAAAACAGTGTTAAGAGTCCATGAGCATCACAAAGTTGGATTTGACTCTCACTCTTCTTTTTTTCCTTAAACTCTTTATGGCCTTAGGTGAGAGCAATAACCTCCAGAGGCCTCAGTCTCCTCATCTGTACTATGGGAATAACAGCTAATGGAGTACTTTCAGGGCAGAACTCTCACCGCAGCCTCTGGCTCATAAACACTCAGATGCTGACTGTAATCACTGCTATTATTATCAGCTATAGGAAAGGAGACGGGCTAAGGACAGAATTGTCCACTTCCACAAAACAGCAAGGTTTTCTGAACAGATGTGTTTCCTTCCCCTTCCTCTAAAAATAAGGTTCTTTTCAAAGGAAATAAGGGATGGGGCTTTGCTTATGCAGACAGTGCAAAGTGAGAAAAACTAACCCTTATCTGCAAATATTTATTTTCCCATTTGATGTCAACACTCCTTCCCGTTTTCGCAGCAAGCCTGAAAAGAGCACTTACTGCAGGCATCACGGTCCAAGAGTCCCGCACTGCTTCAAGTCCCGGGCCGCTGGACGTCGCAAAGGACCTTGACTGTGTGGGGCTCCAACTTATGTAATCAATTAGATGCTCAAGACAATAGGTAGGCTTCTGATTAGGATGGCCAGGGGAAAATAAATCAAGGTGGTGATATAAATCACTTGAAGCCAAAGACATGGGACACGCTCCCGGGGCCGGGCGTCCACAGAGAGCACAGGACGGGCCAGAGGCTCAGGCACGTGGAGGGGGAAGATCTTTGCTAACATAGATTCACGGGGCCCTCTTCATTTACCGGGTAAGAGGCAGTAGCCACTCTGACAGTCCCAAGGCTGGTCCCCCAACACTTCTACAGCTGACTTCTCCAATAAAGCTGGAAGTAATCTGTCTGAGTGCATTCTGAATTCATTTCTGGAGTTTAGAGATCCACTGTAAATTCTCCTATCTGCCATGTTGCAAAGCAAACAAGTTTTCAGAGTCAGGTTTATTTAGTTATTTTTTTAACCATTAGTCAACAGAGCTTATGAAAAGTAAATCTATATAATAAACCCGAATTCAGTAAAGCACAGAGTGTTCAGACTGAGAAAGTAGCTGGCACCCTCCAGGGAACTTAAATTTCAATGACTAAGACCCCGAAGCTCAGTGCGCCCACTATTACAAAAGTATCCTCTGCTTTACGTTTCTTAAATTGTACTGAATTATTACAAAAGTAAATAGCAAAAGACCAAAAACCAGGGGGAAAAAAAAAACCTTCAGAATCAAATGCTATTTCAGGGGAAAAATCATTAGGACTCCTCCAATGAAGAAGATCAATGTGTTCATTTATACCCTATATAAAATGTCTTCATAAATGTTATTTCCCTTTGGGTCATCCATGCTGTCAACCAAAGGTGACAGAAGAAGTAGCACCTTCCCAACAGAGCCAGCAGCACCGAGACACACGGGGACACAGTTCTGGGGGCCGGAGCTCATGTACAGCAGGATCTGGGGCCACACAGAAATCTATGCACTGAGAGGCCCACAGTCCTGATTTAATGTTTCTGTTTATTGAATGCCAGCTATGTGCAAGGAAGGAAATCCTGTGCTGACCGCCGGCTGACAGGAGAGTCAACTGCAGAGTCACTGGTGGAACCGTCACGGGGCCGTCAGAGCAGCTTCCCCTCTTGCCTCCCCCCAGGCCATGCACCATCTTCTAAGCCGTGGAATCTGCCCATCGGGAGTCACAGCGCACATGGACACAACCATGAGAAAAGCACAGCAAGGCAGACGTCCTCCCAGACACGATGGCCAGTGGCCACCACACGGACATGCGTCACACATCTGGACATGCCCTCAACCATGCTGACAAAGATCCCCTCCTGGACTAAACTGCAGCCAGCCTCCTCTGAGCCTCTTCTCAACTAGACCTATCGAGATGTGACCAAACACTAGCATCGTTTCTCACAGCTCAAGGCTGCATCCCTAGGAGGACCCTGGCCCCCCCTAAAAGCTGCTGCCTCAGAAAACTCCAGCTGCCAGAAGAACTGACTGTTCAGCCAATGCCTGGAGATCAGGCCCATCTCAGTCTCCATGGCGGGAGGGCTAGGGGAGGGGGGCTGGGAGCCAAGTTCAGAAAGCGCTGGTCAGCAGCCCCAGACGGACCTCACGTGGACCTACCCCCACCTCCCGGACACGACAGGGGACCCACTCCCCCTCCCTACACCCTCACTCTCCCTTTAAAACGCCTGGTCACCTCTGTACGAACTGAAGGTCAGTAACAGTTACTACAGATCCAAGTCTGTCCTGCCCACTTCAGCATCTGGTTTCATCCCTCCTTCACAGCCCTCACCACCACCTCAAAGAACAGGCACTATTGTGTGAGCCGTAATTTACAGCTGAAAGAGGGGCTCTTGGGTTCACTCACTTCTCCCCTAGGTCACCGCCTGTTTGCTGGCAGCCCAGGCGGTGATCTTTCCACCACTGGTCCTTTAAACGATGATAGATCAGCCCAAGGACAGGGAGCGACGCAGAGCGAGAGGGGCCGAGCCAGGAAAGGAAGGTCATCAGACTCTGCAAAAGACATGGGGCACGGGGTCTAGGTCCCTAGCACACTCCAACAGCACAGAAGGATGTGGGGATGAGACAGATTCGAGACGTCTAGAAAAAAATCACTGAGCCAAAAAAACCTTCTGTAGATCCTTATCCTATTTCTTTCACTCTATGAATCTCAAAGCACTAAATCGCTTCCCAGAGGCAACTACTATCAATTTTGTTCAACTGAAGCCGACCTTAACTCCCCTGTATAAAAAAAAGACATCCTACTGCTTTTTTTCAATCTGCATATGTTACTTCTAGTACGGACCTACGGCACTTCTTTCTCAGTATTCTGTGCCTAGGATGTTTTTATTCCTCACAGGATGCTGGCCTGTGCTTATTAGGAGTCCAAGTGAGTTTCTGGTCAGAAGCTGATGTCCTAATTCCTTTGGTTCAGTGGATTAAGAGAGGGTCCAGGTTTACGCAGATATTCCTCGGTGTTTGAAGTATCCCAGTCTTTATCTGGGAATGTATTTTAGTGACTTCAGAGAAATAGCAGTAAAAAGGAGCGGGGCGGGCAGTGGTCACTGTTGACTTGTAAGTGCATGGATCTTCCCTGGCACGTGGTCCAAAGGTGAGCTCTGAGCCAACCCCAGTCCCGGCCAGCTCCCTCGGCCACCTACAAGCTGTGTGACACTGGCGTGGTGGGTAACCTCTCTGAATTTCGTGTTTCCAGAGCCAGCCACAGAGCAGGGGATCAACAAATACGAATTCACGGCATTGCTTTCCATTTCCATTCATTCCTGGCAAACTTTTACAAAGTGCAGAGAAGGTTCAAGGAGACAGGAATCTAAATGAAGGAACAAGAAGGGCGGAGAGAGGAGAGAGAAAAGGCATAATTGGGGCCTGAATGATGACAGTGAGTAACCAGAAAATAACAGCTTGTGTCCTTTTCAAACTTTCTTTCATCTGAGTCACCTGTCTGAGACACAGGCTCCCGGCCTTGAGCAACTCCAAAGCAGCAGCAGAGAAAGGAAAAGACTCGCCCGTGGTCTTTAACGTGCACACTCACCAGCATGCTTCATAGGACCCCGAGCAGCCCTGCCCCTTGGCAGAGACTACTTCTGGGCATTTCCCAGTCTCACACTCAGATCCATCAGAGAGACACATTAGTAACAGGAAATATAGAAAATATTAGTAATGGCGGCGGGGGACCGCTCACGTTAAGTCCTAACCAACTTAGGTCATTTGGAGCAATAAGGTATATCTGTAAATTCTTTGGAACCACGTAACCAACTTAATTTAATCCAGGCATTAAACAGAGGCCTGGTCCTCATCATCCCAGGGAGGGCGGCAGCTCGTCACTGTAAAGCCCAGCCCTGGTCCCACTTCACGTCTCCCGGGAGGCGAACACCGTTCACAACCAACAGAAACACACACCTCCACCAAAAGAAAAGGCCCCGAGTATCTTCCAGGTGACACATAAATTTCACAAGATTAAAGTTTATTAGTGGCTTTATCATCTGTGTTTCACGGGTTTGTCACAATGACTAACTTCTCATAATCAAAACTCCAAATTGCCCAACAGACCCTTTTTCCTGAGCGCGGACAGCTCATGATAGCACAGCCAAGCACGCAGAACCGTGATAGTAAAAATGAGCTGTCAAAGAGAAGGAGGGGGCGAGGGAAGGGGGAGGGAGAGAGGGGCTGGTTAACCTTTTGGATGCCAGAGCTCTCCTTACGTTCATTTTACTGGATACCTTTCTGAAGTGCTCTTCCAGCCAACAAACCTTTATTAAGTACCCACCAGAGACCGAGTACTGTAAGTGTCCAGCACCAACTCTGAGGCCCTCAGGGAGCTGACACCTTGGCGGGAAGGATCAACAATGCAGTACAGCATGAGGAGTGGTACCAAGTTAGGCCAGGCACGAGGGGACACACTGCAAAGGAGTTTCGACCAGAAAGAAGTTACTTAACGTCACCTTCCTGAATAACTGAGGGTCTGCAATGAACAGAATGAGCTAGGCTAATGTGCCAGAGCTGAATTCAAAATACATAAGGACCAGTTACGTGACTGGCAAGGGGCAGTGATCCCTCTCTAAAACTAATCAATGATTCCACGAACAAAGGTGAAAAGGCGACTGAGCCACGTGCTGTGACAGCAAGAGGCGGCTCTCAAAGCGCCAGGTCCACGAGCAGGACCCGGCTGCGGGCATCAGGGGCCGCCTGGCAGCAGTCCTAAGTGCCTGGCAGACAGGCGGGAGCGGGACGAAAGGCCAGTGCAGTGGCAGCACAAAGATGAAGAGGGACCGCGGCGCCCGGCCGGGGCCTGGACCAGCCTGATCCAGGAGTCACATTACTTTTTTTTTTTTTTTTTTGCGGTATGCAGGTCTCTCACTGCTGTGGCCTCTCCCGTTGCGGAGCACAGGCTCCGGACACGCAGGCTCAGCGGCCATGGCTCACGGGCCCAGCCGCTCCGCGGCATGTGGGATCCTCCCAGACCAGGGCACGAATCTGTGTCCCCTGCATCGGCAGGCAGACTCTCAACCACTGTGCCACCAGGGAAGCCCCAGGAGTCACATTAGAGTCTGGCCTTTATCCTATGAGCAATGGGCAACCACTGAAAGAGGGCGACACCATCCAGGTCTTGTTTGGAGCAGATGCTTACAGCTGAGCTGCAGGGAACAGGTCAGATGCGGAGAGGCCAGCTAGGATGAAGGCTCCCATAGCCGGCAACTGTGTGAAAACAAGTGGGAAGGAATTCTGACCTAGTCAGCAAGAGCGGCTCTAGGATTTTCAGCTTTGAAAGTAGTTGATATCAACTTGCTTTTGGTGGAATCACACGGCTGCAAATAGCAGACTTCCAGAAGGTGTAACTGGGAGAACAGCATGAGTAAGGAGACGGCTGGAGAAGTGAACTTCTCCCCTGCAGAAAAAGCATCACTCATCCCGAGAGCATCTGTCAGCAACCGTCTAAAGCAGTGCTTTCTGAGAATCCTGTGTCACTCTCACAGTGTGAGCTGTCAGCCAGAACTCACCCATCACATTCACGCAACTCTGGAATTTACACCCTTCCATCCACCCCATCTCTAGTCCATTTCTGGCACCTGTTCCAACAGCGTGCAAACTGGTGGCCCTGTCTTCAGCCACGCTCCGCTCCACGCCACCCTCCCCACTGCCGATGGAGCACTCTTTCCAAGTACAAACCTGACTGCCCTCTCTCCTGCTTCAAACCCTTCAGCCTTCAACTTCAGGATGAAGCCCGAGCTCCCCGGCTGAACGCACAGGGCCTCCCATGGGCCAGCTGGCCCCTGTCTGCCTCTCTGCCACGGCCCTGCCCCACCCACCAACAAATGCCTAAGAAGAGTGACTTAGGGTATTCTGGGAAGTGTTTACTCCAAAAACTACAGATTCTTCATTTGCTCTCAGCAGGAAGCTCTAGTACAAAAATAACGCAGGTGGTGCCTAGTTGGTGCCCTGGCCAGGCTATGCAAGAAGCCTCCTGCTCAGTCACTGTCTGAGAGATAAAGGCTCCTGCCCTCTGACGACTTTCCCTGGTCTGACACAGAGATGAAGATAAACAGGGCCAGCCTTGGCAAAACAATTAGTCTGGAAGTTTGCCACGGGTGACCCCACTTGTGCCTGCAAGAATGACCCTACAACCTTCCTGCTTTCCAGCCTAACCCCCCCTTGCCACCTTAACAGGGATCTCGTTTATACAGCAACTGAAACTCAGCCACTACATCGTACATTTGCATGATAAGCCTTTTACTGTGTATAAAGGGAAAACAGAGGGCTTCAGTGCTGGACAAAGAAATTCTGGTTCTGGCCAGTGACAGGGGAGGTGGCATTTTAGTCTGGTGCCTTCTCTTTGTCTCTAAACACCATCCTGGCCACAAACACAACTCAAAACCTAAGCTGACTGGGCCTGGACCCTTCGGACCCCCATCCCTTTCCCACAGGTCCACAGATGCTCAAGTCTCACCAGCAACACCCTAAGAGTTTCAGATGCCAAGGACCCCCCCACAAGCCCATTTCTCAGAAGCCTTCTCTCCTCCACAGCCACCTCAGGCTTCATTCAGCTCCGGCCAGACACAGCGTGGTGACCGTTCTGTTCCCTGGACAGTGTGACCAGTGCACAGACCCAGAACCGCGCTCCCTAAGCAGCCCCGGAAGGCAGGCAGGGAAGCAGGGGAGAAGGCTGCCCGGGTCCAAGCAGCTGACCCTCTGCAGGCGAGGCCACAGGAGCGTGGGGAAGGCAGGCCAGTCCTGACAGCAACACCCGGGTCCCCGAGTTCCTCACACTCTGTGCATCAGACAAACTAGTGATGGCTGAGCTGGTACGTGAGTACAGACACAACAGAATGGAAATAGGAAGGAAAAAATATATATATGTGTATATTTATAAATTTTGCTTTACTATGTAATGAGGCTAATTATAATGTTTTAAGTAAACTACCTGATCGTTGTACTAAATTACCACTCAGCATAATAGCCATCATATAGATAATTACATGCTTCAGATTGATCTTGTGAGTTTTCGGGTCTTTTTTTTTTTTTTTTTTTTAAATACAATAGTAAACTCTGTACATGTCACTATCAGCTGCTAGAACATAAAAAAAAAATTAAGGGGGTGGGAGTGGGCACAACATTTACCAGGTCACTGTTTTCTTTATATTTTCATAATGTTTGATTTCATACAGATTTTCAAACAAAAGTCATTTCAAAACATTAAATTTCTCTCTTATTAAAGAAACTATAGTATGATTCCCTGTATAACGGATAACGAATCAACTCGCTCATGGGATCTCTTTCCATCAACAGACCCGGTAGCGGAAGGAAAAAAGATAAAGAATGCACTCAGGGCATTTCATCGGCAGGGTGAAGCTTGATGGGCAGGTGACACGACCCCTATTTCTCAGGTAAGAAACATTAGAGCCCAAGGAGAGTATACGTTAGCCAGTCCGAGGTTTGCAAGCTAGCGAGCGGTGGAAGGAGTGTTTAAGCCTCAGTCGGTCTGGCTCCACAACTCCTGCTCTTCCCACGGCCCCACGCGCTCAGCAAACCTTCTGCCCTTCGGCCTGACCAGGGGAGAGCACAGGCCCGCCACCTGCACCCCCCGTCCCCTCCCGTGCCCTCCCCTCCCGTCCCCTCCACACCAGAGCATCTGCTGCTGCTCGTGCATCAGCCACCACACATCACACGCACCCCCTCACCTCCCCGCCTCCAGCTTTCAGAGACCCAAGTTCTCAGTTCTAGACTTGACACCAACTTGCAGGGTGACCTCGTGAAAGGAGCTGAACTTCTCTGGGCCCCACGAGGTTAGTGGGCCAGAGGGCACGCAAGGCTGCACAAGCTTTGTGCTCAGTGTCTCCTGACCTCCCCTTCGTCCCTGTCCTGGAGAATCCCTGACCCACCGTCCCTGAGTGTCACCTGCTCACCAATCACACAGGGTCAGGTCCGGGCTCGGCGGCTTCCGTGCTCCTGCAGACGCGAGGACCCCGCCCAGGGCCACAGGCATCGGGAAAGCCTGCGGACGGCAGGCTGGCTTCTAGATCACCAGGTTGGGTGTTTCGTTCAAATTCGGGATCCCATCAGCTTCAAGCCAGAGCCCCAAAGTTACCTGAAAAGCTCCCCCGGGGAAGCTGGAGCTCTGGCTCGGAGGCCGAGGGACCCGAGGCCCAGCCCAGGACAAGGACAGCAGCTCCGAGAGACCGCGCTGTGGACTGTCCAAGTTCACCAGCACACAGCTGGGGTCGGGAGGGCGATCCTGCTGCCAGCTGGTGGGAATCACCCCCCTCCTCCCACCCGGCAGCCCCAGAGGGGCGAGGAGGCCGGGGTGGGGGGTGGGAGAGGCAGCACAACCCCTGGACCCTGTCACTCCCCATTTTGGAGGAGCTAGCCTTCAAATAGTACTGATCGCAAGACGGTAAAAGCACTTGTTCTGAGCTGGTCCAGCCCGGCCCCCCGCAAGTGATTACGCTCCCAAGGGGTAAGCAATTCCCAAACGAATAAAATCCGTATAAAATCAGTAAGTTCTGGAAAGCTTATGAAGCGAGGGCGTGTGGGCTACCTCAGCCCAGGACCCCAGGAAGTCACACACCAGCTACTTGTGTGGGTTTTCTGAGCCCATTTCATCTCCCACTGACTTTAAAATGAATCATAAATTATATTAAAATCCACACCTACTCCTCAGTGCTGGTCTGACTATACACGTTACCACAGAAACTTGTGGAACCAGCTTCCCTTCCCCAATTCTGAAGAAGAATTCAAAATTAAGGGAAGGAGTCACTATATCGGGTAAGTCCACACAAGATTATGGGACTTTTAATAATTTTCCTAGTCATTTCTGGAGGGTGAGAAGAAAGGTAAAATCCACCAACAGAAAGCAAAACTTAGTTCATTTAAAAGGAATCTTGGGGGCTTCCCTGGTGGCGCAGTGGTTGAGAGTCCGCCTGCCAATGCAGGGGACACGGGTTCGAGCCCTGGTCTGGAAAGATCCCACATGCCGCGGAGCAACTGGGCCCGTGAGCCATGACCGCTGACCCTGTGCGTCTGGAGCCTGTGCTCCGCAACGGAGAGGCCGCGAGAGTGAGGCCCGCGCCCTGCGATGAAGAGTGGCCCCCGCTTGCCACAACTAGAGAAAGCCCTCGCACAGAAACGAAGACCCAACACAGCCATCCATACATACATACATACATACATACATACATACATACATACAATCAATCAATCAATCAATCAATCAATAAAATAAAATAAAATAAAAAGGAACCTTGGGAATTCCCTGGCGGTCCAGTGGTTAGGACTCCAAGGTTTCACTGCAGGGGCCCTGGTTCAATCCCTGGTCGGGGAACTAAGATTCCACATGCCGCTCGGCGGGGGTTGGAGGGGGAGGTACGAACTTCCAGTTATAAAATAAATAAGTCCTAAAAATGTAATGTACAGCATGGTGACTACAGTCGATAGCACTGTATCATACATTTGTAAGTTGCTAAGAGAGTTCTCATCAAAAAAGAAATATTTTAAAAATAAATAAATAAATAAAAGGAATCTCGAGTGGATGAAAACAGGGTGTGATGTCAGGTTCCTGCTCAAAATCCTCTCCTTTCCTTCAGGTTCCACACATCATTTCATTTGTAAAAGAGATGATTTCCTGCTCTTGGCTTTATAATTCTTTAAGATGTACTGTCCCATTCAAATCACTGTAAATGTCCTCTCTGACATATTTCTGAGTTGAAGTGATGGACGAGAATTAGATGTTAAGAAACTGTCATATCCTCAAGAAAAAAGAAGTACCCTCAACCATGCTAAAACCAGTTCACGTCATTCTGGATGTTATTGGAACAGCCCCTGCAGAAGACACGTCCAGAGCTCACAGGCGTTCATCCCACGAGAGCCCCGGAGTCAGTGATCCGGTGTGTGTGACACGTGACCGTGACCCCTGGGACCACAGGGGACGAGCTGGCAGGACCAGCTCCCCCACCCAACCTTCAGCAGGTTTCTCTGCAGTTAAACCAACTCGCCAGAGGGTAACCTCTGCTCTCTTCTGCTATAACCAACACGTGATCTGAACAACTGTGCCCCGCCCCCGCCATCGGAAAGGGGTTGTGTGAGAAGAGTGGGCCCCTCGGTCACAGACGGTGGGCCTTCACACCCCTCCCCGACCCCAGACTCACACTGCATCCCCATAAAAGCTCCCACCGCCAGAGGAAAAGTGGAAAAGTAGCTTCAGGCTGTGACTATAACCTGCAAATAAACCATGTAGCAAACTGTCCTATGATGTCACAACAGCAAAACTCTGAAGAAAGCCATGAGCCATTTCCAATGATTAGGAAGGCTGGTTAGAAATGTGAAAAAAATTGTTTCAGATACAAAATACATGAAAAAAACAGAACCCAAAGCAAATAAGCCTTTCCTCTGTCCCCTGGACCCACTCGAGCTCCCAGTCTGCGTCTCTCAGGGAAGATGTGACGTCTCGTGCGGGACCTCCACGAGGGCCCGGGGGGCTGCGGGAGGAGAAACAGGACAGCTGGGCATCTGGGTCATCCCCACACTAGTTAGGACCACCCTCGAGCCAGGAAACACCTCGAGTTCCAAAAAAGAGCGAGGCCAGGGGGAGACGGAACAGGACTTCACGAGGGCCCTAGAGTGACCGCCGCTCCCGGAGGACAAGTGGAGGGACTGTCTTGGTAGGTGTCCTCACAGTGAAGCCCCAGGCCAGAGGGGACAAAACAGAACGAGGACCGAAGTGCAGAGAACAGTGGTCTACGTGGCTGGTTTCAATCCAGAAGAAATGTCTACTCAGTTAATAAAAGTGTATTCTTCTTAATCATTCCTCCCTTTTGCTAAAAGAAACCTAGCATCTCTCGGTTCGTTTGCTTTCAAACTATCTGGAGTGCAACCTCATAAAAAATACATTTCAAACCACCACCCAATACATATATAACACATATTTTTCACCAAAATAAACATTTCTGAAAGTGCTGCGAAACACCCCACCCTGAGTACATCTGATACACTCTATTTTCTACTCAGTTAAAAGAAAGATGATAGTTTTGACCAACTAACTAGTTGCACTACCCACTACTGGACTGCACCCCCAACCAGAGAAACATGGTCCTACTTCGTCACTTTATGAAAAGCAGGCAAAAATCGAGGACAAGAGGTTATATGCCTAATATTAAACAAAAATTCCATTGTCTGAGTGCAATATCAAGCGGATTGTTTTCAGAGGCAATCCTAAAGAAAAAACAATGGGGAGGACGGGCCACAACACACAAGCAACCAATCACTTTCTGAGCCGTAACTCTTGGCTGCTTCTACCTTCATCTGTTGTTTCATTTTTAGCACCTTCACAGATCCCTGAAGACTGAACATCTGTGCAACACTTAACCTGTTTTCTTCATGTCACAGACTGACTTCTTAACTTTGCCAGATTTCCAAATATAAACCAATTTCTTTCAGACTACAAGAAATAGAAGAGTCCAGAGCAGTGGTCTCCAAACGGGGCTGCACATTAAAATCAACTGGGGGATTTGTTTGTAAAAATATCACCCTGGGCCCCATCCCGGATTAATCAACGGGGCCATGGACCAGCTAAGATTTTAAAGCCTCCCGGTGTGATGGTGATGCTCTATATTTTGATGGCGAGGCTGGGTTAAACTACTGCTTGCATTGTCCTCAAAACTCAGATCTGTGCATTTCATTAAGAAAAACTGTATATAAACACTGCACTCCATGTAATAATATGCAAGCTGAAATGTTTCAGAGTAAAGCTACTGATTTCAGCAAGTTATTTTGGAATGCCTTTAAAGAAATAGCTCAGGACTTCCCTGGTGGCACAGTGGTTAAGAATCCACCTGCCAATGCAGGGGACATGGGTTTGAGCCCTGGTCGGGGAAGATCCCACGTGCCACGGAGCAACTAAGCCCATGCGCCACAACTACTGAGCCCGCATGCCACAACTACTGAAGCCCGTGCACCTACAGCCCGTGCTCCGCAGCAGGGGAGGCCACCACTGTGAGAAGCCCGCGCACCTACAGCCCATGCTCCGCAGCAGGGGAGGCCACCGCAATGAGAAGCCTGCGCACCGCAACTAAGAGTAGCCCCTGCTTGCCGCAACTGGAGAAAGCCCCCAGGCATCAACGAAGAGCCAACGCAGCCAAAAATAAATAAACAAATAAATTTAAAATAAAAAAAGAAATAGCTCATACTGTAGGATTCCCACTATATGACATTCTGGAAGAGGCAAAACCTGAAAAAAGTGAACAGATCAGTGGCTGTCAGGGCTTTGTGGTGGGGGGCAGTGGGGAGAAAAGAACAGGTGCAGCACAGAAGACTTTTCAGGGCAGTAAAACCACTCTGTATGATACCCTAACGGTGGATGCGCGTCTTATACATTTTTCTAAACCCATAGAATGCACACCACCAAGAGTGAACCCTAATGTAAACGCTGGACTCCAGGTGACAATAACGCATCCATGCCGGTTCATCAATTGTAACAAAGGTACCATCTGGGAGAGGGTGCTGATAATGGGGGAGGCTCTGGATGTGGCAGGGTGAGGCAGGAGCTGTACGGGAAATCTCTGTGCCCTCTTTTAATTCTGCTGTGAACCTGAAACTGCTGTAAGAAAATTAAGTCTTTAAAAAAACAAAAAAGGATAGACTGATGGATGGACAAGTGGATAACTGTGAGAAAGCAAATATAATAAAACATTAGTTATAAAATCTAGGAGGTAGATAGGTATGGGTATTCATTTTATAGTTATTAACTTTTGTGTAGGTTTCAATTTTTTTCTTAATCAACTGTTGGGAGGAAAGCTCCCCCAGACGATTATATTCAGACACTTCCTCTAAGTGTAGTCCCCAGACCAGCCGCTTCCACGGCACCCAGTAACTTGTTAGAAACTCAGATTCTCCGTCCCACTCCAGGCTGACTGCACCAGGATCTGTGAGGCGGGACCCAGCCATCTGTGTCCAACAAGCACCCAGGGAAGGGGGGCAGCGGTGGAGAGGGTGCCAGCATGCTGCATAGACCAGGCTCCAACCAAACCCCAGCAATGTCTAGACGGGGAAATGATGGGGGCCATAATCTTAATGTCACCAACTCTGGGTGTTTCCTCAGTTATTTCATGACAGCAAATTGAACGGATAATCTCCTAGCTCTTTGGTTCCACACGTTTCCTACGTGGAGTCCTAAATGTGCTCCTTTTGTGCTCTCACCACTGTCATTCTGTTTTACAATTTTCAACACAAGAGCAAACTGCCAAATCAACAAACAAGTAAGTGCTTCTTATTTCTCTTTCATTCTATATATTAATCTGTACTTGCAAAAAAGAACTTACAGAGTCTAAGACAGAGGCCAGTTACTTGGTAAAAAGCTACATCTGACAAAAAATGGGGTTTTTTTCATATAAAATAAATAAAACTGGCTTTATCTTTAAGGAGTTCCGCAATTACAATCAAAAGACAATCTCACAGACTATACAAGGTTCTTTATACTTCTGGATATTTTGAGATAACAGTGTTTGTTGAAATAATATTTTTTTCCCTAAATTCTCACAGGACCTTTAAAGTACACTCCAGAGTTTTAGAGAAATAAATCCTTTCCTTTTTGAAAATGGCAGCTACATGAGTAAATGCTAAGTGTTCTACTTGTGTTTCTATAGATCATCTGCAGACTATTGAAACAGATTGCATTAGAAAGTTATGAGAGGGTGGAACTGAATTCCTCCTCTATCTCATGTAGAACAGGCCAAACAAATCACAAGAACATCCTGCTCTTTCCTATCTGGTTTAAGGAACATGTTCTATAATCCTATCGACGAAGGCTCTTTCATTCCAAAAATAAAGTTATTTATGTTCTAAGTAAGACCTGAAGCCTTGATAATGGTGTATGAAAGTATCAGCCAGTCCAACTGCAGAGTAGAAAACTGAACAGAAAACTATTTACCAACAACCGGTAAAAACCCACAATTAACTCCAAGATGATTAGCTAATATTAGCTGATATTTAACTAAAGCTAATGGATTTTCAGTCAACAATAAAATCAAAACTAAATGCAAAAGAGGATGGCTCATAAATTAGCTCATTACTGGCACTTCTCTGTGGCACAGCACGCATGTCTACCTGCCTACCTAACACAGACCAACTGACCTCTGATGGCCAAGTGATGGCTTCAAACCTGCTCTTACTCAAAGGCAATTTCCATGGCAATTCCTCCAAAGTCCTCGAATCACCAGAAACAAACGCAAGCCCCAAAGACCCTTTATAATTCTGAATCCTCACTCAGAGATAATAAAGCTGTTTCAAAACTCTGAAGTTTGCAACTCTCTAACATATAAATCGATCTATTTGGCTTCTCTCCACAGTCTAAGTGTAAGAGATGAAAAAGTGTTATTACCCCAGCCCGAGTCCAAGTTCATTCCCGCAGCAGCACCCAAACCCAAGGAAGCTGTGAAGCTGAGAAGCAGCAGGGCAAGGACTCCCCATGTGGGTCCCCGGACATGCAGGGGACTCGTGAAGACACCTGGCTTTTATCCAGGCTTCCACCAACAGAAACAGGAGGTGGCCACCAAGAACCGGGCTCCGAGGAGCAGACAAGCTTGAGAGGGATGAGCCCCAAATGCCCCTGCGTGAAGGTCACACGACCGCAGGTGTCCTGGCCCCGCCCCAGATCATCCAGCACACCTGCCACCCACCCGCTCTCCTTTCACACCCAGCAGTGTTGCGACGCTGACATCGGCACAGGAGCCCCATGTAAGAGGATGTCTCTCCTCCTGTTACCTTGGAGACCTGAAGCCGCACAGCAATGGGCCGGCCCATCCTGGCAGTGTTTAACAGACCCCAGGTGTGCGCGCAGAGGCGGAGGGAAAGGCCTGGACCCACGGAATCTGACTCAAGCCCATCTCAGGTGAGGTGAGCCCGGGGCCCACCTTACCATTTACCTTTTGTGACTACGGAATAAACACAACAGGCGAGCATAAATGGTTCCAGAGAGTAAAACTTTTTTTTTTAGCTTACCTTTTAGCCTGGGAAACTTCAGACTCACCACAGAAGTAGAGGGAGTAGGAGAATAAAGCTCCATGCCTCCAGCTTTAAAAATCATCAAGATGCACCCAAGCTGGCTTCATCTTTACTCTGACCCACCTCCTCCCTGCACTGGGCTATTCTGAAGTCAATCCCAGACATGTATTGTTTCATGTGCAAATACTTCACTATTTATAAGAAGCAAACGCTTCTGAAGCTAGTATTTCCCAAACCTGGCTGTGCAGTCATTTACAGAGCTTTATAAAAAATACCCACTTCTGGGCCTCAATGAATCAGCAGGTCTGGGTGGGGTCCTGGAATCTGTTTTGTCATCTCTCAGGGTTAATCTCCCACAGCTGGGAGAGAACCATTCCTTAAGTTCTAGACCCAAAGCTGATTTCTGTTTCATTCCCTCCAAAGAGAGAATCTTTGGAATGTAGACAACGTGGCAAAAATACCAAACCAAGAAACCAATTTAGACCTAAAACACTATCCAGAGCCCTCCTGCAAAGTGGAACCAGGTGCCCTAAATCTCGCCTGCTAGTACTAGAGGTTTCAAAAAGGGCTGCCGTTTGAGAAAGCACTCCAAATGTTAGAGATAAACGGGCCCCGACGCTGGGCCACCCCTTCCTCTCGTAGAAAAGGAACCTGAAGCCCAAAGAGATGACATGACCAGCTCAAGACACTGATCCTATCACAGCAGCACTGAAGGAAATCCGACTTTGAGGCTCTGTCGCTCTCTGACCTCAGGGCTTTGCCTGTTACCCGAGTCCTCCAGGACCGCCCGGCATCCAGAGCCTGCACTGCACACCAGAGGCACAGCACCGACATGGGTCCATTCCTGAGCACGACGGCTGTCACAGAGGTCATGATCGACTGGAACACATCCGGAGGTATCATCTCAAACACAAGGGGCGTGTCAGACATACAAAGACCATCGGAAGGACCGAAGATGCCTGGTCTAATGCTAAGGAGCCCTCGGGATGCAGGAGTGAGGCCTCCATCACCTGGCCAGTCATCACTTGCCAGGGCAGAAGCTGCCGAAAATACTGGCTGACATCTGCAACCGTGAGTGACATAAATGATGGTGGCCATGAGCTCTGGTCCCTGAGTCTGCAAGGGACAAGGACAAAGGACCGGCCAGACGCTGTGCTGGGGGAGGGGGTTCCTGAAGGCAGCAGGAGGAAGCACAGACTAGCCCAGTTCCTTCCATTCCACCAGCAAGCTTACCTGACACCACCACGGCAGTTTACGGTTTCTTCTCAGCCTCTCCCAACAAAGGTGAGAGGACAAAACAAGGCTGGCAACCAAGAATTTAAAAGTAAGTAAGTCGTTAATGCTGTGGACCTTCAAAGAAAGATTATTTTTAAATTTCTTAATGTGAAGCCTGCAGCCTTGACCCACCGGGAGAGGGGCTCGGCCCAGAAGGCACACCAGCTACACGGGGCAGAGGCCGCCTCAGGCGTAACCTTGTGAAACAGAAACGTCTACGAGTCCTCAGAGGCTGTGCAAAAGGCAGATCATAATCTGCTTGATCCACATTCTGTGCTTATCCAAAGCCTATTTTCTTACCTTTGCTGTATACAACTTGACATCTTCAGTAGTTCTCTCCTATGTTTACTACGAGTATTTACAAGAAAACACTACTAGTGTATTAGTTTATACAAGATGTTTACATTATATGCAAGAAATGTGGGGAAACATCCTCAAATAAGACGTGTATACTTCCACCACAGTGTCAGTGTTTAGTACACGCAAGGTCAACTCCACCGAGAATGATTGTGCAGATCGCGAAGGTGGGCAGGAAATAGGTGATTCTGAAACCCTTTGAGTCCTGAGCTTCCATAGCCTCTTCCTCCAAAACCAGTACAGGCATCCCCTGGGAAATGCTCTCTGATAAAGGTATATATAAAGTCGCATCTATAAGAAGTCCATACAGACCACGAAAATTAACAACAAACTCCCAAAGGAAGAAACTCCAATGTCACGCGGAGTTGAAAACTTTAAACCAGTCAGAAAATTAACAGTAATTCATGATCTTGCCATGCAGGGGACTGGGGGCGCCGGGGTGGTGAAAGGGGGAACAAAGCAGACTTTGATTTACCTTTTTCTTTCAAACTAGCGAAGCTGCAAATTTCCACAATCAACTGAACCTGTGTTCCCCCACACTGAGTTGTGAAAAACGATGCTTAGTAAAGGGAACAAAAGGGGAGGAAAAGGCACAAAGGACTTCCAAATCCAACAGCCAGCAGAGCGAGCCCGGGGCGGAAACTGACCCATCCCTGCAGCCGGTGTGGACCAAGACCCTCAGCTTAGAACCGGGCGCTCCTCAGGACAACCTAGGAGCGCTGGCAAACCACCCCGCCCAGGGGGCATCCCCAGGACAGTCCAGCATGAATCCCTGGGAATTCGGCACAGTTATCAGGTGTGCAGGCTCCCGGGTGACTGCAAAGTGCAGGCCAGGCCGGGACCCGCTGCTTCACAGGGAGGATCAGAAGCTCTGCAACATAATCCCAAGGAGCGTGAGGGTGAGAACATGAGCCCACGGCCTTTGCTTCAGGCTCCCCACGGAGGCAGCCTCGCCCTGCTGAAAACCAGGGTCAGGGCTTCAAGGCAAGAAGGTCTCGTTAGGATGTAGAAAACAAACGTATGGTTACCAGGGGATGGGGGAGGGGGGATAAATTGGGAGACTGGGACTGACACATACACACTACTATATATAAAATAGTTAACGTGGGCTTCCCTGGTGGCGCAGTGGTTGAGAGTCCGCCTGCTTATGCAGGGGACACGGGTTCGTGCCCCGGTCCAGGAAGATCCCACGTGCCACGGAGCGGCTGGGCCCGTGAGCCATGGCCACTGAGCCTGCGCGTCCGGAGCCTGTGCTCCGCAACGGGAGAGGCCACAGCAGTGAGAGGCCCGCGTACCGCAAAAAAAAAAAAAAAATAGTTAACTAATAAGAACCTGTTGTAGAGCACAGGGAACTCTACTCAATACTCTGTAATGGCCTATATGGGAGAAGAATCTAAAAAGAAAAAAAGAGTGGATATTTGTATACGTATAACTGATTCACTTTGCTGGACACCTGAAACGAACACAACTTTGTAAATCAACTATACGCCAATAAAAAAGTTTTTCTAAATAAATACATAAAAATACCTTAATTAAAAGTAAAGAAAAGAAGGTGGTCTCGTTAGGACCTCTGTTTAGCAGGTGCAGCTGGAGTTAGGGAATGAACCAGCCAGAGAAGCTGCCGTGAGCTGGAGTTGGACCTATTGTCTTGCTGACTTTGAGTTTTGAGGGAAGAGAAGAGCAGAGGGGCTCTGCCCGCTGGGCACCTGCCGGGGAAAGTTGGAGGAAAGCATCCCGCAGCTTCACAACAACCGTACTCTACGTGAATTATCACAAAAAAACAAAAGCAACCTGCCACCACCATCCTTAACACACTGAAGACATTCCCATACACATCGCCTCCCGGCGCCTTCTCACGCAGTCAGCCCGCCCCCCCCCCACCCCCAGCACGAGCACAGAGTCCAGGCAGCCTCCCTCTCCTGCACCGACATGGAGGAAAACAACGCACCTCTCCCACGCCACCGCTCAGAAGCAGGGTCTGGATTCTCAAGGCTGCTTTAGGGGTTACCTTGCTCTCAGGGCCTCCCATGAAATATTGACAATTTAGGTTTTCCTCTTTTTGTTTTTTAACCGTAGAGCCTACTGACACGTTCTAAGGTGGAAATTAAATTTCAAAAGCATATCTGTAAGATGCGAGTGTTACTTGCCTACTGTTCAGATGGCTGGGAGAGCTGAATTCATGGTAGGAAAGTTCCAATGATTAGTGCTAAAGGCAATCCAGCTAGAGTACACAGCTTTCAAAGGACAGAATTTTAAATATGGTTTTTATTAATGTGACGCATAGAAAAATCGAGTATTAAAACTGTTCTCTAAAGACCGGCCTGATGCAACAAACTGCAAAACAGCATATTAATTCTGCCAAAACCAGAAATTCCGCAATAATTCCACTTGCTTTCCAAATTAAAGCTTAAGACAGACAAATCTAGTAATTATTCTCACATTAAGCAAACTAACAAAAGGTGACTCAAGTAATTAGCTTGAATATCTGAACTTTCAGGAAGCACCATTTGAAAGTCAAAGGAACATGACAAAAAGCACCATGTTTATCACCGTGCCTGCATGTAACAGTCACGGGGTAAAAGCGTATTTTTTTTTAATGAGTAAGATGAGAGAAAGCGAGAGTGTCAACAGGTCATTTTAGGCAAAAACGCCAAAGCCCTTTTGGCAATCTCCTCCAAGGCTGGTTCACCTGTAAGTCAGCCACTGTTCCCTCCAGCTCTCTGGGTCCTTTGGGGGTTTTCTGGGCAAATGAGGGAGGGGGAACTAGAGGTTCTCTCCAGTTCTTTCCAGAACGACCATCCTATGATTCTGAGACATCAACGTAAACACCACTGGCCTCACCCACTATCCCCACAAAAGACACACACTTAAGGACAACTGTGCCTCACATCTCTCCGCCCACACCCATTTCTCCCCTCGTTTCTTCCTCCATGGCCCTGACTCTACATCTGCAGGCTGTACCCACCCTCCATGCAGCGGCCCCGCTCCCAGAGCTGCCCGCTGCTCGCCCGCAGCCAGGGCTTTGAATGTTCCTATTTCAACAGTGACACTGTCTACTGCCTGCTTCCCAATTTTACAAGAGAGCAGGTGATCAAGAACCAAAAAGTGAGTCTCTCCCAAGTTCTCCACTTGATGAGATGCACACCTGCCTCCCCGCCCTCCAACCCCAACTCAAAGCCCACCTGCCTTCCAGCAGGCCTTCGCTGGGGTCTGCAGCCCCCCAGGGCACCGCGCCGGCGGGGCCTACTTCACTGGAAACTTCTCCGGGGCTCAGCCACGGTGCCCAGCCCCCGGCCACTCCGCAAGCACCTCACCCAGGAACTCCGCTCATTCCTTTATCCTCTGAAACACTTCCTGTTGTACCACGAAGTGCACTGCAAACTGAAATGGAATGAGAATCATAATCGGCTTCCTATTCTGACTTTTATCACGTCACCACATCACCAAACGGGTGGAGGCGGGAGGGAGAGCGCCCCACTGCACTACTTTCAATCCAGACAGAGAGAGAGAGAAAGCAGCCGGGAGGTGGGGAGGGGGCAGTAGGGGCAGGGGAGACCCCAGCTCTCCGAGACCCTAGTCCAGACCAGGCCACAAGGCCCCTCACTGCTCACCTGTCACCTACGGGGTCAGGCTACGGAATCTCCAGAAGCCTTCCCTACATCCACATCCTGCGGTGCTCAGAGCAGCTAGGGTCCCAACGGAATGTTACGGTCCCTTCACAGAACATCGACCCAAGTAACACCTGACACCACACAGATCCAACATAATCCCAGCCCGACTAAGCCACCCTAACAGCTGTGCCCCAACGTAATGTCTGAATCAGCTGCCAACCACCACCACTTCCTGGAACCTCTTACTAGGTCCTTACTATCCAAACTGTGAAGCTGCTGTAGCGTCACCAGGAAGCATATTAGAAACGTAGACTCTCAGGCCCCATCACAGACCCGCGGAAGGACCATCTACATGTTAACAAGCTCCCCAGTTGATTCCAGTGCACAGTGAAGGCTGAGAAGCACCAAATGAGGCAGAGAAAACTGGGGGGAAAGGAAACTTCCAGGGCAGTAACCTCTGCCCTCCTCTGCCCCTCGATCCCACCCCTACTCCCACCCACCCCTCTTCCCAGCATCACCCAGGGCCCCAAGCCCTCCCGCCTGGTCACACCTATTGACCCAACCTGCCAATACCCTGGGAAACAGTCTGGCAAACGGGTAAGTGCGAGACTTAAGTCAAGACTGAAAGGCCTTAAAGCCCAGTATCTCCACTGCCCACTAGCTATGTCACTATAAGCAAGTTACTCAATCTCACAAATCACTCGTATGTGACATAAGGATAAAAATGAGGAAACATATATATACAAAAATCTCGTGGAGTCAGTACTCAAGATAGCTATTGTTTTTTGAACACACTGTCAAGATGTCCCCTCTCTTTACTCATTCAAATAAATCATTTTGGTTCCAAAACTCCCACGAATCCGTCCAGCCTGCAATGTCAGCATTTTTTCTCTTGTGAGTCTCCACCTGTCCATTTCCATTAATGTAGACGATCACCTTACTGTATCAAAGGCTAATGAGTCCTCACTGAGCTTAGCACATCCTGATTCTTTTCGAAAGCCACCAAAATCAGTCTGCAGAATACCACCAACTTTTAAACACTGCAGAAGGTGTCCCCCAGACACTCCCCACGTGTCTGACCCACTGAAGTGAAAAATCAATTCACGCAAAGAAATTAAGCATCACAGTAAGAGAGTCTTAACCTCAGGCACTTAACCCTCAAATCCCACCATTTGTTTTCTTCTTCCTAAGAACTGAACTCATCTTCAAACTTCATCTTCTGACGCGTAAACACATCAGACACAATCTGGTTCGTTTACCTGTGGATGGATCTCACTTCCCCTTCATAATCAGCATTTTGGGGAAGGAAGTAAACTTCACTTACTCTCCTAAACAGCCAATGAGAAGCCTGCCAACTACAAGGTGGGGACGCATGACTTCCTCCAGGCCCGACTCTCATTTCCTGCTGAGCTAAGAAAAGCAGGTCTAGTGTTGCCACACATGAATCGAGGCATTTGAGCCCCTAAAACCACAGCCAACATAGGACTTATTTATCCTTTTCCTATTACCATCCCATCCAAGCACACAGATAAAAAATCCTAACTCCCAGCTGTAAAACAGGACATGTGGTAACACTGCAATTAATGGGTGATGAGACTTTTTTGTAAAATGAAGATATTAAAAAGGTCAGCGTTCTCTCTCCATCTCAATGCCAAAAAATGGAATCTTCCACAATATCCAAAACCTTCTGACTCTTCCTTAATGAAGGACAAAGGGAAGAGAAAGAGAGAACTGACACGACAGAGAAAACAACAGGGCACTTAAGAAGTTTGCCAGCCCTGGACTTACATTCCACAGCCCCTGGTGAGCTGACCACAGCTGCCTGAGGGGCCTAAGGGGCTGGAGGAGAGACCAGCAGAAGAACCACCGTGCAGAGCCTGGTCCAGCCCCAAGTGCTGACCCTCAGAATCCTGAGCAAATAGAATGACGGTTGTCTTAAGCCACTAAGTTTCAGGGGTGGCCTGTTACCCAGTAAAGGCAACTGAAAGAGGCATTTTCCACCACCTGATATATTTATTTTCTGTCTTCTTAAACTCCATGAAAGCATGGACTGTGTCTTTTTTGCCAATTCTGTATCTCCATGCTCTAGAACAGAGCCTGCAGTGATCTGGGGGTTGGATATGCTACATAACTGAATAGAAGACCACGTGTATTTCTTAGTTTTAAAAAATGAAATTCCTAATTTATTAGTTAATAAACCATTAGTACTTATGAGCACAAAGTTATTTCCTTCTAAGAGGAAATGTGGACACACAAAGAGGCACCAGGGAGGCACCCGCACGAGGAAAGACCATGTGAGGGCAGAGCCAGACAGCAGAAACCAAACCTACCAACACCATGATCTTGGACTTCTAGCCTCTAAAACCATGAGAAAACAAACGTCTATTGTTTAAGCCACCAAGTCCATGGCATTTTCATATGGGACCCCAAGCAAACTAGTACAGGTATGGAGTTCACTTACATTTCTTCTTATGGTTCTCGTGGCCCCATATTTTTATTACATTCTCTGAAAAATGAAAAACTTACTGGGGAATTCCTATAGAAGAAATGTTGGATGGCAAGTAATTTTTCAAACTGATTTTTAACTAGGAGGAGGGTTTCTGGTCCCATCTCTGTGATTGACGAGGCCTCTGATTTGGGGAGGGGTCTGGAGTCTCTTAGGACAAATCTTAGACCCATTCTTTTACCAAAGTTTGAAATAGATCATCTTCAAGCCTCCTTAGAGCCCTAACATTCAACAAGTATGTGTGGAAATAACTGTCAGAATGGTCAAATGAACTCCACGAATGATTTTTAAAAGGAGTTTTGAGACTTCCCTGGTGGCGCAGTGGTTAATAATCTGCCTGCCAGTGCAGGGGACACGGGTTCGACCCCTGGTCTGGAACGACCCCACATGCCACGGAGCAACTAAGCCCATGCGCCGCAACTACGGAGCCTGCGCTCTAGAGCCCACGAGCCACAACTACTGAGCCCGCGTGCCACAACTACTGAAGCCCGCGCGCCTAGAGCCCATGCTCTGCAACAAGAGAAGCCAACGCGATGAGAAGCCCGCACACCGCAACGAAGAGTAGCCCCCGCTCGCTGCAACTAGAGGAAGCCTGCACGCAGCAATGAAGACCCAATGCAGCCAAAAATTAATTAGTTAATTTTTTTAAAGGAGTTTTAATTTCCATTCTTATTCAGGGTTGGTTGATATCAGTGGTGAACTTCACAGGAAGCATAGTTTTCCCACAGTTTGCTGATGAAATCAGAGTTCTTACAATTAGTTACAGAAGACAGTTGTGGAATATATTTCTTATAGTCTTTTGTGGGGAGAGGGGCTTTCTTGAGAGGGTTCTTTCTTCAAAGAACCTAATTTGAAACAAGATAATTATGTCCCTTAAGTATAAACACGCTGCAGAGAGATGGCATAATTTTCTCAGAGTTAAAGTTCATTTCTCAACAGTTTCTTCACAAGTAGAGGAAATGCATTTTAGCAAAAGCTTCCTTCCCTGTAATTTACTCTGAGCAGGTTGCTCAGGTGAAACCTGTGTTCTGGGTAGTTCCTCTTTAGCTAATATTTATAAACAAGCAGTTTAAAAAGTTAAATAAAAACTATGTTTTGAGAGTATACAAATAATAAGTGTTAAACTAAATCTAACAAGACCATTATTTAACGTTCATGTGGCACCATCAGATTTCCAAAGTTCCTTGAAGTCACTATGGTTTCTAAGAGCATCACCCTGGGATGGATTTGAGATTTATCTGCATCGTATGAGTGAGGCTGCTAAAGATATTCAACAACCCGCCCTGTCCCAAGGCCAGCTGAGTTTCAATGTAATTGCAATGAAAAGCTCTTTGGGTATTTGTCACTGCTGGTGATAGAGGCAGGAACGTTTTCATTTATCATTGTCAAACTGAAACATTGGGCTCACAATGCACATTTTTCCTCCTAGATGAAATATTTTAAGCATACCAAAGACTCTGGTTTAACAGAAATTTTTGATTAATCAACACTTGAGGTTCAAGGCAAACTATTTCTTAGTGGTTCGGAGCCAGGGTCTTTGATCTTCCTTAAGAAACATACTTCTTTATACTTTTCTGATAATGATGGTATGTTATCTAGGTATGTAATTTGTACGTATTCTGGAATAGACTTTTTACAGTGAAAATTTCATAAGAAATGATAAAATAACCTAGGTAGAGTTGTTTCATATCTAGATAGCTTGACTTGGTTCCATTTCCTTACATGGTTTATATTTTCCTCTTCTGTGCTATATGGTACTTAATTTATAAAGATTTTGAAAGAATTCAGTGACATTATCCAATTATTCCTTAATGCATTTGCAAGAAGAAGAGGAATCGAGACACTCTAGATTTGTTCTCTCACAAACATAGTAGGGTGGCAGTCGGGGGTTGGGGGGCGGTCTACCATCTGTGTGATATGGACATGTGTATGAAGACATTAGTTTGCAAAACAGTAAATCTTTCATCATGAGAGGAGTAAGTCTCAATTCACAAAGCTTGTGTTAAGTGCCAAAAAAGTGTTTTGAAAGTATGTGCCAGGGTCAGTCATTAGTAAAAAGATTAGCAAACTCAGCAGGTCCTTTTGAAGAACAAATTTGGAGAACTCACTCTTCCCAATTTCCAAACTTCCTGCAAATCTATAGTAATCAAGACAGTGTATGGGCTTCTCTGGTGGCACAGTTGTTAAGAACCCACCTGCCAATGCAGGGGACACGGGTTCAAGCCCTGGTCCAGGAAGATCACACATGCTGCGGAGCAACTAAGCCCATGCGCCATAACTACTGAGTCCGCATGCCACAACTACTGAAGCCCACGTGCCTAGAGCCCATGCTCCGCAACAAGAGAAGCCACCGCGCTGAGAAGCCCGTGCACCACCGCAAAGAGTAGCCCCCGCTCGCCGCAACTAGAGAAAGCCCGCGCGCAGCGACGAAGACCCAACACAGCCAAAAATAAATATAAATAAAATAAATTTTAAAATATATGTTTTTAAAAAAAGACAGTGTGGTACTAGCATAGGATAAATATTGAGATCAATGGAATAGAATTTAGAGTCCAGAAATTTAAGAAAGAAAAAGAAAAAAAAAAGAGTTCAGAAACGCTCACATTTAAGGTCAACTGGTACCAAAACAAGTGTACCAAAGCAAGTGTACCTTACAACTAAGTGGGAACGGAATCGCCCTTTCAACAAACAATGCTGGGCCACTGGATATCCACATGCAAATGAATGGAGCTGCACCCCTACTTCACATTTTACACAAAAATTAACTCAAAGTGGATCAAAGAGCTAAACATAAGAGCTAAAACTTTAAATTTTAAAAGAAAAACAAAGGAGTAAATCTTCATAATCTTGGCTTAGGCAGTAGTTTCTTAGATATGACACCAAAAGCACAAGCAACAAAAGAAATAAATTTAACTTTATCAAAATTAAAAACTTCTGTGCTCTAAGTACACCATCAAGAAAGTGAAAAGTCAACTCAAAAGAATGGGAGAAAAATTTTGCAAGTCATACATCTGGCAAAAGACTTGTATCTAGAATACATAAAGAACTTTTACAAATCAAGAAGTTTGAAAAACAAATAACACAATTAAAAATGTACAAAGGATCTGAATACCATTTCTCCAAAGATATTCAAATGACCAGCAAGCATACGAAAAGATGCTCAACATCATTAGTCATCAGAGAAAAGCAATCAAAACCACTAAAAGGAGATACGACTAGGTTGGCTGTAATTTTAAAAAGACAAATAATTACAAGTAGTGGCAAAAGGAGGTGGAGAAACCAAATCCTCCATATACTGCTGGTGGGAATGTAAAATGGTCCAGCTGCTTTGGAAAACAGTTTAGCAGTTCCTCCAACGAAACTGAGTTCCTTTGTCATTACCACATGACAGCAGTAATTCTACTCCTAGACATACATCCAAGAGAAATGAAAATATAGTCTATACAAAAACTTGTACACAAATGTTCATAGCAGCATCGTTCCTAATAGTCCAAGAGTAGACACAATCCACCTGCCCATCAACTGAATAACAGGTAAAATCAGTGTATCCATTCAATGGAATATTATTCTGCAACAAAAAGAAATGAAGTACCAATACATACTACACCATGGATGAACCTAGAACACACGCTACATGTTCACAGAACACAAATTGTTTGATTCCATTTATATGAAATGTCCAGAATTGGTAAATCTATAGAGATTGAAAGTAGATCAGCAGTAGCCTGGGGCTGAGGTGGAGGAAGGGAGAAAGGCAGTGATAGGAGGACCGGGATATGCAGTTTCGTTTCGTCTCTGCAGCAACAAATATGTTCTAAAATGTGGCTATGACTGCATAACTCTGGGAATATACTAAAAGCCACTGAATTCGACACCTTAAATAGGTGAACAGTGTGGTGTTTGAATTACGTCTCAATAAATCTTTTTTTTAAAGTGGTGTTTTTGAAATCCAAGGTTGTTCTCCTCCTACTCACCACTATTCCCATCAAAGCAGTGGGGAGGGGTTGTTTTCAGTTTGTCATGTTGCTGATGCCTCCTAATGAATGAATGGTGAATACAGAGACAGAGCGGACATACCACTGAACATCTACTTCTGGCCAAGATGGTGTTAACGGGGACTGGATATACCCTTGGCCTTGAAACAACCAAAACAAACCCATACAAAATTTACAGAAACAAAGGTTTTCAAGAAACTAGACATCAAGCAAGGAAGAACAGTGATCCCTGAGATAAGAAACAAATGAGGTGAGTCATACAACTGCCTGAACTTACTCCCTTTATAAAGTTTTTGGGCACGGTACAGGGAGAGGAAACCCAAGCAGAGCTCAGCAGACTCCCTTAGTTGAGGAGCAGGAGCTAAGAGTCCAGGTAAACCTAGACAGCTAGAGCTCCAGTGAGAATACCAGAAATGAGAGCTACACAAAGAGAAGAACCGCCAGGCTCTGCAAAGGGTCCCCTGTATATTCATCCAAGTAATGATCAGCACATGCAAAGGAAACTACCAAGGCTGGGGGGAAAAACATTCAAAAGGATTAGAAGGAACTGTGCAAGTGCTCACACAGGGATGGAAATAGTGCCTGTTCCCACTAAACAAATGGAAAAACTCATAAATCATGGGGAATTGAGAACTCAGAGAGGTCTTGCCTGAGCAGTGGGATATAACTAGCATTAGACTGAGCACTGATCCAGATCTCCTTAACAAAAACCATAAAAGCAAGACACAAAAGGATCAAGTTATTTCCATGTAACTTAACTGCACCCCAGAACAAAGCTCAAGAATACTTATAGGAAGCACCCAACAAGGTAAAATTCATGTCTCACATCCACTCAAAGATTACCAGACAGGAAAACATAACCAACAGTGACGACAATCCACTGAAACCAACCCAATACTGGCATAGATACCAAAATTATAGGCAAGGACACTAAACCAGCTATTATAACTGTATTCATATGTTCAAAAGTAGAGATCTAGAAAATATTTTTAAAACACCCAAATCTTCTAGAGATGCAAATACAACATCAGAGATGAAAAATACATGGGATGGGATTAATGGCAGAGTCAACAATGAAAAAGAAAGTTAACATGAATGCATAGCAAAAGAAACTAACCAAAATGAAGCACAAAAAGAAAAAGAAAAAAAGATACATCAGTGAGCTGCAAGACAACTTCAAGTGGCTTAATAAACATTCAATGGGAGTCCCCGAGACCAAGAAGGGGGAAGAGAAGGGAGGGGGGAAGAAAAAAAAGAATTGAAGAAACAGTGGCCAAAAATCTTCCAAATCTTATGAAACTTCTAAACACACAGATCCAAGAAGTTCCCAAACCCCAAGCACAAGAAACGTGAAGAGAAGTACACCAGGGCACGTCATAATCAAATTGCTCAAAACCAGGGATAAACGGAGACTCTTAAAAGCAGTCAGAAGAAGAAGAAGAAAAAAAAAATGACATGTAAAAAGGAACAAAATAAGGACAGTAAATTTCTCAGTAGAAACAATTCAAGTCAGACAACAGTGGAGTAACATCTCTAAGATAAGGAGAAAAAAAAAAGCAACCTAGAATTCTATACTCTGCAAAAATATCTTTCAAAAACAAAAGCACAAAAATTTTCAGACATACAAAAACTGAAAGAATTCATCACCCAGCAGACCTGTACTACAAAAAATGATAACATAAGTCCTTCAGGCAGAAGGAAAATGGTACCTGATAGAAATATGGATTTACACCAGGAATGAAAAGCACCAGAAATGCTAACAACCACATGGGTACATGTATTAGGGTTTTTTCTTACTATTTATATCTTTTTAAAAGATAGCTGACTGAGCAAAAATAGCACCAATATATTTTAAGATTTATAACATATATAAAAGTAAAATATATAACAAAATACTATAAGGCCAGGTAGGGAGAAACAGAAGTGATACTACTGTAATGTTCTTATATTACATATGAAGTATTTACCATTTGAAGGTAAACTGTGATAGGTTACAAGTGTGTACTATAAACCCTAAAGTAATGTATGAAACAATAAAGTAGAAGTTACAGCTAATAAGCCAGAAAATGGAATCACAACAAACACTCAATTATTTAATTCAAAAGAAAGAAAAAAGGGAAAATGACAAACTACCAAAGAGACAAAGGTGATAGGTTACAAGTGTGTACTATAAACCCTAAAGTAATGTATGAAACAATAAAGTAGAAGTTACAGCTAATAAGCCAGAAAATGGAATCACAACAAACACTCAATTATTTAATTCAAAAGAAAGAAAAAAGGGAAAATGACAAACTACCAAAGAGACAAAGTCCTCAGTAGAAAGAGCCAGAAAGAAATGAAAGAAGAAAGGTCAAGGAAAAAAATCAACATCCTATATAAAATTTAGCATTTTAAATCACTTTTTTCATATAGTAAGTAAAAAAGAGAAAATATATTTTCAGCTAATGAGTAGCAAACTGATGAAATGTCTAATTCAACCTTGGGGTTGATGACTGACAGAGGTCTTGTTTAAACAAAATAAAACAAAATTTTTTTCACATTTTGATGGCTGGCATTAGCAATTAAACAGGTCTTTTTCCAGTGTGATTAGAGAAAGGTTAGAAATATTTCACTCGATATTAAATTTTTTTCAAAAAAGCCCACAAGACCATTTTATTCAGTAAGCTCGGGAAAAGAAAATTCTTTTATCTGTATTATCAAAAAGCAAATACATAGCACCTAAAAAGAAATGCAAAACCTCATCTTTGAAATCATTTCCTTGTATAACCTGAACTCCAGAAACTTATTAAAAGCTATCTGAGTATCATAAGGCTGTCTGTACACCAGTGTTCCCATTTCACAGAGGTCGCTTGCAGCCCTAAGGTCGGGGGTCCGGCAGCTAACCATCCCACCACGTGTCCCCCCACCTCTCTGGGCCATCCATCTCCAAGTATGAGCACCACGTGTTGCTCACAGGACGCCCTGAGGTTTGCTGAGAGCGCACTCCCCACCCTACTCTCTATGGGGATGCTGAGGGTGCTCGACCAAGAGCTGCTAACATCTAACTCAGGACAGTCCGGACACCACACCAGCAGCAGACAAAGGATGCAAGGCCTGCCAAGAGACAGATGCTCCAGGCAACTGAAAGGGGCCGGCAGTTACCATAATCAATGGAACACACCCCTCCTATCTCTATTCAGAGTTCTATCAACCAAGATGATGTGTCATCAGCTCCACGCCCCTCACCCAGATATCTCAGCCTCAACCAGAGACTCTGAATTTAAACCACAAAGCTTCACTGTGTACCACGTGGCTACTGTATCAGCTTAGCTACGGGTCGCTCTTCCCCATCTGCAATATCCTCCTCCTCAAACTAAGTGCTGCACAAGGCACGCGCTGACCGCTCTTCTTTGTCCACTGCCACCAACACGGAGCCTCGAGGGATGCCTGGCACACACCACGTCCGCAGTGAGCGCTGGAGTAACAGGACTGAGAGGAGTGCTGCCTAGCAGAGCAGGCTCAGATATCTCACAAACAGCGACACACAAACCAGATACTAAGCCCCCGAGTCACTAAAGAGTAAAGAGCTGAACATTCACAAGTCTTTTCTGGCAACTAAGGGAAGGGGCAACAAGAACGGATGAGGAGCACATGGACACACAGAGATGCCAAGTTCAAACAGGAGAGGCCCTAGAACTGCAGGCAGGCCCCCGCAGGTGAATGAACACACTCAGTGAATCCTGCGCCACCTGAGCCATCCTCCGCCCCAGGCCATCCTCACTGCCTGACTCGGGATCCCAATAACTCGTCCGTCCCTTGGATGAACAACCCTGACTTGGGTAATATTCAGTCTTTGACTTGAGATCTCCAAACTGAATAGTCAGCAAAACTACACCGCAACATAGAGGGTCCCAGAGTTACTGATGGGGCAACGGTTCTGGCTGTCAACAGTATTCAGTTAGTATCATAAACAGGTAAGAATACAGCTCTAAGTATAAAAATTTTCCAAAAGTATACTAACATTAAATTTAGATTTGATCTGAATGCATTGAAGCCCCCAATAAAAGATATGATGCATTGGGAGATTGGGATTGACATATATACACTAACATGTATAAAATGGATAACTAATAAAAACCTGCTGTGTAAAAAAATAAATAAAATAAAATTCAAAAAAAAAGTTCTTTAGAATGTAAGATGAAAAATACTCGAAAAGGTACACCTGAAGAAAATCAAATGAGCAACTGTATTCCCCCATGTAACGCAATAAATCATTTATTTAACTTGGTATACGTCCTTCTGACCAAAGATAATAGATTTTGTTATGTTTTTTCAAATCCTGGTGAGTCAACAGCTTCTGTCTCAGATAAAGGAAAACTCCAGTCTTTAGCATCACATGGCAAAGGGCTGGCTATTGACAATGGAATCCCCCAATAAAATGTGAGAAGGAAAAACCGGTTTGGTCTAGTTCCTGATACCAATGACCTCACTGATAGTGAACACTTTGTCTTTATGGCGATAAGAAACTGTTTTCATGTTTCAAGAAATGACCTAAATGCAGTGATGACTAATACTGAGAGTGGGGAAGGTAAAGGTTTCAGGGAAGCAGAGACAGGCGGCCGGGTCATCAGAACCGGGAGATGCTGAGTTATGTTGACGAGAAAGGGGTAGACCCGGGCAGACCCAAGCAGACCAATGCCTCCTCTTTTCTCCTTCTATGTAAGGCTCCCAGGTGCAGCTCTTCTGAAAGCCTCTGAGATGCCAGGCCCAAACACCTGCTGAAGGCACTCCTCCCAACAGCCAAAATCTAGAAACAACCGTGACGTCTATCAGCTGGAGAACGGTGGACAAAACACAGCACGTCCATACCCTGGACACCATCCAGACATAAAAAGGAACAAACTACCACGCTCAGCGGCACGGACGAACCTCAGAAGCATTATGCAAAGTGAAAGGAATCGTACACCAGCGACCACACGTGGCATGATTTTATTTATATGCAATGTTCAAAAAAGGCGAATTTATGGAGACAGAAAATAGACGGGCGGTTGTCTGACGCTCTGGGATGGAACAGGGGTTCACTGTGAAAGGGCAGGAGGGGCCTTGCTGGGGCGATGGAAGTGCTGAACACTGGTCTGTGGGGACAGCTGTGCCACTGAGTACATCTACTAAAAACCCTTGAAATGCAGGCTCGAGGCGGGTGAATTCCATGATATATAAAATACACTTCAATAAAGCTGTTTAGAAAAACAGACCCGTTGAACAAACTTCCGTGTCTCCTGGAGGCTGGTGGGGAACCGCGGTGAGCCTGGGGATGCCCACCCAGCACGCCCGCACGGCCCCCGTCCCTGGGGTGCATCTCCCACTTTAAGTATCAGCGCAAGGCGCTGCTCCACTCCTGTTTTCGTTTTTGTTGTCGGCATTGCTGTTTTTGTGGTTACTGCTCCGGATGAAAAGTAGCCCACACCTGAACAAAGCCACAGGTGTGAAATCAAAGATGCAACTTCTAATTGACTCCTGGTCTGGGGGACTGATCCCATGAGTCACAGGGGTTCATTCCCATAAAAATGATTATAAGGTAAACAGAAGCATAAAGAGATCAAGGGGAAGAGATGACGGCACAGACCGTTACTATCAGGTTTTGACTGCTAAAATATGGATGGAGCAGGGACTTCCCTGGTGGTCCAGCAGTTACGACTCCACGCTTCCACTGCAGGGGGCACGGGTTCGGTCCTGGTCAGGGAACTAAGATCCTGCATGCGGCAAGGTGCGGCCAAAAGAAAATAAATAATAAAATAAAATGCAAGAAAAAAAACGACTTAAAAAAAAAATGGAGGGACTTCCCTGGTGGCGCAGTGGTTAAGACTCCGCACTCCCAATGCAGGGGCCCCGGGTTCGATCCCTGGTCAGGGAACTAGATCCCACATGCATGCCGCAACTAAGAGTTTGCATGCCCCAACTAAGGAGCCCATGTGCCTCAACTAAGGAGCCAACCTGCCGCAACTAAGACGCGGTGCAGCCAAATAAATAAATAATTTTTTTTAATGGATGGAGCAAAGAGAAAAAAGTTATAATCTAAGTGCCCACTGAGGGGACACCAAAAGTGAGGCAATTTGCACAGAACCCTGAGGAGATCCTCATTTGGAAGCAACTGATACCAAACGAAGTATGAGGCTAAAATCAGGAGAGGGGACACTTAGTGGCACAGTGCCCCAGGCCCCCCTTCTCTACCTCACAGTCTGGCGGCTGCCCCACCTCACTCCACACCACTAGGAAACCAGAGGTTCAGGCCCTGAAGAAGCTGAAGGAGAAATGCTCCAGATGTGAGGACAGGAGGGAAAGCAGCAAGCCACAGGGCTGCAAAGCTAAGATATCAGACGGTACATCTCCAGCCTCCTTCCTCCACCTGAGCCCCACAGGCCAATAAACACACGCACGGCCCCTAAGCAGGAAAAGCTTCTGGGCGTTCTTCTTAGAGAAACCCCAAAGAAAAGCCCTTCAGGTGTTCAGCACTGGGGTTCCCCATCCACGAGAATATACTGGGCCCACCTGCACTCCCTAAACGGAATTACCAGCAGTCAGCAGCCTCCAAGTCATTGCTAGAGCCTCAGTCAAATATGAGCAGAGTCACCCATCTCCAAGTATTTAAGGACAATCTTCAGCATTAAAGACAAAGACCCAGGACTTCCCTGGCAGTCCAGTGGTTAGGATTCCAGGCTTTCACTGCCGAGGGCCCAGGTTCAATCCCTGGTTGGGGAACTAAGATCCCGCATGCCACATGGCAAGGCCAAATAATAAAAAAAGTAAATAACCCAAATAAACAAATAGGAAAACTAAAATCTGGAGGAAATGGGGGGGGGGGGATGCCAGAGGCACAAGAATACCAACCAAAAGAAAATACCTGTATCTATACTCAGTATCCTCAGAGAGATTAGATAAATTCACGAAAGAATAGACGCGGTTTTTTTAATAAAAAAAATTGTGAAAGAGGGCTTCTCTTATAAATTAAAAATATGACAAAGCTAAAAATTCAATAGAAATATTGAAATGGAAAGTCAAAGACATTTCATAACAGTAGAACAAAAAGACAAAAATAGAGGAAAAGATAAGAAAATAAATCAAAGAGGTGACTCACAGGACTTCAGAAAGAGAAGGCAGGGAATGTGGAGGGGAAGAAAAAACATTTCCCAGAGAAAAAGGGCAGCTCCTAAGAAAAAGAATTAACCAAGCACCTGGAACAGTGAATGACAACACAAGACACTCATAAAATCTAACAACACCAGGAATAAAGAGAATATCCTGAAAGCTTCCCCAAGAAGTTTAAAGCAGGTCACACTCAAAAGACCAATGACTTCAAAATTCCAAGAGGAAAATGAATATTCACCCTAGAATATTTTCCACCCGCTAACATATAAATCCCACGTAAAGGAAGAACAAAAGCATTCTGGGTCATGCAAAGACTTAAAACCTTTACACCCCAAGCACCCTTACTTACAAAGCCACTGGAGGATGTGCTTCAGGAAAGAAAGGCAGTACACCAAAAAAAAAAAAAAAAAAAGACTGTGGCATCCAGGAAACAGATGGTCCAGGAACAGAGCTATGTACCAAGGTGGGAGGCCAAGCATACCTGGCCAGCTCCCCTCCAGGGAGAAAAAAGCAGAATCTACAGGTTATCTGAAACAATGAATCACCTAAAGTGTTTAAGTGTTTAGAAAAACCGTTGATAAAGGCTTAACTTTGCTAGGTACTTGACATAACTTTCAGGGCATTTGAGGTGGAAAGTAATGACAAGTACATGGAAAACTAAGCAAACGAAAAAGGCAACGCAAGGGGGAAGGAGTGTTTAAAAAAGAAAATGTAATCATATTAGATTGCTCGGCTCAGAGAGAAACAGTATAATACAAACAATTATCATTTTAACCCCAAATAATGATATACTCATTTAAGGGAGGGGGACAAGTATAATAGCTAATTCTTCACGTGGGACCACACCAGTAGTTCAAGAACTGTAACCACCGTCACAAGAAGTCAGTAAGGGTACAAAATTGATAAATCAAGAAAAAGCCACGTAAGCGTATAATTTAGAAATACAGCAGTCAATTTCAAATGGAGCAACTAAAAGCATTGAAAATAGATGTCGGGCTTCCCTGGTGGCACAGTGGTTGAGAATCTGCCTGCCAATGCAGGGGACACGGGTTCGAGTCCTGGCCCGGGAAGATCCCACATGCCGCGGAGCAACTGGGCCCGTGAGCCACAACTACTGAGCCTGCGCGGCTGGAGCCTGTGCTCCACAACAAGAGAGGCCGCGATAGTGAGAGGCCCGCGCACCGTGTCCCCTGCATTGGCAGGCGGATTCTTAACCACTGCGCCACCAGGGAAGTCCCGGACAACTCCCAGTTTTGATAAGAGAACTTTAGTTTGTCACCTGATTGCAACTATGTGCATTCCTAACTTTGGCAAGTGTTTGAAGGTCCTGTCTGCCATATAATGAAAAGAAAGTTTTTAAGTCATAGCATAAAAGTGGGGGCTTTTTCCTTTTTAATAATTTAATAATTAGTTAAGATTAAAAATTTAATAGGAAAACCTGTCAACACTTGGCCATATCTGAGATACTTGCAATGTCCCAGGGATAGAGGGCCAATTCCGCAGAAAGAGGGAAGCAGCCTGGGCGCCGGCTCCCTCCTCCTCATGGACAAGGCCCCCAATTCTCTCGCTAATGCAACACATCAGCCCAAGGGCTCACAGAGAGCCCTGTGCAGACTGGACCCTGCCAGTTCAGCGCTCCCGCAGGTCCGCTCTGCTGACTGGGGTACAACCAGGTAACTTCAGAAACTGACAACTGCGGAAAAACTTTTATAGCAAGTTGACAGGGTGACATGATGTCCTTTGATTCTAATAACAAAAAGATGCCGTATATAGAAATGGATAAACAACAAGGTCCTGGGAATTCCCTGCCAGTCCAGTGGTTAGGACTCCAAGCTTCCACTGCAGGGGGCCCGGGTTCGATCCCTGGTCAGGAAACTAAGATCCCGCATGCCACGTGATGCAGCCACACACAAAAAAAAAACCCCACAAGGTCCTACTGTATGGCTCAGGGAACCACATTCAATATCCTGTGATAAACTGTAATGGAAGAGAATATGAAAAAGAATGTGTATATAATATGAAAACAATCTGTAATATATATAACTGAATCACTTTGCTGTACAGCAGAAATTAACACAACACTGTAGGTCAACTCCACTTCAATAAAATAAATATTAAAAAAAAAAGATGCAGGCTGGCATTTTCTGTGTCTACTTTTTCACCTCGCTTTTCTGGTCACGTGTTTGAACTATTTCAGCCCTGCGGAGGCTGGAAAGCTCTCTGGGGTCGGGCACACGGGCTGTGTCTGGGTGGAGGGCCTGGGGAGACGGAGCCATCACAGGATGGTACACATCTGATGGTACACATCTGGCACGCTGTGTCCACCCCGACTTCCCTGCACTCCTGGAGGGTAAACACACTGCCTGCTTCCTGTACCGTTGTGTGGACCCCGACCAGGCAGGCAGGGCCCAGCTCAGGGTAGCAGCACAGTGAGTACCGTAAGTGGCAGGAAAGCAGCCCTGTATGGTTAACCGGTGTCCCCACATTAGTTCTAAGTTCCTCACAATGCTACCCAGATGTCCGTTTCTAAGATCCCAGTTTTTCGAACTTCTGAGAAGTCCTAAAACTTACCATTCTGTCCTTCCTTTTGAAATTCTGACAGAAAACAGGGCTTCGCAACTCTATCCCTGCCAACACATCACTCACGTACGTCTCTTCTGAATGATGCCAGCAGACTTTCATCACTGAGCCAGCCTCCTAACAGGATATCATAAAAACTTAAGACTTTGGCTGCCACGCTGGTCCCTGGTAATATAACATTGCCCTGGCCTCCGTTCTCTTCCTGGCCATCCCTCCCTAAGTCCAAAAAATGTATCCTGATTCAATTCTTGTGTTATCATATTATTACAGCAAAACAACTGTCAATCAAATCTTCCAAAAGTACTAGGTAATCTCTACCCTCTGATAATCACGTCCCAATGACTATATAACCAGGTCCCAAATTACATATTAAATATATCTTAATATTTTAACACTGGTAATTCAGAGTAGTATTAAAACCAACCTGAATTCACAAAAAATCTGTTTGTAGTAAATATTCAAAGCAATTATTTGCGAGTACTTTACAGGATGACCCACAAGCCGCTAGCTATATATCTAGCTACTTGTGCGAGAAACAAAGTTTTTAAAACACTGATTTTTAAAGGGTGAGGTGGTGACCTAATACTGTTTTGACCCGTAAAATTATCATAAATTCTAAATAGGTAGTGTCTGATCCTGAGAACTCACTGTAGATTAAGTCCTTGACTCCAATACAGCGAATGGCCACACAGTCTGAACTTTTGTACATTTTCCATTATAAGATGAGAGTGAAGCTTCCACGGTATCACGTATCAGTGCTGCCCTCTGGGCAACAGTCCTGCTTCAGCACCGGAACCACCTGGGTCTGAAAGCAGTGCACTTGCACAATCATTTACATGCACTGCTGTCTGCCAATTTAAATCATTGGAACAGAGAGAAAGTGAAAGCACTGTTACTAATGATAAGAAGCACAGGCATCTAAACTCCGGTGCAGCTGAGAGATGGAAAGCGCTTGATGCTCTGAGGGTGGCAATGTCTCGGCTCAAGGCGCTGTTCACAACCAGACGCAAGTACTTATTTACTAAGAAAGCAAAGAAACAAAAGACCACGTATGACATGCATGTGTCAAAGCACCCATCTCTAGGTTAAAATGTATTTTAGTTTATAGTATCTTTAGTTCCCTGGGAATGAAACTCCTTAGATTATTCCTTGGCTTAGCACACCTGTTCAGGGATTCATTATCTCCAAAGTAGGATGCATTTTTTCATAAATCGTCTTTGCTTTTCAAAGGTCAATCCACAAAAATCTACGAACACACACACTGTACAAAAAGTGCCCCCAGATAATGTCAATATGTAGAAACAGACATAGATCCAAAATTGGTCAAGAAAAAAGGCAAAATACAAGTTTGCAAGCTATACAAATAAACACTGTATTACAGAGTTTCAAGCAATAAGGAGTTAAAAAACTATCAAGAGCAGGGTTTCATCTGGTGGTTGGTTTTTCTGAAAGGCTTTTGACGTTCCTGATTTAGTTTAGGGCCAAAACAGTTTTTGGAAGTTTGCGTTGATGTTTTTTAAGAGAGCCACACACCTATGTGTGTTCAACAGGGTTGCTTCATCCCCCCTCCCTTAACCCAGGGCCAGAATCCTTCCAGCGTGAAGGACTCTGTGTCTCAGAACAAGTCCGTACATGCCACTCAGAGGCCGATCAACCCTCCTCCTAAGGAAAACATCTAGTTCTACAAAATTTATTTTGCCCCAGTGGAAGTCTTTACCTCCATTTAAGAACAAGAGACGTCACCCTGACAAAGCAACATTTGCAGAACGCCCCTCCCAAAATTTTAAGTGCTTGCTCCAAAATGTTACACAATTTACATGGCACTTTATTGCTGAGCAATCGAAAGCAATTTTAGCACTTTCACAAAGTCCCAAGGCTCCTCCTAATCTAGCAGGCAAACAGTGGACCCATTTAAAGGGTCACACCGAAGCCTGCAGAGAAGGAGTGAATTTAGCAAGGAGCAAAGTCCAAGAACTCACCCCAACACTCCTCTCTCTACTGTCCTGCCCTGGCCTGCCTTCCCCTCCTCTCTCCTAGACCACTGCCCCAGGCCAACCACCGTACCTGCTCCTTCCCCAAAGTTCACCTGACCAAATCTCCTACTCCCAGGGATCCCCAATCCCGACAAAACTTTCAATGGCACCTCAATGCCAGGGAATGATGGACCTCCTCAATGCCAACACGCATAACCCCTCCCCGAGATCCCCACTACCCCCAAGCCCTACTACCATTCCCAAAGGCCACCCTCAGCCCTTTGGCCACACATACCCCCTTCCTTCAATAAAAGAGGGGGACAGCGTTAGCACAGCACCTGACAGGTGGCCAACTCTCAGGTTAGCTCTGCTTACCACCTTCGGGCCTAGCGTAGCCTCCTCCTCAACCTTCAAGGTGTCCAGTCCACCAAGGCCCTCTCCTCCAAGGACAGGGTCAGACAGGGTCAGAATCAAGATGCTCTTTCCATCTGGCCTGTGAGTAAGCCCTGACTCCAGGCACTGAGCCTGCTGGATTCTCAACTCCCTAACTTCCCCTCGGGCCCCCTACCATGCCATTCCAGATGCAGGATTTTCCTGCCTTTAGCCAAGACATTTTGGAACAGTGGCCACTGGACGCTTGCAAAATGCACAATAACAGTAGCCACCCCAAGAAAAAAACAAAAATGGCCAAATAAACGTTAAAAATAACAAACTCCAAAAACAAACTTTGATCTATCATTTCTGGTTTGGATTTTTCACATTATCATTTCTCCCTTTGATGAAAATAATTAAAATTCACTGTATCTACTCAACATGCACAAGATCATCTTATAGACACTTCTTTTATAAATATATCGTACTCTGAATGAAACCCTGTGAACAGAAGTTCACAATTTTTTTTCTATTTTATGAGTATCCTTCCCTATGATCTCTCAGAAACCTAAAGCAAAAAATAAATTTCTCTAAATAGAATACAGCCTGTGTCTCAGCTCCCTTTTTAAAGATAAAGTTACATACTTTTCAACTATACCCAGACTATTTACCACTTTTGTCAGAGATGGAGAAAATTATAAACTATCCCCAAGAAAGCCATTTTCATAGAACATATCAAAACTCAGAAAACTCCCTCTCTCGACTCATTCACTTCATGTAAACACAGTCTTCTAAAAATAAGCAACCACTATCACTAAAAAAGTTCACAGAAAAAAAAAATAGAAAATATAACAATGAAATAAATTAGGACTACAGGTTGTTCAGCTTACAGGTGTTTCACCTAAAGTTATGTTTAAAAAAAAAAAAAGCTTCTCTATAAAAAACAAATTAGACACAAGTATTTTCCAAACTCTGATGCTAGTCACACTAATGGATGTTTAGCAACGGTAAACAAATGCTACAGTGTCAATAATCTAATCCCAAAACCACCATATGCAAATCGTACCAACAAGAATCCTAAACTCCTAGGCATGATGTAAACGGTTCTGGAAAGTACACATTTAAAGAGAAAAGAGAATGGAAATGTTAACTGTCTCTGCTACTTCCACCATCTCTAAGACTAAACTTCCCAGGATCGGTTCATAAATATGAAACAGCTTCTCATGATAGTAAGAGAACATGTATGAGATAATCAGGAAGACGTTCACACTGAATATCTGAAACAAGCTTATAGGTCACCAAAGGGGGAAGTGGGGGGGATAAATTAGGAGTGTGGGATGAATATATACAAACGACTATACATAAAATAGATAACCAACAAGGGCCTACTGTGTAGCACAGGGAACGCTACTCAATATTCTGTAATAACATATAAGGGAAAAGACTCTGAAAAACATAAATATATATATATAAATACATATAGACACACACATGTGTGTCTATATATATAAAACTGAATCACTTTGCTGTACACCTTACTAACACATTGTAAGTCAACTATACTTCAATTAAAAAAACTGAATATTTGATAGGAAGAAATTAGTTTTTTTGGTGTGAGAACAGCATTGAGACTATCTAAAAAACAAAAAAAGATACATACTGAAGTATTTATGGGTGAAATGGTATCTGGGTTTTATGTGAAGATAATGGATGGAGGGAGGGAAGACTACAGACAAAACCAGATTAGTCACGTGCTGGTAACTGTTAAACCGGTGATCTCTCTCTCCCTAGTGTCTGGTTCAAATTCTCCATAATAATAAAACAACTGCAGGCGAGCAAACTCTCAAGCACTCTTGCTCGTGATTGTATGGCAGGGTTGCACAGACGTCTTAATTCCTTGGGTTTGCATAATTTGAGAATTTCTCCTCAACTGTACTGACTTTATAGGGAAAGAGCCAGAGAGCCGGGTCACTGCCACAATCCCCAAATGTTGGGGATCCCAACTTCCCCCAAATGTTGTGCTCAGTTAATCTATCTCAAAAGATTGGGGGAAGAGGGGATGGAACCAAAGGGGGAAGGAGGAGGGGAAACCCCCGGCAGTGAACCTGCCCCACCTGCTCCTATAAAGAACCCCCAGCTCTTAAACCCTTTAAGACCCATTCAGGTTTCACTAGCTTCTGGTTTACTTCACCAGCCTTCACATCCATGCTGACCAAAGAAGATCCAAACAATCCAACTACTGTGTAACCAGGTCAAAAACAGGCTCTGGCTAGTTCACTTGGATGAGGGCACACTCACTACTCGGATTTGGCCAGAAAAACTGGGTTAGAAAAAACTGACTGGTGCTTAAACAAACACTGGGGCTCGGGAAAGAACATCTTTCAGCCAGTTAGCAGACCACTCAGGGAGTTGCAACACAATCTTTTCCAAAATTTCCCAAAAGCTTCCAAATTCAGTTGAGCCCGGCAGGCTGAGCTCACAGGGCTCTCTTTCAAATTCAAAAATCTGGCCCTGGCCCCAACAGTTAACCAACAAAACACATGCTGATTCACTTGAGATCACCTCAGAATACTGACTCCATCCAGTTCAGGCCACAGGCAGGGACACAGCCCAGGCCAGGGGAAGTCAGGGCTGGGGAGAGGCTTTCAAGAGATAGATAAACCCTATTCTCAGAGCAGAAAACAGACAATGGGATCCACACTTAATTTGGGCGAAGAAAATGTCTACAGTCAGCTCCAACCCCCCCCCACCTCCATTTTTAACGATACAATGACAGTTCTTCACAGCGAACCACAAAGCCCTGCTTCATAAGATTTTTTTTTTTAATTCTATCCCAACCTTGCACCCAGCTAGAAAACACTAACAGCTACCAAACACCCCCGGTGCAGATAACTTTGAGAAAGCGTTCAGTAATAAGAAACAAATCAGGAGAGGGAGAATTCCCCATTCTGTTTCAAACGTTCAAGGCCTGCGCCTCCATTACCTAGGGCTGCTCATAAACTCTAGAATGTGCACTGGATAAAATGCGCAGCACGGGTTAGTCTCACGAGGTGTCAGCTACTCAGGGCCGACTCAGAGTCTCCAGATTTGTTAGTTTCATTTACTGTTGGGGGCGAGGGGGCGGGTATTAAAAAAGAGAGAGAGAAAGACCTGGGGAGGGTGTAAAATCTGGGCACCCTCTCCACACCTGGGCTTTGCCTCATTTCTGTTTCAATTACACACCTGTCAAACAGGTTATTCCTGGAATTCAGACCGTATAATCCTCACACTGTAATTCTTCCTGCCCCTGTTGCCCAAAAACACACCGTTCCCCGGTTCCCCAAAACATGTACCCATCAGTAGAATGTACGCTGCTTATAAAGGAGAAGCAAGTAGCACCGAACTCCGCTCCCTGGGCGCCTGGCGAGCATTCAAACGAGGGAACACGAAGACAATTCTCAAGGAGGCCAAGGCAGTGTTTTGGGATAATCACAAGCGAGGCCTGCCTCTACTGAATTTTAATTAACACACCAACTCCGAAGGCCAGATCTGGGAAAGACGGGAAAAAATGTAGGTTGTCTGATGCAAAAATGCTTGCCCATTTTATGGGAGAAAAGTGCATGCCTAAGAGTGGAGCTGATTTCCTTAACTGAGAGCCAGGAAATGAGGTCTTTTCAGGCCAGTGTGCATATAAACTCTGCTGAAAAACAGCGGGACGGCGAGGCGAGACCCCTCTCCCCAACTTCGGCCGAGCGGCGTGGCCTCCGGGCGGCGGCGTATCCATCAGCCTCCCCGTCGCCCCCGGACCAGAAGTTTCAACCCGTCCCCGGGAAACAAAGGAGGCGCCCGCACCGACCTTATAGACTTGTCCGTAGGTGCCATTTCCCACCACTTCCACCAGCTCGAAAATCCCAGCCGGATCCTGGAAGAGAAGGAGGGGAGGGGTGAGCATCGGAAAGCAGCACAACAATGAATAAAAGAAGCGGGGCAGCTGGAGAGAAAGGGCGGCGACCACAGAGGTGGGCTTCGCCCGGCGCGGTCGCCGGCGCCCGAGAGCCGCGATGGGGGTCGGGGCGCGCGGGGTCGGGATCCCGGGCGGCGGCTCCGGCGGAGGGTCGCGCCCCGGGCCCCGCACCCGCCGACGCGGGCAGACAAAGGGGCCGCCGCGCCCGCGGCTCTGCCCGCGGCGGCGCCCGAGCACCCGGCCGGCCAGGGCGCGGCCCCGGCTCCCCGCGCCCCGCTCCCGGATCCCCGCGCCCCGCTCCCCGCGGCCGCCACTCACCCGCAGGGAGGACAGGTCGATGTCCACCAGACTTTTTGCAGGGGAGTCGTTCGCCATTTTCCCTTTTTGCCACCCAAAACCCGGCCACAATCAATCGGTCTCTGGTGTGTTTCTGGGAGTTGGAGGCCCGGCGGGCGGCGCGGGCCCGCGGGCGAGGCCGGGAGCGGCGGGCGGGCGGGCGGCAGCGCTCACTCCATGGCCGGGGCGGCCGGCAGGACCCCGGGCGTCGCCCGCGCCTCAGGCCCCGGCCCCGCGCCCCGCCGCGCGCCTGCACGAGCGGCCCGGACCAGGGGCCGCGGCGCCACCGAGAGTGGAGCCCGGAGCGCGAGGCCGCCAGACAAAGATGACCGGGAGGCGGAGGCGGAGGCGGGCGCGCGGCGGGGGGCGGCGGCGCAGGAGGAGGAGACACGGGACACCGAAAACGTATTCTGAGGAGAGCAAACAGCTCCCCCTTTCCTCCTCCGGCAGGAAAAGAGGGCGGAAGCGCGCTCGCGCCCGGAGCCGGCCCGGGCGGGGGGCGAGGGGCGCGGCGCTGTGTGAATATTCAGCAGGGGTGGGGCCCGGACGGCGGCCGCGCGCGGGGCCGGGTGCGCGGGGAGGGGCAGCGGGGGGAGCGGGGGGAGCGCCCGCGACAAAGAGAAACCGGCCCGGACCCCCGGGCGGAGGAGCGGAGGGGCGGAGGGGCGGGCCGACCCCTCCCTCCCGGAGCCCCGCCCCGCCCGCCGCGCCCGGCTCTGCCGGCATCCCCGAGGAGGAGGGTCCTCCCGGCCCCGCCCCCTCTCCCGCTCTTCCCATCCCGTCCCATCCCCCATCGCCAGATTCTGTCCCCTTAAGACCCTCGCTTCCGGTTTCCCTACCTGGTTTTCTTGTCCTTTCTCTTCTTTTCCGGGCTAAACCGGTGGCCTGATTCGGTTGCGGCTTCACTGAGCATCCCTCGGCTGCCGGGTCCCGCCCGAGACTTTCAGCGAAACTGAATCCAGAGCAGCTCCTCCAGCTGCCTTGTGCCCAGGAGCACCTCACTCAGTAGCTGAGCACCGTGTCGGGGGCCAGGAGTCCTAACCCAAGTTTTGTGCCTAGAGATCACTGAGGACCTACAGACGGGCTTATTCCGGCAACTCTGGAAGCTAGTCAGCAGTTAGGCAGTTTCGTCCTGTTAAACAAGAATATATGGTCTGCACAGCAGTCATTGTTTTCACTATCACCCCACTGTCCAGAACTTTCGATGGCTCCCTATTCCCTCACAGGGGTTCTCAAACGTGAGTGCCCGCCCGGGAATCACCAAGAGAGATTGTAAAAGCATGGATTGCCGACCCCACCTCCAGACTTTGTGATTCAGCAAGTGTTGGGTGGGCCTGAGAACTTGAATTTCTAACAAGTTCTCAGACGATGCTGAGTTGCTGTTACAGGGATCACACTTGGCGAACAGGGGTCTCACGAAAATCCAAGGCCCTTCTACTTGGGCTTCACAAACACCATCATCATTGTCTACCAATTCTTGGTTTACTTACAGTATCAATTTAACCCCTCCTTTAGCCTTAGGGTGATGTTATCTTCATTTTAGGGATGAGGAAACCAAAGTACTGAAAGCCAAGGAATTTTCCTAAATTCTTAAAGGCATAGCCTGGAAGTGGAGGAGGGATTCTCAACCAGGTCAGCCTAAGTCCCAAAATCCAAGTCTCTGATTCGGCCAAGTTAGTCTTCTACCCAGAATGTTTAGCACTCTCCTGCCTCCCAAAAGTTTGGTTTCCAAGATTTTCTTACTTTTTTTTTTTTTTTTTTTTGATGTGGACCATTTTTAAAGACTTTATTGAATTTGTTACTATATTGCTTCTGTTTTATGTTTTGGTTGTTTGGCTGCAAGGCATGTGGGATCTTAGCTCCCCAACCAGGGATTGAACCTGCACCCCCTGAACTGGAAAGCAAAGCCTTAACCACTGGACCACCAGGGAAGTCCCTCCAAAATTTTCGACTGTGAGAATCTCTCATAAGGCTAAAATATATTCATGGACTCCTGGAGTCCACTGATTAGGAAAATCATAGTAACCAAAGCGTTCCTATGAATTTAGTGGTACCTTTAAATAATTCTGTTTTTTAATCTACCAATAGCAATGGAATTATCTATGAGTATAAAGTAAATAATTTACTCAGAGAGTTAGATTGGTGCACGTGTGAACTTTCAGACCACAGTGCTAGTAATAATATTTTAGTAGTATTTATTATTAATAATAGGTAACGGGCTTCACTGGTGGCACAGTGGTTGAGAGTCCGCCTGCCGATGCAGGGGACACGGGTTCGTGCCCCGGTACGGGAAGATCCCACATGCCGCGGAGCAGCTGGGCCCGTGAGCCATGGCCGCTGAGCCTGCACGTCCAGAGCCTGTGCTCCACAGCGGGAGAGGCCACAGCAGTGAGAGGCCCGCGTACCGCAAAAAAAAAAAAAAAAAAAATAGGTAACAGGTATTGGGTCCAAACAATGTGCTAAATCATTTACATATACTATCTCCTTATTCTTCACATTAACCCCAAATGGTAGGTACTCTTACTTTTCCCACTTTACACATTAGGAAACCAACGTCTAAAGAAATTAATTGACTTGCTTGGTGTTCACAGCTGAACCCGATGCAGAAACGCCAGGACCCCCCAAGCCAGCCTCCTTCCACGGGTTCACAGCCTCAACTCTAACCTCATGACACTGAGACCAACCCCAGACCAACCCCTTCTTTGCCTAGCCAAACTCTCTTCATCACCTCAAGTTCAATTCAGAAACCGACTCCTCTTTCTACCAGCTTTGTCTAAATCTCTCTCCTAAGCTGCTCTTTCCCATATGACCATTGTGACAATTATTTCTTACTTTCAATTTAGTACCTTTTCTTAAGTCCCTACCCAGGGCAAGGCACTGGCTTAGCCCTTGCCCAGGATATCAGGAAGATCAGGACAGAGCTTACAATCTGCTTCCCTCAAAGAGCTTACAATCTGCTAATGGGTGTAGGACAGTTTCATAAATCGCTGTTGTTAAAGTTGGAACATTATAAATTCTAGCTAGCTGGAAATAGCACCAAACAGGTCTAGTGGAAAATGTGCTGTATTGGGGGCAAAACCAAACCTAGTTCTGTTATTTACCAGTTATGCAAGCTGGCACCTGTTACTTAAGTTCTGAGCCTCCGTCATTTCCTCTTCTGTACACTAGATAAAGACGGGGGTAAGGACAGTTAAAAGGCCATCTCAAGAGCACAGGCCAGGGTAATAAGGCCTGGAGAAAGGAGATACAAGAAGTGTTCGGCCAGGAGATGCTCTTAAGACTTGGCAGCTAATGGAAGGCCAGAGGCAGAACAGACGAAGAGTTAAAAGATTTGCTTGTGGTTCAGAGCCTTGTTCACGCTTGCGAGGATGCCGTGGCAAACAGAGGAAAGGATGGGAGTTCCTGAATCGTGGTAGCAAAGGAAGGTTTGGTTTTGGACTCTGCAAAGATAGTTAACTTTTCATGCAGAAGCAGTGTACACCTGCCCAGCTCGGAGGCTGGGGACCATGCTCTCAGTCAACAGCCATGTATTAGTTCAGGCTGCCATAACAAATTACACAGATGGGGTGGCTTAAATAACAGAAATTTCTTTTCTCATAGTTCTGGAGACTAGAAGTCCAAGATCAAGGTTCCAGCTGATTTGGTTCCTGGTGAGAGCTCTCTTCCTGGCTTGCAGAAGGCTGCCTTCTGGCTATGTCCTCAATGCTAGTGTCACAGACAGAATGCTAAGCTCTCTGGTATTTCTTCTTATAAGGATATCCATCCTATCAGATCAGGGCCCCACCCCTATGACCTTATGAATTTAACCTTGATTATTTCCCTAGTGGCCCCATCTCCAAATACAGCCACACTGGAGCTTAGGGTTTCAACATACGGGGTTGGAGGAGGGGGAGACACATTCAGTCCATAACAAGCCATGTGTCCTACGTGACACCGGGAGCAGATTTGTCAGGGCCTTGTCCTCCAGCATCTGTTTGAGAACACAAATAAACCCACCCAAAAAGATTATCAAGTTCATAATTTGGAAAATAAATACCAATCTGGCATTTTAGGCTGGAGGAAAAAATAGCTTGCTTGGACAAAGAATGAGGAGTTGAGAGAATGAGGAAACCGGCCACACTGGGCAAGAGGACTCAGTTCAGAGAAAGCCAGGCAGGTTAGGTGGGACCAGAGGAGAAAACCGAGGCCTGGGCACAACCCGGATTATCAGTCAAGTCAAGAACTTTACACATTAGGAAATGTGTAAAGCCTTGGCTTTTGAGAGCTCAGATGGCAGGTGAGAGGCTCTTGAGTTCAGCAAGCCATGGATACAAATATGCATCTTCCCAGTGTACACTGGCAGTCATCTCCCCTCCAGTCACAGAAATTCCAGAGGAAGCTTAATTATGCAAGAGGTGGACACTGACAGTCCCCCGGACATCACTTTACTTATTTCCTCGTTTTTTTCTTTGTTGCAAAAATGTTGGTAGAAGTTGATTTTCAACCTCAGAATGGAGCAGGGGAAGGGGGGCTGCAGAGCCATGAAACTGGACTGCATGAATGTAATTCAAGCATTCAGGGTCATTGAAGACTTAGAGCAACTGGAAATAAACGATGGAAGTAGTGATCAGCAAGGGGAATTGAGTCGAGCAAGGAAACGAGGGTGAGATATGCTCAGAAGCTCAGAAAGGGAAAAGCAGAGGTTTAGGAGTCAGAGGTGTGAGTTCTGATGGACAAAGTGTTCAAATGCTCACCCTCCCTGCCCCTCAGTTTTCTAACACCCGGGATTGGGTGGAAATGATTGAAAAGTCCTCTTGGGATGTTAGAGACTCAGATTTATAGAAACCTGGCCTCAGCCCTGGAACTGTTCACACCTCCTAGCCCAGTAGAAGAGGGTTGACATGAGCAATGGAAGTTAGTAGAACACGTGGCATGCTGGAGATTCAGCAGCCAAGCTCAGCCCTTTAAAGGCCATCTTTGAGCACTGGGAGAGAATCTTTTTAAACTAGTCTATCAGTTGAATTAAAAGGAAGTAACTCCTCTAGTGCACAACAGGATGGAAGGCTTGGGGTGCAGAAGCAGATCAAAGGGTAACAAAAGAAGAAGAAGCAGGGCTTCCCTGGTGGAGCAGTGGTTAAGAATCCGCCTGCCAATGCAGGGGACACACGTTCAACCCCTGGTCCAGGAAGATCCCACGTGCCGCGGAACAACAAAGCCCGTGTGCTACAACTACTGAGCCTGCCAGCCACAACTACTGAGCCTGTACACCACAGTTACCACAGCCTGTGCCTCTAGAGCCTGTGCTCCTCAACAAGAGAAGCCACCGCAGTGAGAAGCCCTGACACCTCAACAAAGAGTAACCCCTGCTCGCCACAACTAGAGAAAGCCCGTGCACAGCAACGAAGACCCAGCACAGCCAAAAATAAATAAATAAAATTAATTAATTTAAAAAAAGAAGAAGAAGAAGAAGATGAAGCAGACCAGAGGCGAGACAGACATCGTACCCCAGCTACTGGGGCCGTGCAGTTGCCACTGCTGTGATGAGGAAGTTGTGTGAGCTCAGATCTCTCCCAAAAGCAGATCTGGAGACAAAGGTTTGGGTGCTGGTAGTTTATTTGGGAG